>NW_028274815.1:61913425-62246758 GCF_037043125.1 Eumetopias jubatus | reverse complement strand
TATTTATTTGAGTGAGAGAGAGCACAAGCAGGGGGAGTGGCAGAGGGAGAGGGAGAAGCAGGCTCCCCGCTGAGCAGGGAGCCAGACACGGGGCTCGATCCCAGGACCCTGGGATCATAACCCCAGCAGAAGGCAGATGCTTAACCGACTGAGCCACCCAGGCGCCTCTAGATATTTTATTTTAACACACTGAAATTACTGTTTCTCTTCTTCCATCTTTATATTCCTCCTATCATTCAGACATTGAAATCCCCAGAAAATAAAAGGTTAGGAAATATGGCGATGCTAATGGAAATGTACTTCATCTTTGATATATAACCACAATAAATTTAATGCTGCGGAAGGGAGCAGTGACAGGAGGATGGTTGTTGGGGGGACGTGCTGATAATTGTAGGTTATTTGAACTTAACTGGTTCAGTGTCAGTGAATCATGCAGTAAATGCTGGAGATAATCTTAACTCAATCCAGAAGAGATGTGCTTAAAATCTGCTGAGCAGAACTGAATTGAGAATAGAATCTTAATGATACTTCAAATATATACTTAGTGATACTAAGTATAAGTGGTGCCCAAGCAAACCATACATAACAACTTGCTAGAAAAATACTGAGTGTGCCAATATTACTTTCAATTCAGAATCAGTGGAAAATGTTAGAATAGTATTTGGCACTCAAACAGTATGTGAAAATGTGTGATTCGTGACAATTAGGCAAACAAAGGGTCATATAAAAATCATGCTGAGTTGTAAAGAAAACATGTTAGTTACAACATGAAATGGGCAATGTAAGAAAAGATACGTAAACTAAAATTAACAATAGTAAAAGTAAAGTGTATTGTGGAAAATAAAGAACAAATTAAGTTAGTGTGCAGGGATAAAGAGAACAAACTTTAAAAGTTCTTTCAAAATAATAAAGAAAAAAATTATGAGAGAAGTCTACGGGAAAAAAAGATAACACAAATGTGGAAATAGTATTTTTAAGATAGACTAGGAAAAAATATAACAGAGAGAATATCTGAGACAAAAAAAGGAAAATATTATAACTAAAGTTTGAAATAGAACTTAAAAACATCTGCAAACGTCCAATAGAAAAAAACAAGTTACCTACAGGTAAACGCAATTAAGTCTGGCCTGAGACTTCCTCACATCAGTGAACAGCATGAGACTATGTGATAATAGTCTACAGAAATCCTTGGGGAAACATTTATGAATAAAAGTGTACATTTTAAGTTTATATTAATATGTGAATAAAAAAGTCATTCTCTGATATGTATGGGAGGATAAATTTAGCATCCATTTTCTTCTTGAAAAAAAAACACAAAAACTAAAGACTTATTGGAGACCTATTCCAGGAAATTGAAAGATAAATGAAGATTACAAAGGCAAAAAAGGGAAACAGGATATTGGATAATACTTTTTTAAATGTTATGATTCTGAATACTAAAGTCAGTATTGCAACCAATATGTGTTAAAAATTATTTTGTATTACCAAACACAAAATACAATGCAGAAGTCAGGAATGTTTTTGAGAGAAAAAATATAATGTAAAATATAATCAATTGACATTAATCTATGTCTAAAATAAAACCCCAGAAATTCTAAGAGAGAATTGAAAGTAAAATTGTACTAATTTCCTCGCTATTGGTAACATCTCAAGACAGTGCTTTAATTTTTTTAAATCACTTATTTAACTACCAAAATACATTCTCATTGAGAAAAATACATAAAACAATATGAAAATGTATGTAACTAAAGTCACAAAGTCCCCACTTAAACACTGCCACCAAAAGATGTAATCACAAAAAATGGTTTGGTTTATATTTTTTCAGAACTGTATAGAGTTAGCCAAAATAGAAGAACATGCATATATATACAAACACACATACAAATACATGTATATATGTATACAGAGAGCATGTATATACACGGATATATGTATGTATATGTAAAGCATGTATATCTATAATTATATCATTATCTGTATATAGTACTTATATTTTACATATGAAGTAGGTAATTATTTTGTATATTATTTTTACAGAATTCTATCTTAATATAATGCTTTGCAAGTTTTTTTTTTCACTTGAAAAATTGTGATGGACATTCTTCTTCTAAACTCTTGAGATTACACCAAAATAAAAAGCTTTTGCACAGTGAAGGAAACCATCAATAAAACAAAAAGGCCACCTACTGAATGGAAGAAGATATCTGCAAGCGATATATCCAATAAGGAGTTAATGTCTAAAACATATAAAGAAACTATACATACAACTGAACACCAAAAAATATATATAATAATCTGATTAAAGCTGGGCAGAAGACATGAACAGACATTTCTCCAAAGAAGACATACAGATGGCAAACAGACACATGAAAAATGCTCAACATCATTAATCATCAGGAAAATGCAAATCAAAACCACAATGAGATACCACCTCACACTTTTCAGAATGTCTAGAATCAAAAAGACAAGAAATAACAAATGTTGGCAAGGTTGTGGAGGAAAAGGAACCCTGTGCACTCTTGGTGAGAAAGTAAACTGGTGCGGCCACTGTGGAAAACAGTATGAAGGTTTCTCAAAAAGTAAAAACAGAAACACCATATGATCTAGTAATTCCACTACTGAGGTTTACCCAAAGCAAATGAAAACACTAATGTGAAGATATGTACACCCCTATGTTTATAGCAGCGTTATTTACAAGAGCCAAGACATGGAAGCAATGCAAGTATCCACTGGATAGAGAAGATATGGAATACATATATTCCAATGTATTCATTATTAAAATAATAGTGTAATAAACATTCCTACACATACATCCTTGAACACCTGTTTTAGTATTTTTGGAAAATATGCTTCTACAAGTACAATATTTGTTTTAGTGAATATACACATTTTCCATTTTAAACAACAGCATTTATCCCTTCCTTGAGGAATCTAGGCTTTAATCTATGCTAAAGCCCTAAGACTGCATCTCAAAACAAAGAAGAGTATCCCATCTGGTAATCTGCTTCTGCTGCCTGAACAAGGAACTTCTAAAACCACAAGGCACGCATCCCGATGCATCTTTCCCCACATATGTATCATGCCTTGGGAGCTTTTAATGAAATTTTGTATTCACGAGTCTGAGAGAGTAAATATTTAGTTTTGTTGAGGAAGTCACTGCTATTGCCAGTAGTGATCACTTTAGCACTTTAGATACTTATTTATAAACATCAACAAACTAGACAAGCAAGAACAACTGTACTTTGGGGAAAATAAAAATAAAATAAATTAAAAAAAAACAAGAAACACTAGAATTAAGAGTCTGAATCATGAGAGGAGAAAATATCCTAAGAAAACAGATGTAATGTAGGAAATAGAAGACAATTTTAAATTAGTTAAATTTGTATCTCCAGAAAGATTCAGTGATTTATCACAAACAGAAAGCAACTATATACTGATACGAACAAGAAAGGCAAAACAACACAAGTGCTTAGAAATTAAAAACAGTTACTGAACTAAAAAATAATAATGATTATGGTAACATCGAACCAATAGTACTTAAAAGTGAAATAATAATGTGGATTTGGACTGCAAGGAACAATAACAGCCAGATAAATCAATACAAGTTATAGTTAACTCTAAATAGTATTTGATGTCAGAGTTGTTAAATGCTAGTTTTAAGTAAACAAAGGCCCACATGAAATCAGTTTCATGACTTTCTAGAAGATTTCTAGGTAACTTTCACAGATGTGGGTGAAGAAGAGAATTAAAGCAGGGGAGGAGCTTTACAAACAGTGTTGTCTTTGTTGAGTAAGAAAGGATAGAAAAGTTCAATAAAATTTGGCAAAAGCCTAAAAGAGAGGGGTCTAATTTTGTCTTAGTAAGTTGAGAGATGAATACAATAAAGTATGCCCATTTTAAGTGTAAATATTTCTGAGAATTGAAATTCTCAGAAATTCTCAGAGATTGAGAAATATGAACACCTGTGAAACCACTACCACCATTAAGATAGAGACTATTTCTTTCACCAAAATATGTTCCTTTTGTCCCTTTCCAGTCAATCTCACACACCTAGCACAGTCAACCATTGGCCTACTTTCTGCCATTAGAAATTATGTATCTTTTCTACAGTTCCTTATAAATGGTATCAGGAATCATATAGCATGTACTCTTTCGTGTCTGGCTTCTTTTGCTAAGTGTATGTTTTTAAAATTCATCCATGTTGTTGCATCTATCAGTAATGTGTTCTTATTTAGTTTGGAATTGTATTCCAATGCATAGACAGACCACAATTTGTTAATGCATTCCTCTGTTGATGGTGATTTGAGGTGATTCCTATCCAGGGCTATGAGTGTAACTGCTGGATTATGTATCAGGTGTATGTTTCCCTAGTCATTCTTTGCCTGGCCTCATAGTACCCATGTGCAGATTAGTTTTCAGCCAAGGATTTAAAGGGACCCCAAGCCATGTTGGGAATCTTCCCCTTTTTTTGTTGCATAGTTCCCTTCTTTCCAGTTCTTTTCCTCTCACATTCTACCTAACTTTATCTTCCTGAATACCATTCTGCCTCCTCAAGTCAACGAGACCCCTGGGCACTGTTAGGGATCTCCTTCCCTGTGCCTGACTGGGAATTGGCTTCGGGCAAAATGCTGGGGCAACCTTCGGGCTAAACTCATTTGTTTATCTTCTCTCTGGGATCACAGTCCTACTCTGCTCGTCAGCCAGTACCTGAAAACAGTGACTTCATATGTTTTGTCTAGTTTTTTGTTTACTAGGGGAAATTAAGTTTGGACTTTGTTAATTTCCTAAGTCAGGAAATCAGAAGTTGATATTGATTAACTTTTAGTTGAATAGAGAATATAACTGTTCATAAATTTAGGAAAAACAACTATTAGGATAAATATAGAAAATAGAACTTCCAAATTTTAGAATAAAAGAAAAAAGAAACAATATAAATTATAAATGCAACCAACAAAATACATAGACAAAAGTAGCAATCACAATCAATGTGGAATGAATTAATTAAATTATCCGGGACAAGACATATTACTTAACTTATGTTTAAAAATCCAACTGCATGCTCTTTATAAGATATAATAGATATAATTAAAATATTAATGAAATAGTTTGGAAATAAATAGTGAGATGGTCTCACATTTTACTTTGCTACATAGAAAACATGGTTCAATGTTATTTAAAAATTAATATTCAATTGAACAAAAGTCAAGGTAAAACTGAATATTATTGGAAAAGACCAAAAAAAAAAAAAAAACACGGTTCTCATAGTAAAATAGAAAAGGAAAAATATTTATCATATTAAAAAATATTAAAAACTACCAGAAGAATATCAAACATCCCAATTATCATAATAAATGTAAATGGATAAAACTCAAAACATCTCTGACACTAATAAAAGGCCATGACAGATACTACCTACTTCTAAAAGTTGTCACAGTAATTAGAAGATATAAAAAGATTATTGGGTAAAGATATTATCCGGCAAACTGAAAATATTATTTTTTTATTTTAAGAGATTTTATTTATTTATTTGAGAGAGAGAGAACATGAGCAAGAGCATGAGCAGGGGGAGGAGTAGAGGGAGAGGGAGAAGCAGGCTCCCCACTGAACAGGGAACCTGATGCAGGGCTCCATCCCAGGACCCTGGGATTTTGACCTGAGCCAAAGGCAGACACTTAACCGATGGAGCTACCTAGGCGCCCCAAACTAGAAATTTTAAATGGCAGCATTAATATCAGAAATTCAAAATTATAGAAGAAATCAGGACAATGATGATTATTTTGTGCTGAGAAAAGATATTCAGTGTTGTATTGAAGGTCAATTCACTAGAATTAGTTATATGCTTCTCTTCTCAACTTCCCATTCAGCGATGTCATATACATAACTTGAAATTGGCTATGGTAGCTTAGAATTTGGCAAATGTTTCAAATCAGAACTCCCCTCCCTGACTTCCCACAGGGACTTGGTTATTAAACATTTATTAGTACAATGCTGAACATAATCCAAAATGAATATATACCAGTAATGGCTCTGAAAGGCCCAATAGCATAACTTAGAAATGTGGAGCACAAACTTATTAGAAATTCAAAGACAAAATGACAGAAACTCAATATTTGTGGGAGAGATTAATATATCTCTGTCAGCCTTTGATGATTCAAATAAGCACACACACAAAGTACAATGAAATAGGTGATTTGGGTTATATAATTAATAAATCACCAATTTCACTGTATTGATGGGGATTGCAAACACCAAAGAATGTATTTTCTTTGTTGCATATACAGAACACTTTAAGACATAGTAAGTCAGACAGAAAATCTCAATAATTGCCAAAACACTTAAATAATGATGTACACAGTCTTGGGCCTCACGACAACCAATTAGAAATAACAGAAAGTTACTACTGAGATTGCCTAGTGAAATCTCCTCCCTCCCCCCAACACACAAAACATTCTAAATAACTAAGGTGAATTTGGAATCAGTAATTTAATTGAACATTATTTCAAAAATAACAAAAATATGACCATTGCCTTAAAAGTATTAAAACTGTAAATTCATATCTTCTGACTCAATCATAAGCTAGTGAAAGTCAGAAAAAGGGAAAGTGATACATTGCAAAAATCAACAAATCATCTAATTTCTATACTGTAAATTTCTAAGTTATTAGTAAGATGAGGAGATCATTCTCCTTAGACCGGGGGAACCACACAAAATCAAAATACATAACATTCAATATTTAACTTCTGATAAATTTATGGTAAAAGTGAGAATAACAATTACACATATGATAAAAGGGGTGTTTCCAAATAACAGGTCTCTTAAGTAGGAAAGCACTACTCATAATGATCTCCAATAAATATGGGGATTTTAGAAATAGTTAATGACAGCTAACATATTTTGAGTGCTTATCTAGTGCCAGACAGTGTGCTAAGACCTTTAAATCTATTAAACTGTTGAAGTCTCCGATAAAAGTATATGCTAAGTGGAATAGTTCACATAAGGAAACTCAGATATGGAAATGTTAAGTAATTCACCTGAGATGAAACATCTGGCAGTGGCAGCCCTGGGACTAGAAAAGAAATCTGGCCCCAGAGTCCCTACTCTTAAACCCACACTACACTACCACCCAGGAGATTTTATGGGACCCTAAGCTAAAATGGGCAGTAGAAGAAAAAGGCCAATTGCCTAGAAAAGATGTGAAATCATTATGGATTCACTCCGAGAAAGATTTTTAAATCAGGCAAACTTTACAGATGATATTTTTTCAAACTTTCAAGACGTCACTATCACATGGTCAGGAATTAAACCAGCAACCAGAGAAAAACAGTACTGTATTAAGAGTTAAGGTAGACAAGGAGAGAGGAAACAGAGCAGAAGGAAAGCAGGGAGAAAGGGAAGAAGGAAAAGAGGGAGGCAGAGAGGAAGAGGAAGAAAGATGTGTTCTCCCAACAGCTAATTTTTAGTGGCTTTGTTCCCGAAACAGTGGTGGGTAAAGATGATAAAGGTGAGGAGATGTGTAAGAAACAATAGGACAGTAATTTCACTAGAACAAAAGACAAATGTAACCCAAATCAGGATTTTCTCACTGATGCTTACATTTTATAAATATATATTTATAATTACAGAACTATTATTACTAATCCTTCAGGGTAGAAAACATGAATTTAAATTTGAAAATTACTTAACCAGTGACTACTTTCCATTGAAATAATTGTTTTAATAACTGAATTTACAAAATCATAATGTTTCTTAGGAAGGCAACTGGTATTATAGCAGAAGGGAGTACATACGGCTTTAACACAAATAAGCATATCTATCTGAAACTGACAGCAAACATAATACTTGTAAGTACCAAGAAAGATCACTAAAAAGTTTAGTTAGAAAAAAAAGTCTTGACCACTGCTGCTATTATTATATATGCTTTCTGAACATTATAGGCAATGCAAAAGGATTAGAAACAGGAATTAGAGGTGTAATCAATGGTAGAACACAAAACTATGTTTCTGTTATTCATGGATGTCATCTTTATGACATAGAAAAACCAATAAAAGCAAATGAAAACTTATTATGTAAGCAAATGGCAAGATAAAAGACACATATAGGAAGATCCCCTCCTTGCCCATAATACCGATAACCAAATGGAAGAGATGGTAAGAATTTTTTTCCACAGAGACAAATATGTTTATATGCATGTATATATTTAAATGTGTGTGTGTGTGTGTGTGTGTGTGTGTGTGTGTGTGTGTGTGTAGGCTTGTGTGTGTATCCAGAAATAATACTTAAATAAAATTATTTTCCCCACAATCACTTTTTAGACACTTACTTTGTTTTTCTTTACAGTACCTAATACATTATATGATTATAAAAAAACAATCTCTCCCCATCCCCGGCAGAATAAAAGACTGCTAAGAGCAGTCATCATCACCCTAGCTGAATAATCTGAATATTGCAAAGATGCCAATCTAGTGTATTTAAAGAATAATTTATTTGAGTCCCAGTGGATATGTAGTTTTGCAAACTAATAAAAAATATTTTATGTGACAATTAGAAAAAGAAACAGGAAGGAATCCCTAAGAATGTTCTGGAAGAGAGAGATCTGAAACTTGTCCTAGAAGATTTTAAGGTGATGTTTTCATTTGTGCCAAAATTAGCAGATGATCAATGGAACCTAATAAACAGCTATAAAACTGATCCTAGTTAAAATTAAGAGTTTGGATAATGAAAAGGGAAAGATCACAGAATAGTAAGTGAAGAATTGCTCATTCAAATAAATGGGATTAGAAAAAATGTATATTAGCAAAAATATGTATATTAAAATAAATTCTATGTATACTGAAAAATTAAACATAATAACGATTACCACATAACGTAAGAAGAAAAGCTAGAAGAGTATTTAACTACTTGTAGAGTAGGGGAGTGCTTTCCACACCCATTCAAAAAGGCAGAAACATTGTATCAAAAATACACAAATATTTTTTTAAAGATTTTATTTATTTATTTGAGAGAGAGAGAAAGTGTGAGCAGGGGGAGGGGCAGAGGAAGAAGCAGACTCCCCGACTGGGCTCCCTAGCCCAATGGGGCTGGATCCTAGGACCCTGGGATCAGGACCTAAGCCGAAGGCAGACACTTAACTGACGGAGCCATCCAGGTGCCCTGAAAAATACATAAATATTAAGTAACAAAAGAGTAAGCTGGTATTTTATTTTCATCAAATATTAAGGAAAAGTTACTATCATCAATATTAAAAAAATAATAAAATAAGCATTATAACTTCAATAGAAATATGAACCAACAATAGAAGCAAATAATTTGCACACATAAAAAAATTTCATTATCCAATAAGTACATGAAAATTGCTCAGGAATGACATGCTACTTTTCATTTGCCAAGGAGTAAATGATTTTTAGAATTATTAATACTCAGTGATGATGAGGAAGTAGAGTGTGGGAAGTGGGCAGTAGTAAATGTTTTACAACCAGCTCGCTTAATGAAGTTCTTACATGAACACTGGTTGATATTTACATTTAATATTAATAAGCAAGGCAAAAGTAAAAAAAGAAAAGGACAAAAGTCCAAATGCCACTTGTTTTTCAATAAAATAAGTAATTTCTTTGCTATATAGGATAATTGATTTCTTGAATAACAGAAGAATTATTTTCTCAGTGTTTAACACTATTCATGATATAAACATGATAGACATATTTTTAAAGTAAGCCTGCATTATTCATATTTTCTCTATTGCTTCATTAAGTCTTGAAAAGCAACAAAACAATAATTCAGGCCTTGGTTTGCAATGTTTGTTGCATAGATGTGGCAAAATAATCCCATTGGTTTGATATCAATCTTTAAATGTAGAGTTGCTAAGGGATACACAGTAGCATATCAATATATGTAGTATTTCCAACACATAGATACAATATATACAAATATTAGAAAGTGATGAGTTCTTACCATATTATGGGAAAAACTATATGTTGTATATAAATTTGAGAAAATTATATATGGTTTGATCTGAATTTTGTAAAATCTGTTGTGTGGGTGGGTGCATGAATTTGGTTACTGTATTTTCAGGTATGTGTAAAAGTTCATATTTGTTCTATCTAGGTAGTATACTTAAAGAAGCATTGTATTATGTTATTTCCATTTTTCCATTATTTTCCAAATTTTCTACACTTAGCATGTAATTTTTCTTTCCTTAATTAAAGTGTAATTAATGAGGTAGCAGAAAAGGAAATTAAGAAAACGTCTAATTTACAATTGCAACAAAAATAATAAAATACCTAGGAATACACTTAACCAAGGAGGTGAAAGACCTGTACTCTGAAAACTATAAAGTACTAATGAAAGAAACTGAAAATCATACAAACAATAGAAAGATATTCTATGCTCATGGATTAGAAGAACCAATATTGTTAAACTGTCCATACTAACTAAAGCAATCTACAGATTTAATGCAATCCCTATCAAAATACCCATAGCATTTTTCACAGAACTAGAACAAATAACCTTAAACTTTGTAGGGAACCACAAAAGACCCCCAATAGTGAAAACAATCTTGAGAAAGAAGAACAAAGTTGGAGGTCTCACAATCCCAGATCTCAAGGTATACTACAAAGCTGTAGTGATCAAAACAGTATGGTACTGGCATAAAAACAGACACACAGATCAACGCAACAGGATAGAGAGCCCCAAAATAAACCCATGCTTATATGGTCAGTTCATCAGTGACAAAGGAGTCAAGAATAGACAGTGGGGAAAAAAACAGTTAAATGCTACTAGGAAAACTGGACCACCACCTGAAACTGGACCACTTTCTTATACCATACACAAAAATAAACTCAAAGTGGATGAAAGACATAATGTGAAACCTGAAGCCACAAAAGCCCTAGAAGAAAACATAGGCAGTAATTTCTTTGACACAGGCTGTAGCAACATTTTTCTAAATATGTTTCCTCAGGCCAGGGAAACAAAAGTAAAAATAAACTACTGGGACTATGCTACAATTAGCATGTACTTTTCAATCATATGCTTTTTTGTAGCTCTTCTAATGGAAGCAAAAAAGAATTCGTTCCCATTAGAAAATATTCTGCTTCACATCTTCCAGGATTTAAGATAGAGGGGGAAAGGAAGGTACAATAAAGTAGGATGTTGTTCAGATTGAGTCCTCTGTACTTGTACATTGTAACTTCATCTTACACACCCTAAACAGAGGACAAATTCAATTTTAATAGCATTCAGTGTCCAGCAGAGGCTCTAAATTCCTCAAGCCATGTTCTTAGGCCCCCTACCAAATTAGAAATGTTCTCGAACTGCCAAATTGAGGTTCTTTCTCCATTAAACTGAACACTGCCTACCACATCATGATCCCTGAGAACGATGCAGTGTGTATGTGAAATCTGTATTTCTACATACATTTTCCACATGCTGATTGTAGAGAATGTAGTAAGCCCCATTTTGATTCATTAGTTCAGTAAAAGAGATGTTCAGAATTATTCCATATAATTCATAGCACTTAAGAAAGCATGTATTTTCATAATACTCTAAATCTATTGCTTACAGTAGTAACTCAAGCATATTATGACATGTTTGCCATAGCACTGTCATTTTGAAATTGTGGTGCTGTTCCGTCATTGTGACTGGCCAACCTAAGAATTGATTTAGAATAATATTTTTATTGAGTACCTAATATACAATCTTGTGGTTGCTTACAGTGCTGTAGTAGCAGAGGTATCAGTACTTTTACATAAGGTAGAACTTGAATTGTTTCTTTTTTGAATTATGTTTTTAAGCTGAAAACTGATCAACTGAAAAAAAAACCACATAAACAAGTATATGTTTGCGTGTGTCTGTTTATCATGTAAATACTTATTACATTGTTAATTTTGCCAATGGCAGAACTTGGGTTTTGTTGTTGTTATTTTCTTAAGTGAGACTGAACTTAAGTATTTTTAAGATAGATAACTACTTCATTTCTCTACATGCAGTTAAATTTCCAGACTTATTATACTACTATACTTTCAAAATTCTTGGAAACACGTGATCTTCAATTCATTTTTACTGACAACTAATTCGTTCCTCTGGTATCTGATAATAAATAGGAAGTTGTTGTTAAATATATTTCTGGCATACTTGTTCCCTGTGGAGGTCTAATTACAATCAGAATTGTTCATTTTTGAATCACAAGCCAACACCCATTACATTATATTACATTTTTTAAAAAAGCATCTTTTACCAGAGTTGTTCTCTTTTCTCAAAATTCAAATCTAACCAGCTGATGCTATCTTAGAGAGATAGCTACGAACTGACTAGAGTATTACTGAAAATTATCTATAACTCTTCAGTTACCTCTGTTTGATCAATATATGATTTATTTTCATGTTCTCTTCTAGAGATCAGTATGTCAGAAAGTTTAGTCAGGAATAACCTACTCTCTCTCTATATTTTAATTTTACCTCTACACATTTCTTACTTTTTAAATTAGCTCTGCAAAGAGCAAATGATGCAGAAAATTGTGACAGATGAGATTCTACAAAATGATAAGTGTGGGGGGAATGTCCTAAGCAGATAAAATTAGGCAAGATCACAAAGCTATAGTAATCAAAACAGTATGGTGCTGGCACAAAAAGTAGACATACAATGTATGTATGTATGTATGAATGTATCAATGTAACAGAGAGCCCAAAAATCAACCCACGATTATATGGTCAATTAATCTATGACAAAGGAGGCAAGAGTATACAATGGGGAAAAGACAGTCTTTTAAGTAAATGGTGTTGGGAAGACTGGAGAGCTACATGCAAAAGAATAAAACTGGACCACTTTCTTATTACTATATACAAAAATAAACTCAAAATAGGTTAAAGACCTAAGTGTGAGACCTAAAACCATAAACTCCTAGAAGTAAACAGAGGCAGTAATTTCTTTGACATCAGCTGTAGAAACATTTTTCTAGATGTTTCTTCAGGCAACCTGCTGAATGAGAGAAGATATTTGAAAATGGGATATCCAGTAGGGGTTAATAATCTAAAATGTATAAAGCACTTATACAACTCAACACCAAAAAGATCCAATCTGATTTAAAAATGGGCAAAGGACCTGAATAGACAATTTTCTAAAGAAGACATACAGATGGCAAACAGACACATGACAAGACACTCAACATCACTAATCATCAGGGAAATGCAAATCAAAACCACAGTGAATATAACACTGTATGTTAACTCTACTGGAATTAAAATTAAAAACTTAGTAAAAAAAAAAACCACAGTGGAGTATCACTTCACAACAGTCAGAATGTCTACAATCAAAGAATCAAAAAGACAAGAAATTATCTTTTTGTGTGGATGAGGATGTGGAGAAAAGGTAACACTTGTGTACTATTAATGGGAATATAAACGAATGCAGCCACTGTGGAAAACAGTATGGAGGTTCTTGAAAAAATTAAAAATAGAAATACCATATGATCCAGTAATTCCAATACTGGGTATTTACCCAAGAAAACAAAAACACTAATTCAAAAAGATTATGCAGCTACATTTATTGTTTTATTGTAGCATTATTTGCAATAGCCCAGATATGGAAGCAACCTGTGTCCATCAATAAATGAATAAAGAAGATGTAGCATGCGTATGTGTGCATGTGCGTGTGTGTGTGTATGTATGTATATATATATATATATATATGTATGTTACTCAGCCATCAAAAAGAATGAGATCTTGCCATCTGCGCCAACATGGATGAGCTTAGGAGGTATTAT
Organism: Eumetopias jubatus; assembly: GCF_037043125.1. Lineage (NCBI taxonomy): Eukaryota > Metazoa > Chordata > Mammalia > Carnivora > Otariidae > Eumetopias > Eumetopias jubatus. Next base: position 62,233,005 of record NW_028274815.1, on the reverse strand, counting down.
GCTAAGTGAAATGAGACAGAAAAAGACAAATACCGTATGATTTCACTTATGTGTGGAATCTAAAAAAAACAAACAAAAAACTGAACAGACTCTCAAAGAGAGAGAACAAACTGGTGGTTGCTGGAGAGGAGGTGGGTGGGAGGATGAGAAAAACAGATAAAGGGGATTAAGAGGTACAAACTTCCGGGGCGCCTGGGTGGCTCAGTTGGTTAAGCGGCTGTCTTCGGCTCAGGTCATGATCCCAGGATCCTGGGATCGAGCCCCGTGTCAGGCTCCCTTCTCAGCAGGGAGCCTGCTTCTCCCTCTCCCTCTGCCTGCCTCTCTGCCTACTTGTGCTCTCTCTCACTCTCTGTCAAATAAATAAATAAATAATCTTAAAAAAAAAAAAAAGAGGTACAAACTCTTGGTTATAGAGAATTACAGAAGGGGGTTGAAGGATGGGTAGCCGGGTGATGGGTATTAAGGAGGGCACGTGTTGAGATGAGCACTGGGTGTTATACACAACTATTGAATCGTTGAACACTACATCAAAAACTAATGATATACTATGTGGTGGCTAACTGAACATAATAAAAATAAATACATAAACTAAAAATAAAACCTTCCAGTTATAAAATAAATAAGTCACAGAGATGAAAAGTACAGCATCGGGACTATAATCAGTAATATTGTAATGATGTTGTATGGTGACAGAGAGTGGCTACACTTACCGTGGTGAACACTGAGTAAGGTCTAGGATTATCAAATCACTATGTTGCACACCGGAAACTAATACAATGTCATATGTCAACTACATGTCAATAATAAATTTTTTAAACATTAGGCAAGATCATTCTGGTGATGTCTTTCTCTACTAAGGCTTTGATATCCTGTGATGTTAGAGAAAGGCTCTGCCTACCTAAAAACCTGACCCTTTTGTCAGAAGTTAATAGATTTTTTTAAAAAGTCAAGCTTGGTTATTTGGAACTAAATAAGTAAAATAGAATAAAACAGACAAAATGTAATACTGTGGCCAGAACTAACAGTTTTCTTGAAAGTTTAACATTCCCAATGAAAACTAAATATACCCAGCAGCTCTAGAGTTTGAATCATCCTGTTAATTCCATACCAATTATTTATTTCATACCATTTTATAGCAGTGAAATGTGTTGACCACTAAATGTATGACCAAAAGTTAATTAAGTAAGTTTTCAAGTTAACAGATGACACAAGAGCCAAAATAAACTGAAAAGGCAGAAAGTTTAATTTAGTTCCGGTCATTTAATTGAGTAACGTCTATGGGCGAGAAATTTGTTTTTTATGGATATTCATTTTTAAATTCCTGGTAAACAGAAAGACATCTAATTTACAGAATGTGAAGTCGTCACATTTTAGCTTATACTGCCTTTTGAAGCAGCAGCCTGATTTATTCCATTACTGGCTCACTCAGGTCTGAGATAAAGAAAAAGGTGGGGAGATGAAGAGTCTGTGAAATGACCCATCTCCTGTGTTTCATGCTGCACCAGAAGAGAATGGAAACAAAATGAAGAAAGATTTGAAGAGAAGTTGTGGAGTTTGACCAAACATGGACTAAAGTCCATGTTTAAGGAAAGGCAAGGAAGAAAAAGGAGTAAAATAAAGTTTTCTTTTTTAATTAAAAAAAAATCATTTGTAGGTAAAAGAATGAGAGAAGAGGCACCAGGTTTGAAAATGAAAAAGGAAAAGAATAAAATTCCATAATTGACAAATTTGGAGTGCTGATGGAATACTGAAGTAGCAATGTCTAGAACATGGTTGACGATTTGAGAGAGAAACTTGGGCAGATTCTAGAGTATAAGATATAAATAAGGGATGAATCCACTTAACAGAGATAAGGTGAAGTCTGTAGCTTTAAGAGTGATAAAGTAGGGCTTATAGAAGGAGGAAAAAAGAGACCCATTATCCCCAGCCATTCCACTTCTAAGAACTTACAGGCTCACCCTTACAGGTCTAAAAAGACACGTGCTATTATAGCCATATTTGTAATAACAATAGATTGGAAACAAACGAAGTGTTCATCAGTAGGGGAATGGTTACATCAACCAGGGTATATCAACAAAATAAAATAGTAAGTAGCTATTGAGAAGGTGTATAGCATGCAAAGATCACCAGGATATATAGTTAAGTTATAAACACATGGTGCAGAATGGTATATGAAGCCTGTCATTTTTTGTGCAAACACATTTCGAAAAATAGAATTTATATTTTATTTACTTGCATGTAAAAAAAGAGAAACACTAGAAACATACAAAACTAATAAAGGTAGTCCTTTTTAGTGGCAACGGAAAATGGGGAAAATAAAGTGGAAAGGAACCTTGTCAGCATAAACTTGTAATATTGTTTTGATCTTTAAACCATGAGAATGTATTAACTATTCAAATTTTTTTCTTTAATTTATTAAAACAAAGAGAGACATGGGGAGGGCAAGGATAGATTCTACTTGGATACAAATAAAAGGATGAAAAAGAAAAGAGCATGACGATGAGATGAAGACCACACAAAGCTGAGAGAAGAAAAGGGCCAAGAGAATGAACTGTCAACAGGGTAGGTAGAGAATGCCAAGGGAGAAAAGGTGGTCACCTTCTTGAAGTGCTGCTAAAAGGATGTAGATGGTGAGATGTAAATAGAACATGCAAAAGGCACCCAATGGCAAGCATCTGTCTCCCTGTGGGTGACAGTGCTGGTGCACTGCCCAGCGCATCTCAGTCTCTATGTTGTCTGTAGTGTGTCATTACTGAAGACATAATAGTAAGGCTTCTTTAGAACTGGTCACCAGATCTCCCCATTTTGATTAAAAATGCCCCATTTCAAAGCTATAAAATCAAAGAATAAACATGACAGATTAGAAAATTATCCTCATAAATAGTAAGATCTAGCACTCATTTTAACTTTAAAAAAAAACAAAATATAAGACGTGTGCTTGGTTAAAGAAAAAAATGTTTTAAATGGATTTTTTCCCTGAAAAGAGGTCAGGTTTTTAAAGAATAAATGAAATAAACATTTGGGTGGAGTATTGAGGTCTGAAAGTTGAAATAGTAATTTTAAGATGGAATTACCCTCGGAAAAGTAATTATTATGTTGGCAAAGTGGTTTAAAACAGAAGAGAAGAATTGCTGGAGATCTGAGGAAGCTCTGGATTTTTAAATGGGTAAACTAAGGAAAGTGGGTCAGTGAATCATGCTTGTTTTATTTTTCTTTTTCTGAAAATTTCCAGGCAAATGCAGGCCTCCAAAAATTAAGGTTATTATGATTCCTCAATTGAATGACCTATGTATGTTTTGTTTTGTTTTTTTTAGTTCTACTAATTTTTTTAAACTTTCATTCTTTAAAACTTTTTCAAGTTTTCCTGTGGCCAGTTTCCTTTTGGAACTGCACATCTCCCTGAATGTGTGCCTTCTCTTGAGCATGTTTGTAAGTGGTGAAGGCATTCACTAACTAAAAAAGGCACTACATAAAGGATTTCTTACTTAAGTATAGTTTTCTGTGTAATCTTCCTTTTACATCAAAGTGAAATAGGATTATTCCAAACTCTACCTCCAAAGATAGAGTTAAGAAACCAGGAAAGTATTTATATAATATTTATCTTTATATTGTTAAGTTGCTTTAATTGTATTTTCAAACTCACGTTAGAATATTCATTTGGATTCCCTGAGCACTATAATTTCTGAATTAAAAAAAAAAATGACTTGGAGCACCTGGGTGGCTCAGTTGGTTGAGCATCTGCCTTTGGCTCAGGTCATGATCCCGGGGTCTTGGGATCAAGCCCTAGGTTGGGTTCCCTGCTCAGGGGGAGCCTACTTCTTCCTTTCCCTCTGCCCCTCCCCTCTGCTCATGCTCTTTCTCTCTCTCAAATAAATAAATACAATCTTTAAAAAAATGACTTGTTAGCTGTTCCCCACGTAGATCACTCAGTTTACACTATTTAGCAGGGCTGGGTAAAGCTTGAAAACTCCAGGTATATCCTATAAGTCTGGTTTGTTGTTTCTGCCATTCTTTTAATGTCTCTTTCTTCATATTTTGATCATTTATTCATTCAACAAGTAGATAGGCAGATGTGCTGTGGAAATGTATGGACATTCTCTTGTAATTTCTCAGTGAAATTAGATGTACTGTTATCAGCTGAAGATGGGAGGGAACTTCTATAGATTTACAGAGCGAGATCTGAAATAATCTAGAGAGTAGAAAAATGAATGATCTAAAGAAATGTAGTAGCATGAAGAGCCCACTGAGGTTAGTGACTAATACAGAGCACCCTTCTCCATTCCCCTTCTAATCTCTGCACATCACCTTCAGATGACCCATGTCCTTGCGTTTGTCCCAAGTGCCCCAGGGTTCTTCCCATGGAGGCCTCTAGTCCTCTTTCCAAAGGAACTGTGTAACTCCTTTGTTCCAAGTTCTCCTACAGAGCAAATTAACTGGTCAATAAGATAGTCCTCAGATATGAGTAGATCTTACCTTCCTGGTAACTATTACCTTTTCTAGAGTAGCTAATACATGGTTTACCTGACAGAAAAGAAAAACATTTAACTCAATGTTTGGAAGATTCGGGTATTATATAAGATGCTGAGTGGGAGATAAAGTCCATTTGGAACGGGCTTTAATTTACAGTTGTGGGAAGTCATGCTTAACCATAGACCTTGGGAAGATATTAAAGCAGTATCTAGCAGGAGGGCTTCAGCTCCAGGGAAGTAGCCATATTTTCCTCTATGGTTCCTATTAAGTATAGTTAAAACCCTAGACAATATATAAAAAATAAACATAAGGCTCAGAGAAGAAGGCAGACAGAATAAACAATGGCTCCACCTTACCTACGCCAGCAAAAGCCAAGTTGAGAGCTCAGACTTTCATCCCTGTTGGGTAGTAACAAACCCCTTTCTTCCAAAGTGGTATCAGTAAAAACCACATGGCCTAGAATTTGACATCCCCTTGGAGGTAAGGAGAATTCTGACCACTCCTCATTTCCTCAGTGGAGAGGTGTCAGGGCCGACACAGGAGAATGTTATGATTTTCATCCAGCAATCATGACCCTCTTCCCACTCTGTGTCAGTGGAGACCACTGGAGGCAGTAAAGAGACACTCCAACGCTTCCCAGTCAGGAAGGTATCAGTGGAGGCCTGGTGGAAAGCCATAGCTCCTACTAACACCCAGCAGGAATAGGAATACTGCTCAGCTTGGGTGTTAAAGAAAGGTGAGTGGTAAACCCGGATTTCTATAGAAACCTGGCTATAATGAGGTGACATTCCCCCAATATCAACAACCTTGAGAATGCCCTGAGTGTGCTTGAAAAGAATGTGTATTCTGTTGCTGTTGGATAGAATGTATATGCCTGTTCACTACATTTGGTCTAAAGTATGGTTCAAATCCAAAATTGCCCTGAAGAAAGAAATGTGGCTATAATGAGGTGACATTCCTATTCGCCTGCTGGAGCAGTGCCAGAGGAAGTCAGCTAAAAGAGAATATTTATTTAAATAAAATAGACTCTCAGAATATAATAACTAAAATGCCAAAGATTCATTGAAAATCACTTATTATGTTAAGAACCTGGGATATCAAACTGAATAAAAAGAGAATAAATAGAGGTCAATACAGAGTTGACAGAGATTTTAGGATTATTTGGCAAAGATTTAAAAGCAATCATCATAAAAATGCATTAATGAGCAATTATAAACACATATGAAATAATGAAAAAATAAAGACAGCAAAGAAACGAAAGATTTTTTCAAAAGAATGGAAAAAGAAAGAAGAACCAGATGAAAACTTTAAGATGAAAATAATAAATAAAAAAACTCAAATATGGACTCAACAACAAAATGGAAGGAAGAGAAGAAAGAATGATTAACTGAAAGATAATGCAATACAAATAACCCAATGTGAACAGTGAGAAAGTAAACTGAAATTTAAAAATGAACAGAGCCTAAGGGACCTGTAGGGCTATAAAAAAATAGCTAATATTCATGTCATCAGAGTTCCAGAAGAAGAGGAGAAAAAGAGTGGGGCTAAAAACTTCTCAAAAAAATAATGGATGCAGATTTTGTAAATTTGGCAAAAGATATACACCTATAGATTCAAAAAGGTAGACAAACCCCACATGGGATAAGCCCAAGGGAATTCACACCAAGCACATGATAATGAAACTTCTGAAAACTAAACACAAAGGAAAAATCTTGAAAGGATCAAGAGAGAAATGGCACCTTCTCTACATAAGAAAAAAATATTCAAACGACAGGATTTACCATCAAAAAACATACAGGCCAGAAGGAACTTGCACAACTAGAAAAGCTAAAACAATTTTGAAAAAAAAAAAAAAAGAATATTGTAGAAGAAAGTATTCTACCTGATTTCCAGACTTATTATATAGCTACTACAGTAATCAAGACTTATGGTATTGGCAAAGGATATACACATAGATCAATGGACCACATAGATAATCAAGAAACAGACCTACACAAATATACCCAACTGATCTTTTAGGCTTATTTAATTTATTTTTTAAATTAGTAAACTATTTCCTAGAGAAGTTTTAGGTTCACAGAAAAATTGAGTGGAAAGTACAGAGTTCCCATATACTGTCTCCACACATGCATAACCTCTCTCAATATCGACAACCTTGAGAATGCCCTGAGTGTGCTTGAAAAGAATGTGTATTCTGTTGCTGTTGGATGGAATGTATATACCTGTTCATTACATTTAGTCTAAAGTATGGTTCAAATCCAAAATTGCCTTGTTGATTTTCTGTCCAGATGATGTATCTATCCATTGTTGAAAGTGGGGTAATGATACCCCTTACTATTATGGTATTGTTGTCTATTTCTCCCTTCAGATTGATTAGTGTTTGCTTATATATTTAGATTCTCCAATGTTGAGTGCATATATATGATTATTTTATCTTCTTGATGAATTGACCCACTTATATAATGGCCATCGTTGATCCTGTTAACCATTTTTGGCTTCAAATTCATTTTGTTTGACATAAACATGGCTACCTCTGCTCTCTTTTGGTTTCCATTTGCATGGAATATTTTTTGTCATTTTTACACTTGAAGCCTATGTGTGTTTTGAAAGCTAAAGTGAGTCTCTTTTAGGCAGCATATAGTTGGGTCTTGTTTTTTTTTTTTTTTTTTAATCCATTCAGCCACTTTATGCCTTTTGATTGAAGAAGTCAATCCATTAACATTTAGATTATTGATAGGTAAGGATTTACTAATGCCATCTTACTGTTTTCTGTTATGTAGTCACATTTTTCTTTTCTTTCTTTCTTGTTGCCTTGCTTTGTTTGTTTTTTTTGTTTTTTGGTTTTGATGTTATTTTTTTGTTTTTTAAGTAGATTCCATGCCCAGCATGGAGTCCAACGCTGGGCTTGAACCCAGGACCTTGAGATCAATACCTGAGCTGAGATCAAGAGTCAGACGACTAACCTAGGTGCCCCATTGCTGCGTTCTTTTATAAACTGATTATTTTCCATAGTGATATGCTTTGATGCCCTTCTCATCTCTTGTGTTGTAGATTTTTGCTTTGTGCAAAATTGTGTAGATTTTTAAATTTGTGCTTTGCCTTGTAAGGCTTACATAAAACATCCTATCTATATATACATATATATGTATATATATAATTACAGCCTATTTTATGCTGATAACAATTTAACTTCAATGATGTATAAAAACTTTGTCCTTTTATTCTTTTATGTTTTTCATGTCACCATTTACATCTTTTTATGTTGCATATTCATTAACAAATTGTTGAAGCTACAGCTATTTTTAATACTTTTGTCCTTTAAACTTTACACTAGAGTTAAGTAGTCATATCACCATATTGTAGTATTAATGAATTTTGCAATTATTCTCATTTTTTGTTCCTGCTAAAACTTCTTTTTATTAATTTTTTTATTGTTATGTTAATCACCATGCATTACATCATTAGCTTTTGATGTAGTGTTCCATGATTCATTGTTTGTGCATAACACCCAGTGCTCCACACAGAATGTGCCCTCTTTAATACCCATCACCAGGCTAACCCATCCCCCCACCCTCCTACCCTCTAGAACCCTCAGTTTGTTTTTCAGAGTCCATCATCTCTCATGGTTCGTCTCCCCCTCTGACTTACTCCCCTTTATTCTTACCCTCCTGCTATCTTCTTCTTTTTCTTTTTTCTTAACATATGTTGCATTATTTGTTTCAGAGGTACAGACCTGTGATTCAACAGTCTTGCACAATTCACAGTGCTCACCATAGCACATACCCTCCCCAATGCCTATCACCCAGCCACCCCATCCCTCCTACCCCCCACCACTCCAGCAACACTCAGTTTGTTTCCTGAGATTAAGAATTCCTCATATCAGTGAGGTCATATGATGCATGTCTTTCTCTGATTGACTTATTTCACTCAGCATAACACCCTCCAGTTCCATCCACGTCGTTGCAAATAGCAAGATCTCATCCTTTTGATGGCTGCATAATATTCCATTGTGTATATATACCACCTCTTCTTTATCCATTCATCTGTCGATGGACATCTTGACTCTTTCCACAGTTTGGCTATTGTGGACATTGCTGCTATAAACATTGGGATGCACGTACCCCTTCGGATCCCTATATTTGTATCTTTGTGGTAAATACCCAGTAGTGCAATTGCTGGATCGTATGGTAGTTCTATTTTCAACTGTTTGAGGAACCTCCATACTGTTTTCCAGAGTGGTTGCACCAGCTTGCATTCCCACCAACAGTGTAGGAGGGTCCCCGTTTCACCGCATCCCCGCCAACATCTGTCATTTCCTGACTTGTTAATTTTAGCCATTCTGACTGCTATGAGGTGGTATCTCATTGAGGTTTTGATTTGGATTTCTCTGATGCCGAGCGATGTTGAGCACTTTTTCATGTGTCTGTTGGCCATTTGGATGTCTTTGGAAAAATGTCTGTTCATGTCTTCTGCCCATTTCTTGATTGGATTATTTGTTCTTTGGGTGTTGAGTTTGATAAGTTCTTTATAGATTTTGGATACTAGCCCTTTATCTGATATGTCATTTGCAAATATTTTCTCCCATTCTGTCGGTTGTCTTTTGGTTTTGTGGACTGTTTCTTTTGCTGTGCAAAAGCTTTTTATCTTGATGAAGTCCCAAGAGTTCATTTCTGCCCTTGCTTCCCTTGCCTTTGGCAATGTTTCTAGGAAGAAGTTGCTGCGGCTGAGGTCGAAGAGGTTGCTGCCTGTGTTCTCCTTTAGGATTTTGATGGACTCCTGTCTCACATGTAGGTCTTTCAACCATTTGGAGTCTATTTTTGTGTGTGGTGTAAGGAAATGGTCCAGTTTCATTTTTCTGCATGTGGCTGTCCAATTCTCCCAACACCATTTGTTGAAGAGACTCTCTTTTTTCCATTGGACATTCTTTCCTGCTTTGTCAAAGATTAGTTGACCATAGAGTTGAGGGTCCATTTCCGGGCTCTCGATTCTGTTCCATTCATCTATGTGTCTCTTTATGTGCCAGTACCATACTGTCTTGATGATGACAGCTTTGTAATAGAGCTGGAAGTCCGAAATTGTGATGCCACCGGCTTTGCTTTTCTTTTTCAATATTCCTCTGGCTATTCGGGATCTTTTCTGGTTCCATACAAATTTTAGGATTATTTGTTCCATTTCTTTGTAAAAACTGGATGGTATTTTGATGGGGATTGCACTGAATGTGTAGATTGCTCTAGGTAGCATTGACATCTTCACAATGTTTGTTCTTCCAATCCATGAGCATGGAACGTTTTTCCATTTCTTTGTGTCTTCTTCAATTTCTTTCATGAGTATTTTATAGTTTTCTGCATACAGATCCTTTGCCTCCTTCGTTAAATTTATTCCTAGGTATCTTATGGTTTTGTGTGCAATTGTAAATGGAATCGACTCCTTAATTTGTCTCTCTTCTGTCTTGTTGTTGGTGTATAGGAATGCCACTGATTTCTGTGTACTGATTTTATATCCTGCTACTTTACTGAATTCCTGTATGAGTTCTAGCAGTTTTGAGATGGAGTCTTTTGGGTTTTCCACATACAGTATCATATCATCTGCAAAGAGTGAGAGTTTGACTTCCGCTTTGCAGATTTGGATGCCTTTGATTTCTTTTTGTTGTCTGATTGCTGTGACTCGGACTTCTAGTACTATGTTGAATAGCAGTGGTGATAGTGGACATCCCTGCCGTGTTCCTGACCTTAGGGGGAAAACTCTCAGTTTTTCCCCATTGAGAATGATATTCACTGTGGGTTTTTCATAGATGGTTTTTATGATATTGTGGTATGTACCCTCTATGCCTATACTCTGAAGAGTTTTGATCAAGAAAGGATGCTGTACTTTGTCAAATGCTTTTTCTGCATCTCTTGAGAGGATCATATGGTTCTTGTTCTTTCTTTTATTAATGTATTGTATCACATTGATTGATTTGCGGATGTTGAACCAACCTTGCAGCCCAGGGATAAATCCCACTTGGTCGTGGTGAATAATCCTTTTAATGTACTGTTGGATCCTATTGGCTAGTATTTTGGTGAGAATTTTTGCATCCATGTTCATCAGGGATATTGGTCTGTAATTCTCCTTTTTGATGGGGTCTTTGTCTGGTTTGGGGATCAAGGTGATGGTGGCCTCATAAAACAAGTTTGGAAGTTTTCCTTCCATTTCTATTTTTTGGAACAGTTTCAGGAGAATAGGTATTAATTCTTCTTGAAATGTTTGGTAGAATTCCCCTGGGAAGCCATCTGGCCCCGGGCTTTTGTTTCTTGGGAGATTTTTGATGACTGCTTCAATTTCCTTAGTGGTTTTAGGTCTGTTCAGGTTTTCTATTTCTTCCTGGTTCAATTTTGGTAGTTGATACATCTCTAGGAATGCATCCATTTCTTCCAGGTTATCTAATTTGCTGGCATAGAGTTGCTCATAATATGTTCTTAAATTGTTTGTATTTCTTTGGTGTTGGTTGTGATCTCTCCTCTTTCATTCATGATTTTGTTGATTTGGGTCCTTTTTCTTCTCTTTTTGATAAGTCTGGCCAGGGGTTTATCAATCTTATTAACTCTTTCAAAGAACCAGCTCCTAGTATCGTTGATCTGTTCTACTGTTCTTTTGGTTTCTATTTCATTGATTTCTGCTCTGATCTTTATTATTTCTCTTCTCCTGCTGGGTTTAGGCTTTATTTGCTGTTTTTTCTCTAGCTCCTTTAGGTGTAGGGTTAAGTTGTGTATTTGAGACCTTTCTTGTTTCTTCAGAAAGGCTTGAATTGCTATATACTTTCCTCTCAGGACTGCCTTTGCTGTATCCCAAAGATTTTGAACAGTTGTGTTTTCATTTTCATTGGTTTCCATGAATGTTTTTAATTCTTTAATTTCCTGGTTGACCCATTCACTCTTTAGTAGGATGCTCTTTAGCCTCCATGTATTTGAGTTCTTTCCGACTTTCCTCTTGTGATTGAGTTCTAGTTTCAAAGCACTGTGGTCTGAAAATATGCAGGGAACAATCCCAATCTTTTGGTACCAGTTGAGACCTGATTTGTGACCTAGGATGTGATCATTCTGGAGAATGTTCCATGGGCACTAGAGAAGAATGTGTATTCCGTTGCTTTGGGATGGAATGTTCTGAATATGTCTGTGAAGTCCATTTGGTCCAGTGTTTCATTTAAAGTCTTTATTTCCTTGTTGATCTTTTGCTTAGATGATCTGTCTATTTCAGTCAGGGGGGTGTTAAAGTCCCCCACTATTATTGTATTGTTGTCAGTGTGTTTCTTTGCTTTTGTTATTAATTTCCTTATAAAACTGGCTGCTCCCATGTTAGGGGCATAGATATTTACAATTGTTAGATCTTCTTGTTGGATAGACCCTTTAAGTAGGATATAGTGTCCTTCTTCATCTCTTATTACAGTGTGTGTTTTAAAATCTAATTTGTCTGATATAAGGATTGCCACCCCAGCTTTCTTTTGGTGTCCATTAGCATGGTAAATGGTTTTCCACCCCCTCACTTTCAATCTGGGGGTGTCTTTGGGTCTAAAATGAGTCTCTTGCAGACGGCATATTGATGGGTCTTGTTTTTTATCCCATCTGATAGCCTGTGTCTTTTGATTGGGGCATTTAGCCCATTTACATTCAGAGTAACTATTGAAAGATATGAATTTAGTGCCATTGTATTGCCTGTAAGGTGACTGTGACTGTATATTGTCTGTGTTCCTTTCTGATCTATGCTGCTTTTAGGCTCTCTCTTTGCTTAGAGGATCCCTTTCAATATTTCTTGGAGGGCTGGTTTCGTGTTTGCAAATTCCTTTAGTTTTTGTTTGTCCTGAAAGATTTTTACCTCTCCTTCTATTTTCAATGACAGCCTAGCTGGATATAGTATTCTTGGCTGCATATTTTTCTCATTTAGTGCTCTGAAGATATCATGCCAGTCCTTTCTGGCCTGCCAGGTCTCTGTGGATAGGTCTGTTGCCAATCTAATGTTTCTACCATTGTAGGTTACATATCTCTTCTCCCGAGCTGCTTTCAGGATTTTCTCTTTGTCTCTGAGACTCATAAGTTTTACTATTAGACATCGGGGTGTTGTCCTATTTTTATTGATTTTGAGAGGGGTTCTCTGTGCCTCCTGGATTTTGATGCCTGTTTCCTTCCCCACATTAGGGAAGTTCTCTGCTATAATTTGCTCCAAAATACCTTCTGCCCCTCTCTCTCTTTCTTCTTCTTCTGGGATCCCAATTATTCTAATGTTGTTTTGTCTTATCGTATCACTTATCTCTTGAATTCTGCCCTCGTGATCCTGTAGTTGTTTCTCTCTCTTTTTCTCAACCTCTTTATTTTCCATCATTTGGTCTTCTATATCGCTGCTTCTCTCTTCTGCCTCATTTATCCTAGCAGTTAGTGCCCCCATTTTTGATTGCACCTCATTAATAGCTTTTTTGATTTCGACCTGGTTAGATTTTAGTTCTTTTATTTCTCCAGAAAGGGTTTCTCTAATAACTTCCACGCTTTTTTCAAGCCCAGCTAGTATCTTTAAAGTCATGATTCTGAACTCTAGGTCCGACATCGTAGTAATATCCGTATTGAGTAGGTCCCTGGCAGACAGTACTACCTCTTGTTCTTTTGGCTGAGGTGATTTTTTTCGTGTCGTCATTTTGTCCAGAGGAGAATAGATGAATGAGAGAACAAAATGCTAATAGGTTAACAACGTCCCCAGCAAATATACTCTACACAAATCAGAAAAGACCTGAAACCAGGGGAAAAGAAAGGGAAAGAAAGAAAAAAGAAAGAGGAAAAAAAAAGAAAAAGAAAAAGATAAAAACAAACAAAAACAGAACAAAACAAAAAAAACAGAATATGATCAAATATGATCAGGCTAGTGCATAGGTCAGTGCCACACACTGGATTTTGGGCGTATTTTGGTCTGTTAGAAGAAAGTGCCTCCTAAAATTTCAAAGGAAGAAAGACATATATGTACAAAGTAAGGGTTGATACAATGAAGGGATGGAAGATGACTGTAAAGATGAAAATTATAAAAGATTTTATAAAAGGAATTGATAAGATAAGAAGTTGTTTGAAAAAAGAAAGAAGATTTAAAAAGAAAAAGGGAGAGAATGTGATCAGGCCGGAGACTAGAACAAAGCCATACACCAGTGATTTAGGGTATATTTTGATCTGTTAGAAGAAACTGTATCTCAAAATTTTAAAGAGAGAACAACTTATATATATATGCCAAAAATAAGGGTAACTACTATGAAGGGATAAAATATGACTCTAAAAAAGAAAAATAAAAAATGTTTTTTTTTAAGGGGATTGATAAGATATTGGTTGAAAAGGGGAAAAAGAAAAATTCTAAAAAAAAACAGTTAAAAAAACTAACTTTGAAAAACTAATGAATCATGGTAAAAAAGCCATGAATTCTACGTGCAGTATTCCCCTAGCACTGGAGTTCTCCCGTTCTCCTTGATCGGTAAACTTGGTCTTGGCTTGCTGGCTGTTCCTGCTGATCTTCTGGGGGAGGGGCCTGTTGCCGTGGTTCCCAAATGTCTTTGCCGGAGGTGGAATTGCCCCACCCTTGTCAGTCCGGGCTAAGCAATCTGCTCGGGTTTGCTCTTGGGAGCTTTTGTTCTCTGCAAGCTCTCCATACAGCTTTGGAGGACCAGAGAAAATGGTGGCCTCCCAATCTCTGCCCGGAGGACCCAAGAACTCGGGGCCCCGCTCCTCAGTGCGCCCCCAGAGAAAAGCCGTGAGTCAGTCCCATCTCCCCGGTCTCCGGCCGCACTCCATGCTCACCCGGCCTGTGACCGAGCATTTCTATCTCTGGCACCCGACCCCGTGTGGAGTCTCCAAACCCAGCAGATCCCTGTGGTGCGCTCCCGCACCGCTCCTCCCAGGGGAGGAAGGGGAGTCTCCCTGGATCTGCTGCTTGTTGGGTCCCTGCTGGAGGAGCAGTGTCCTGACTGTGCCGTGGATCACAGTTTATGGCAACCCCAAGCTGAGAGCCCATGCCTCGGCTCCGTCTCTGCAGCCGGCTTCCCCGCTCCAATACCTGGGAGCTCTGTTGCACTCAGGCACCCCCGGTCTTTCTGTGACCCGGAGGGTCCTGAGACCACACTGTCCTGCGAGGGTTCCACCCCCCACTTAGCCACTGGAGCGACATCCCTCAGCGGAGCCGACTTCTGAAAGTTACGATTTTGTGCTCCGAAGCTCTATCACTTGCCAGAAGCGGCCGATGGAGGCCCCTCCCCCGCCATCTATCCTCCCCAATATTGCCTTGGATTCACTTCTCTGCACGTCCTACCTTCCAGTAAGTCGCTTCTCTGTTCAGAGAGTTGTTGCTACTCCCTTCTTCGGTCTCCTGTTGAGTTCGTAGGTGTTGAGAATGGTTTGATCCCTATTCAGCTGAATTCCTGAGACCAGACGAAATCCAGGTCTCCTACTCCTCCGCCCCCTGCTAAAACTTCTTAAGTGGACTCCAGAGATTTCCCAGAACTGTTTTTTTCATGCATAGAATGCTCTGTTGAGCACTGGGTGTTATACACAAACAATGAATCATGGAACACTACATCAAAAACTAATGATGTAATGTATGGTGATTAACATAACATAATAATATAAAAAATAAAATAAAGATTTCAATGCTCTGTTGAATCATTGATCTTTGTGTGGGAAAAGGAAGCTGGGTTCTCCTACCTTGCATTTTTCCTCACACTCTGGAATTGCCTCTTGTCATATCTTCAAGCTCAGATTCTTTTCTCAACCACATCCGGTCTGATAATGAGCCCGTCAAAGGCATTTTTCATTTCTGTTACAGTGCTTTTTTATCCACAGCATTTCTTTTTGATTCTTTCTTAGAATTCCCATCTCTGTTTACGTGATGCATCTGTTCTTGCATGTTGTTTATGTTTTCCATTAAAACACTTAGCATACGAATTATAGTTTTTTTTAAAATTTCCTAGTCTGATAATTCCAACATTTCTTCCATTTCTTGTTCTGATCCTTGTTCAGTCTTTTTACACTGTGTTTTTTTGACATTTAGTATACACTTGTAATTTTTTACAAGGTGGATATGATGCACTGGAAGGAAATGCAGTGAATAAGCCTTTAGTAATGTAGTGGTGAGACACTGGGAGAAGTGTTCTATAATCCTATGATTAGGTATCAGTCTCTTGGTGAGCCTGTTCCCCTGGACTGTGAATCGCACCGGTGCTTTCCATTCTTTTCACTCCTTATATGGTACAGGTACAGGATGGCTAAAGGGGGCTGGATTTGGTATTTCCCTTCCCTCAGGTAGAAAGCCAGAGAGAGCTAGGGTGGGTTTTCCCCTGGTCAGGAAGACTCAGATAAAACCCTAGTACTATCTGGTAAAATAGTTTCTCCTGAGGTCAGGCTTTGTTAAAGAGAAGGGAATGCTTGGGTATATTTCAAAGTGGTTCCTTCCCCCCTTCCCTTTCTGGGAGCTTCAGAGGATTTTTCTCCAATATTCTGTGAGAACCTAGTAGAGCTCTTGAAGGTAAACCTACCCCCTAACCCCCACGACTGGGTCTCCCTGGACTTTTTAACTCTCAGAGTTGTCCACACTGAGCTTCCAGCAATTTGCCAATTACAGTTCAGGTATTCCTACACTGGCATTAGTTCCTGCAGAAGTTTCTGCTCATGACTTTCTGTTCTGGAAAGTTGTGACTCTCTGTATCCACCCACCTGTCTGTTTCAATTTGGGGGGGCAGCAGTTTGCCCTGTAACCTCACTTATATGACAGATCAAAGAAGAGTTGTAGATTTTGAGTTTGTTCAGCTTTGTTAGTATGGAGCAGTAACTTCTAAGCTCTTTACATGATGCACCAGAAACTGGAAGTCCCAACTGATTTTTGACAAAGGTACAAAGCATTCAGTGGATGCAAGAGAATCTTTCAACAAATGGTTCTGGGGCAATTAGATAATCCATGTCAAAAAATGAGCCTTACTACACAGCTATAGTAAAAACATTATGGTAGTGGAACAAAAATAGACACATAGATCAACAGAATAGAGTCCAGATATAAACCAACAGTTATATGGTCAGTTAATCTTGAACAAAAGACTGTCTCTTCAATAAGTGGTGCTGGAAAAACTGGGCACTATATGCAAAAGAATGAAACTGGACTACTTTTATACCATACACAAAAATAAACTCAAAATGGATTAAGAACCAAAATCTGAGACCAAAACTGTAAAAAAAAAAAGAGCACAGACAGTAATTTCTCTGACATTGGCCACAGCAATGTTTTTTTTAGATATGTCTCCTGGAAGAAAGGGAAACAAAAGCAAAAATAAACTATTGGAACTATATTAAAGTAAAAACCTTTTGCACAGCAAAGGAAACAATTAACAAAACTAAAAGAAAACCTACTGAATGGGAGAAGATATTTGCAAATGACATATCCAGTAAAAGATTAGTATCCAAAATATCTAAAGAACTTATGCAACTCAACACCAAGGAACAAATAATCCAATTAAAAATGGGCAGAAGACATGAACAGACATTTCTCCAAAGAAGATATCCAGACAGTAAACAGACACATGAAAAGATGCTCAACACCACTCATCATCAAGGAAATGCAAATCAAAACCATAATGAGATATCACCTCATACCAATCAGAATGTCTAAAATCAACAACACAAGAAACAACAGGTGTTGGCAAAGATGTGGAGAAAAAGGAACCCCTGTGCACTGCCGGTGGGAATGCAAACTGGTGCAGCCACTGTGGAAGACAGTATGGACGTTCCTCAAAAAAATTAAAATACAAATACTATATGATTCAGTAATTCCATGATTGGGTATTTATCTACCCAAAGAAAATGAAAACACTAACTCAAAAAGATATATGCCCCTTTACGTTTTTGGCAGCATTATTTACAATAGCTAAATTATGCAAGTAGACCAAGTATCCACTGACAGATGAATGGATAAAGAAAATGTGATACACACACACACACACACACACACACACACAATGGAACATTACTCGGCCATAAAAAATAATGAAATATTCCCATTTGCAACAACATGGATGAATGTAGAGGGTATTATGCTAAGTGAAATAAGACAGAGAAAGACAAATACCATATGATTTTATTCATATGGAATTTAAGAAACAAAACAAATGAACAAAGGAAAAAAAGAGAAAGATAAACCAAGAAACAGACTCTTAACTATAGAGAACAAACTGATGGTTACCAGAGGGAGTAGGGGGATGGGTGAAATAGATGATGGGGATTAAAGAATACACTTATCATGATGAGCACTGAGTAATGTATAGAGTTCTTGTAACCTGAAACTATTATAACACTGTATGTTAACTATACTGGAATTTAAAAAAAGTTCAACTGATAAAAAAATCATATTAAATTAAATTAATAAAATGAGCCTTAGCCTATGTCTCATACCTTATATAAAAAACAACTGAATATAGGTCACAGAATTATATGTAAAATTATAAAATTTTAGGAAAAAATATACCAGAAAACCTTCAGGATCTATGAATAAGTACACTGTTGTTGGTTTTTTTTTTTTAACTTGGCAGCAAAATCACTATCCATATAAGCAAAAATAAATTAACTAGACTTTATAAAACAGAAAAACTTCTAGTCTGCAAAATACCCAGCTAAAGGGATAAAAAGACAAGCTATAGACTGGGAAATAATATTTGGAAATCACCTGACAAAGGACCAATATATAGAATACTTAAGAGAGTCTCAAAACTCAACATCAAAACAATCCTATTAGAAAATGGGCAAAACAGATGAGGAGAATATGCAGAAGGCAAATGAACACATGAAAAGATATTCAACATCATTAGCCATTAGGAAAATGCAAATTATACCACAATGAGATATTGCTATACAATTATCAGAGTAGCTAAAATAAAAAATAGTGACAACATCAAATCCTGGAGAGAATGTGGAGAAACTGGATCACTCATACAGAGCTGCCATGAAAAATAGTTTGGCAGTTTCTTACAAAATTAAACACACAAGTACCATATGACCCAGTCATTACACTCCTGGACATTTAACCGAGGAAAATGAAAACTTCCGTTATGCAGAGATTTGTACAGAAATACGCATTGTAGAATTATTTGAATAATCCCACACTGGACACAACCTCGATGTTCTTCATCAGGTAAGTGGGTAAAATGAGGAATATCCATACCATGAATACTAGTTAGGAAATATAAACAAACTATTGTTACATACCTGAATAAATCTCTAGAGAATTCTGCTGAATGAAAAAAACCCAATCCCATGATTCCATATACACAGCATTCCTGAAATGACAGAATCACAGAAAAAGATGTGTGATTTCCAGGGGCTAAGGCAGGGTGGGGAGTGGAAGTAAGTGGGTGTAGCTATAAAACTGCAATATGAGGGATCTTTATGTTGATGGAAATATCTGTATCTTGACTAAATCAGTGTCAGTATCCTGGTTATCATATTCCACTATAGTTTTGCAAGACATTACTTTTGGAGGAACTGAGTACATATGATCTCATTATACTGTTTCTTACAGCTGCACATGAATCTACAGTTATCTTAAAATAAAAAGTTTAATTAAAAAAAGAAGCAAGTGGGGGAGGAGCAAGATGGAGGAGTAGGAGACCTAAATTTCGTCTGGTCCCAGGAATTCAGCTAGATAGATATCAAATCATTCTGAACACCTATGAACTCAACAGGAGATAGAAGAAAAGAATAGCAGCAACTCTCTGAACAGAAAAGCGACCACTTTCTGGAAGGTAGGACATGCGTGCAGAGAAGTGAATCCGAGGTGATATTCAGAAAGATAGATGGAGGGGGAGGGGGCCTCCATCAGCCGCTACTGGCAAGTGATAGAGCAGCGGAGCACAAAAGTGGAACTTTTAGAAGTCGGCTCCGCTGAGGGACGTCGCTCCAGTGGCTAAGTGGGGGGTGGATCCCTCGCTGGAACAGTGTGGTCTCAGGACCCTCGAGGTCCCAGAAAGACCAGGTGGTGCCTGAGTGCGGCAGAGCTCCCAGGTATCAGAGCGGGGAAGCCGGCTTCAGAGACGGAGCCGAGGGGTGGGCTTTCAGCTCGGGGTTGCCATAAACTGTGATCCATGTCACAGTCGGGCCACTGCTCCTCCAGCAGGGACCCAATCTCCTCCCCGGGGGGAGCAGCGTGGGAGTGCACTGCAGGGATCTGTGGGGTTTGGAGACTTCACACGGGGTCATGTGCCAGAGATAGAAACGCTCGGTCACAGGCCGGGTGAGCACAGAGTGCAGCCGGAGACCAGGGAGACGGGAGGGATTGACTGCTTTTCCCTAGGGGCTCACTGAGGAGCGGGTCCCCGAGTTCTCGGCTCCTCCGGGGTGGAGATTGGGAGGCCGCCATTTTCACTCTCGTCCTCCAAAGCTGTACGGAAAGCTTGCAGGGAACAAAAGCTCCCCAGAGCAAACCCGAGCAGATTATTTAGCCCGGACCGACAAGGGCGGAGCAATTCCATCTCCGGCAAAGACATTTGGAAACCATAGCAACAGGCCCCTCCCCCAGAAGATCAGCAAGAACAGCCTGCCAAGACCAAGTTTACCGATCAATGAGAACGGGAGAACTCCAGCGCTAGGGGAATACTGCACATAGAATTCATGGCTTTTTTACCATGATTCTTTAGCTCTTCAAAGTTAATTTTTTTAATCTTCTTTTTTCTTTTTTTGAATTTTTCTTTTTCCCTTTTTCAACCAACATCTTATCAATTTTTTTAAAAAAATCTTTTTTATTTTTCATTTTTAAAGTCATATTCTATTCCTTCGTAGTAGTTAACTTTAATTTTGGTATATATATAAGTTGTTCCCTCCTTAAAATTTTGGGATACAGTTTCTTCTTTTTTTTAAAGATTTTATTTATTTATGTGACAGAGAGAGACACAGAGAGAGAGGGAACACAAGCAGGGGGAGTGTGAGAGGGAGAAGCAGGCTTCCCGCTGAGCAGGGAGCCCAATGTGGGCTCGATCCCAGGACCCCAGGATCACGACCTGAGCCGAAGGCAGACGCTTAATGACTGAGCCACCCAGGCGCCCAGGGATACAGTTTCTTCTAACAGACCAAAATATACCCTAAATCTCTAGTGTATGGCTTTGTTCTAGTCTCCTGCAGGCAGGAGACTAGAACACAATCTCTCCCTCACATTCTCTCCCTTTTTTCTTTTTTTTTTTAATTTCTCTTCTTTCTTTTTTCAACCAACTTCTTATCTTATCCATTCCTTTTATAAAATCTATTATAATTTTCATCTTTACAGTCATATTCCATCCCTTCATCGTATTTACCCTTATTTTTGTACATATATAAGTTTTTCTTTCTTTAAAATTTTGGGAGGCAGTTTCTTCTAACAGACCAAAATATGCCCAAAATCTAGTGTGTGGCACTGATCTATTCACCAGCCTGATCATATTTGATCATATTCTTTTTTATCTTTTTCTTTTTTTTCTTTTTTCTTTCTTTCCCTTTCTTTTCCCCTGGTTTCAGGTCTCTTCTGATGTTTTTAGTGTATATTTTTCTGGAGTCATTGTTACCCTGTTAGCATTTTGTTCTCTCATTCATCTATTCTCCTCTGGACAAAATGACAAGATGGAAAAAATCACCTCAAAGAAAAAAGAACAAGAGTCAGTACTGACCGCCAGGGACCTAATCAATACGGATGTTAGTAACATGTCAGAACTAGAGTTCAGAATGACGATTACAAAGATACTATCTGGGCTTGAAAAAGCATGGAAGATACTAGAGAAAACCTTTCTGGAGAAATAAAAGAACTAAAATCTAACCAGGTCGAAATCAAAAAGGCTATTAATGAGGTGCAATAAAAAATGGAGGCTCTGACTGCTAGGATAAATGAGGCAGAAGAGAGAATGAGTGATATAGAAGACCAAATGATGGAAAATAAAGAGGCTGAGAAAAAGAGAGAGAAACAACTACTGGATCACAAGGGCAGAATTCATGAGATAAGTGATACCATAATAAGAAACAATATTAGAATAATTGGGATCCCAGAAGAAGAAGAAAGAGAGAGAGGGGCAGAAGGTATACTGGAGCAAATTATAGCAGAGAACTTCCCTAATTTGGGGAAGGAAACAGGCATTGAAATCCAGAAGGCACAGAGAACCCCCCTCAAAATCAATAAAAATAGGTCAACACCCCGACATCTAATAGTAAAACTCACAAGTCTCAGAGACAAAGAGAAAATCCCGAAAGCAGCTCTGGACAAGAGGCCTGTAACCTGCAATGGTAGAAACATTAGATTGGCAACAGACCTATCCACAGAGACCTGGCAGGCCAGAAAGGACTGGCATGATATCTTCAGAGCACTAAATGAGAAAAATATGCAGCCAAGAATACTATATCCAGCTAGGCTGCCATTGAAAATAGAAGGAGAGATAAAAAGCTTCCAGGACAAATAAACTAAAGGAATTTGCAAACACGAAACCAGCCCTCCAAGAAATATTGAAAGGGGTCCTCTAAGCAAAGAGAGCCTAAAAGTAACATAGACCAGAAAGGAACACAGACAATATACAGTAACAGTCACCTTACACGCAATACAACGGCATTAAATTCATATCTTTCAATAGTTACCCTGAATGTAAATGGGCTAAATGCCCCAATCAAAAGACACAGGGTATCAAATTGGATTTAAAAAAGAAGACCCATCAATATGCTGTCTGCAAGAGACTCATTTTAGACCCAAAGACACCCCCAGATTGAAAGTGAGGGGGTGGAAAGCCATTTACCATGGTAATGGACACCAAAAGAAAGCTGGGGTGGCAATCCTTGTATCAGACAAATTAGATTTTAAACCAAAGACTATAATAAGAGATGAGGAAGGACACTATATCATACTTAAAGGGTCTATCCAACAAGAAGATTTAAGAATTGTAAATATCTATGCCCCTAACATGGGAGCAGCCAATTATATAAGCCAATTAACAACAAAAAGCAAAGAAACACATCGACAACAATATAATAATATTAGGGGAGGGACTTTAATGCTTTGAAACTAGAACTCAATCACAAGAGGAAAGTCGGAAAGAACTCAAATACATGGAAGCTAAGGAGCATCCTACTAAAGAGTGAATGGGTCAACCAGGAAATTAAAGAAGAATTTAAAAAATTCATGGAAACAAATGAAAATGAAAACACAACTGTTCAAAATCTTTGGGATGCAGCAAAGGCAGTCCTGAGAGGAAAGTATATAGCAATCCAAGCCTTTCTCAAGAAGCAAGAAAGGTCTCAAATACACAACTTAACCCTACACCTAAAGGAGCTGGAGAAAGAACAGCAAATAAAGCCTAAACCCAACAGGAGAAGAGAAATAATAAAGATCAGAGCAGAAATCAATGAAATAGAAACCAAAAGAACAGTAGAACAGATCAAGGAAACTAGGAGATGGTTCTTTGCAAGAATTAATAAGATTGATAAACCCCTGGCCAGACTTATCAAAAAGAGAAGAGAAAGGACCCAAATCAACAAAATCATGAATGAAAAGGAGAGATCGCAACCAACACCAAAGTAATACAAACAATTATAAGAACATATTACGAGCAACTCTATGCCAGCAAATTAGATAACCTGGAAGAAATGGATGCATTCCTAGAGATGTATCAACTACCAAAATTGAACCAGGAAGAAATAGAAAACCTGAACAGACCTAAAACCACTAAGGAAATTGAAGCAGTCATCAAAAATCTCCCAAGAAACAAAAGCCCGGGGCCAGATGGCTTCCCAGGGGAATTCTACCAAACATTTCAAGAAGAATTAATACCTATTCTCCTGAAACTGTTCCAAAAAATAGAAATGGAAGGAAAACTTCCAAACTTGTTTTATGAGGCCACCATCACCTTGATCCCCAAACCAGACAAAGACCCCATCAAAAAGGAGAATTACAGACCAATATCCCTGATGAACATGGATGCAAAAATTCTCACCAAAATACTAGCCAATAGGATCCAACAGTACATTAAAAGGATTATTCACCACGACCAAGTGGGATTTATCCCTGGGCTGCAAGGTTGGTTCAACATCCGCAAATCAATCAATGTGATACAATACATTAATAAAAGAAAGAACAAGAACCATATGATCCTCTCAAGAGATGCAGAAAAAGCATTTGACAAAGTACAGCATCCTTTCTTGATCAAAACTCTTCAGAGTATAGGCATAGAGGGTACATACCTCAATATCATAAAAACCATCTATGAAAAACCCACAGCGAATATCATTCTCAATGGGGAAAAACTGAGAGTTTTCCCCCTAAGGTCAGGAACACGGCAGGGATGTCCACTATCACCACTGCTATTCAACATAGTACTAGAAGTCCGAGCCACAGCAATCAGACAACAAAAAGAAAGCAAAGGCATCCGAATGCCTCCATCTCAAAACTGCTAGAACTCATACAGGAATTCAGTAAAGTTGCAGGATATAAAATCAATGCACAGAAATCAGTGGCATTCCTATACGCCAACAACAAGACAGAAGAAAGAGAAATTAAGGAGTCGACCCCATTTACAATTGCACCCAAAACCATAAGATACCTAGGAATAAATCTAACCAAAGAGGCAAAGAATCTGTACTCAGAAAACTATAAAATACTCAGGAAAGAAATTGAAGAAGAAACAAAGAAATGGAAAAACGTTCCATGCTCATGGATTGGAAGAACAAACATTGTGAAGATGTCAATGCTACCTAGAGCAATCTACACATTCAATGAAATCCCTATCAAAAAATACCATCAATTTTTTTCAAGGAAATGGAACAAAAAATCCTAAAATTTGTATGGAACCAGAAAAGACCCCAAATAGCCAGAGGAATGTTGAAAAAGAAAAGCAAAGCTGGCGGCATCACAATTCCAGACTTTAAGCTCTATTACAAAGGTGTCATCATCAAGACAGTATGGTACTGGCACATAAACAGACACATAGATCAATGGAACAGAATCGAGAGCCCGGAAATGGACCCTCAACTCTATGGTCAACTAATCTTTGTCAAAGCAGGAAAGAATGTCCAATGGAAAAAAGACAGTCTCTTCAACAAATGGTGTTGGGAAAATTGGACAGCCACATGCGGAAGAATGAAACTGGACCATTTCCTTACACCACACACAAAAATAGACTCCAAATGGTTGAAAGACCTACATGTGAGACAGGAGTCCATCAAAATCCTAGAGGAGAACACAGGTAGCAACCTCTTCGACCTCAGCCGCAGCAACTTCTTCCTAGAAACATTGCCAAAGGCAAGGGAAGCAAGGGCAAAAATGAACTATTGGGACTTCATCAAGATAAAAAGCTTTTGTACAGCCAAAGAAACAGTCCACAAAACCAAAAGACAACCGACAGAATGGGAGAAGATATTTGCAAATGACATATCAGATAAAGGGCTAGTATCCAAAATCTATAAAGAACTTATCAAACTCAACACCCAAAGAACAAATAATCCAATCAAGAAATGGGCAGAGGACATGAACAGACATTTTTCCAAAGAAGACATCCAAATGGCCAACAGACACATGAAAAAGTGCTCAACATTGCTCGGCATCAGAGAAATCCAAATCAAAACCGCAGTCAGAATGGCTAAAATTAACAAGTCAGGAACGACAGATGTTGGCGGGGATGCGGAGAAAGGGGAACCCTCCTACACTTTTGGTGGGAATGCAAGCTGGTGCAGCCACTCTGGAAAACAGTATGGAGGTTCCTCAAAAAGTTGAAAATAGAGCTACCGTATGACCCAGCAATTGCCCAACTGGGTATTTACCCCAAAGATACAAATGTAGGGACCCAAAGGGGTACGTGCACCACAAGGTTTATAGCAGCAATGTCCATAATAGCCAAACTGTGGAAAGATCCAAGATGTCCATCGACAGATGAATGGATAAAGAAGAAGTGGTATATATATACAATGGAATATTATGCAGCCATCAAAAAACCCCGAAATCTTGCCATTTGCAATGACGTGGATGGAACTAGAGGGTATTATGCTAAACGAAATAAGTCAATCAGAGAAAGACATGTATCATATGACCTCACTGATATGAGGAATTTTTAATCTCAGGCAACAAACTGAGGGTTGCTGGAATGGTGGGGGGTGGGAGGGATGGGGTGGCTGGGTGATAGACTTTGGGGAGGGTATGTGCTATGGTGAGCGCTTTGAATTGTGTAAGACTGTTGAATCACAGACCTGTACCTCTGAAACAAATAATACATTATATGTTCAAAAAAAAAGTAGATAGTAGGAAGGGAAAAATGAAGGGGGTGGTCGGAGGGGGAGGCGAACCATGAGAGAGTATGGACTCTGAGAAACAAACTGAGGGTTCTAGAGGGGAGGGGGGTGGGGGGATGGGTTAGCCTGGTAATGAGTATTGAAGAGGGCATGTTCTGCATGGAGCACTGGGTGTTATATGTGAACAAAGAATCATGGAACACTACATCAAAAACTAATGATACAATGTATGGTGATTAACATAACATAATAAAATAAAATTTAAAAAAAAAGCAAGGAAGGCATGCTGAAACCCAATCCAAGCAAAACAATACATAATAGCAAAAAATACAGCAAAAAGGGCTCCCTTGAAGAATTCCAGTTAAAAAAAAAAAAACTAAACTAAAACATTTCTTACCAATTGCAAATTGATTCTGATTTCTATGTACAGGTCATGGAGGATTCACACCCCGGCAAGACTTCACTTCCTTCCTTCTAGGATTGTGCTGCCTTGCCCTGTGATGGGACTCAGTGACTTCCGTTTTTGAACAAGCCAACAATTTTTCTGGATTCAAATTTTGACATGTCCTTTTAAGAGTGCACACACGCTGCTTGGGTTTGCTAGTATTCCAGCATCTCCCTTGCAAGGCAGCCAACAACATGGCCAAATCTATTGAGAGCCTGCCCTTGTCAACCTTCTGAGTTTATTGATATTTACGTTTATGATACAAACGAGTTTTTTGAGAGCCTCCTTTTCTGCTGCCTAGTGTTTGCTTTCAGAGAGACCAGACAACTGAGAGGGAAGGAGGCAGCACTTGTGTTGGATTTATTGGCACAGCTCACTGAAGAGCAAGCATACCACCAAATAGAGGATATTGATAAGGAGACTAAATTCATTTGAAATCACTAAAACTCAGTTAGGGGCATATTGTATTAAGTGAAATGCCATTACTGCAGGGCCCAGGGAAAGACCGTATGCCAAGTCATGAGAGCTTTTCAGCTCACTGGAAGGCAGCCATCGCACCCACGCTCTACGTTTGACGGTTTGGAAGTACAGATAATTTCTGCATAGATCATAAAGGGACTTGAAAATGGCTCAGTCCCTAGGAGCACAGGCACAAGCTGAATTGTCCCTGAGTGAGAGCATTCAAGAGAGGATCCCTGTGCAGTAAAAGCGTACACTAAGTGGGTACGAACCCCAACTTTCCATAAAGGCTTTCTTTCATTGTGATTGTGGTACCTTAGTGTGTTTTAAAAACTCCACACTAAGGACCATCATTTGAGTCTGTGATTTTTTTTTTTTTTTTGCCAAGCATCTTCTTTGAGAGAGGATGGCAACAGAACTCTGGTTTATATAATATATTTTAACCATTTTTAGTTAGTTTCAGAAAGTTCCCCCAGCTGAAGGAAGTTCTCTACTAGGTTGTAACAGCAGTTTGGGGTCTATTCTCACCGCAGGAGATAACTTACAAGTCTTCGGAGTTGATTCAGAAAATCTGTTTTCTTCTAAGCAGCCTCCTAGCACTTCCCCAAAGGTTGTTTGAGGTCTCCTCACTTGATGTGGCTCGCACTGCCCTTGCACTGTTAATCCTGGTGAGCAAGGATGTACTGTAAACACGAGTCCATTTCAGTGATGTGTATAAATCTTGTTCAGGTTATTCAGACTAAGGCAGCCCCTTATCTAACAAGCACCAGAGCAGACTTTTGAAAACACTTTTCACCTGTGACAACAGTGGCCCAGTTTTGTCCTTGCCAACAACGGAATAAATGTAGTATCTCATGTCAGCTAACTCCAGGTCTTATTTATGCCAAATTCTTCTGGGTTTGGCGTTTTAAGATAGGCTTTGCACTAGGATTTTATTCCAGTGCACACACCGAGAAGAGCGCTGCTCTGAAAAGAGAGGAAAGATTTTTCTTTCACGTCAATTTCTATAATGACCAGAGTAGAAACAAATTGTCTTTGCTGTACTATTCCACCTTACCTATACTATATGGTAAGCCAGAGAAATTATCCTTTGAACTTATGGTAAGTATGTTGAAAACTACCAGTATTATGCCAAAATACCATGAGATGACTCAGGTAGTCAGCAAACAGAACTAATTGCTGGTTGGATGAAGATCAAGGTTTATTTACTGCCCATTGAGTGATTCCGCCTAAAAATAAGCTTGTTTCTTTTTAAGACATGCAGGGTAATGCAAGGTCCTGATAGAATTAAGAACACACTAGAAAATGTTTACATTTCCAGCAACAAGCACACATTTCCTTCTTGGTGGCCACAAATGCACATGGTGGGCCTTTTGGCAGAATGATCCTACTGTTTTCTTTATACCTCCAAAATACCAAAATGAGCTTTATTCTATAGAAATGAGCTGCCTATGGCAAAATAGATTAGAAATTGCCAGTGTTTGTAAGATTTTCAGAGACATGACTTGCAAGCATAGGTTTTAATCTATCATATTATAGCAAATGTATCAATTTTGAAACACCCAAATCTACATTCATTAATTACAAAGCTTTAAGGAAGAAGATGGATCTCTTGGGAAAAAAAAAAAAGAAAAGATTTTAAACATGCCTAGAACATGGATGCTTGCATTTATTCCTCTTATTTATGCTCTATGTAACATCCGAGTGGTCTTGCACCATTTAGATCCGATCATATCACTCTCTCGGCAAAACTCTTCAAAAGTGGCCCACCTCCATCAGGAAAAAAGCAAATTCCTTTGAATGGCAATACTATTTATCTCTCAGGGTCTCATTTCTGTCTTGTTTGGCCCCTGCTTTGTTGATCTTTCCCTGTCACTTCCTGATGATCCAACAAGACTGAATGACTTATTCCAGAAACACGCCATCTCCTCTTTGGCCTCTGTGTTTCTGCATTAGCCTAGAAGGCCTTCCTCAAACTTTTCTTTATTCTTTAAAGCCAGAGTCTATGTGCGTTCCCCTTCTGGAAGCCCTCCCTAACATCCCCAGCAGACCCTCAGGGTGTGACATGTCCCTGTTGGACTTTGTGCACATATACATGGTTGTCGTTACAAATACTTGTTGACATATCTGTTTCCCAACTAGAGTATAAGGTTTCTATGGGACAGAAACCATGTATTTTCATCTTTGTTTCTTCAGCACCACCTACTAACATATCTGATAAGGTCACAAAGAACTTTGTTGAATGTGTGAATGAATAAATGAATCAATCGATTAATGATAGTAGCTATAAAGAGAATAAATCTGCAGTTTTAAAAACAAAGCAACAAAATAAAAAAAGAGATAAAACAAGAGAAGACAAGTGCCTACTTTTCTTTTATAGTGGCCTGTTTAGGGAGGCACAGAGATGGAGTTCTCAGAGCTGCCCTTCCTTGCCACCGTGAACCACCTCCACATATTCTCAGAGGCATAATGGAACAGGCCTCCTCCTCCTCACCATCATGATATGCTTCATTGACATCATACTCTTCTTTTGTTCAAAGTTTGCCCACGCACTAAGACAAAGTAAAAGAAACTCTTACATATATCAGTTCATGGTTCAAAGAATACCACTTTTTCTCAGGTCTTGAGGTCTTTATTTGACAGAAGCAAAGTAAATATGAGTCTAATGGCAGAGCCAAGGAAATCTGCATGTCCAGATGTGTGCTTTTGTCAGCCTTTAAAACAAACAAAGTACTCTCTCAATATGATGGCTTAATGTTTGAGTCCCTGGGATTACATCTTGGGAAGAGACCTGTGTCTGATCGAGGCAAGCGCATTGTATAGCAAAATGATGAGAAGATACTAGTGCTTTCTAATCCTCTTTTTCATCCTCATAGACAGATGATTTGTGATCCCCATTTTAAAAGCATGTTTATTTAAATATTTATTTAATGGTAGTACTCTCAGACACAGTGTTAAACACCTACCTCACGGTGATATTGGTAGATACCTAATATACTATTTATACAGGGTCTGATTTCTTTCTTAGAATGATATGTGTTAAAATTTTTAAATGTTGAGGATGTGGTTGAGCAGGATTATATTAATAACTGGACTGCCCAGAGAGTGAAGTGTGCTGGATACCTGGATTTTCTAGTTAACTAAATGTTGTGGTTTCCAAGACAGCACAGTGATTAGGAGTGAACTTGAGTGCTAGAGTCCTGGGGTTCAAAACTGGGCTCCCCCACTTCTCAACTTGGATAAGTTTATTAACCTCTCTGGAACCTCAGTCTTCATTTTATTTTATTTTATTTTTTTAAAGATTTTATTTATTTATTTGACAGAGAGAGAGAGAGAGAGAGAGACAGCTAGAGAGGGAACACAAGTGGAGGAGTGGGAGAGGGAGAAGCAGGCTCCTGGCTGAGCAGGGAGCCTGATGCAGGGCTCGATCCCAGGACCCTGGGACCATGACCTAAGCTGAAGGCAGACGCTTAACGACTGAACCACCCAGGCGCCCCTCAGTCTTCATTTAAAAAAAAAGATAATGAGACCATCTACCTCCAGTGCTATGACAAATCATATTCCAGCCTGAAAAAAAAAGAAAATTGTATGCCCCTATACACACTTATAAAATATCCTACCATATTTTAACCAAGTGGAAAAGAAAAAGTTAATAAAGTTCTACAATCAAAAAAGTATGAGGATACTGAAAGCTCCGTGTTGTCCAATCTGTGAGCTCTTCAAGTCAACCCTCATGAGAGCCCACCCAAGAAGAGGACACACTGGCCCCATGGGCCCAGAACCTCAGGCTGATTGGAAATTACTGTTCCCATTGCACAATAATGCAGGGTCATAAAACCATAAACAATAGCCTGTCTTTACTTAAAATTTTGATATTTTGTTCATCATGAATTTTTGCATGAATTTTTATTTTTTTTTAAATATTTCATCACAGGGGCACCTGGGTGGCTCAGTAGGTTAAGCAGCTGCCTTCAGCTCAGGTCATGATCCTGGGGTCCTGGGATAGAGCCCTACATTGGGCTCCCTGCTCATCGGGGAGTCTGCTTCTCCCTTTCCCTCTGCCTTTCCCCCTGGCTTGTGCTCTCTCTCTCTCTTTCAAATAAATAAATAGAATCTTTGAAAAATAAAATAAAATATTTCATTATAATATCATGTATCTTGACCACTAAATTCTTTGGTATTGCTTACATTTTTTTGCACTAACCTCTCCCTAATCCAGACCCTATGTCATATATTGTTGTGAAAATGAAATGAAATAATAAAAGTAAAGGCCTAAGGACCATGCCTGACATATACTTAGTGCTCAGAAGTGTTGTTATTAACATTGTTTTGAATCAGGTTACAGGCTTATGGGACAGAGATTTTGAGCTCTTTGGTGTTAGTCTTTTGTGAAGCAATCTTCTCAATATACCAGTATTCTTCCTTAATTCTCTTGAGTTCTGTTAACCAACAAGCACCAAGCTGACCATATTAATGCATTGTAGGTCTTGTTATATATTTTTTAAGCAGAATCATTATACGAATATCTTTTTTTTTTAAAGATTTTATTTATTTATTCATGAGAGACACAGAGAGAGAGAGCGAGAGAGAGGCAGAGGGAGAAGCAGGCTCCCAAGGAGCAGGGAGCCCGATGCGGGACTCGATCCCAGGACTCTGGGATCATGACCTGAGCCGAAGGCAGACGTTTAACCATCTGAGCCACCCAGGCGCCCTATACGAATATCTTAATTTCTACTTTTTGTCTTTCCAAACAAACCAGCCATTTGGACAGAAGAGGCTAGTCAGTTCAGTCCAACACTCGGGCCCAGGCTTCCTCACTGAATTGGTCATTCGTGTGAGTTGACTGACCTGCTAATTCAGTCATAATAGTCGAGCCAGATGCTTGCGCAGATTGAGTGGTATGGCTAACACCTGCATTGTGAGGCTAAGTAAAGACGGGCCCCTTGGAAACGTAGCTAATTGAAGACTGTTCTCTCCCATCACGTTGCTCTTTGCGTCGTCACAAAGTGACATCTGTGACAGTTCTACCCAGATTTGAATGTCTGTGATCCCCATAAGCAATGCACTTGCTGTCTTCTGAAGCCTTCTGGAACCAATCTATCTGACCAGATTATGATATTGATTACACCTGGAAATGTGCAAACACAAGGTATTTTAAAAAAGCATCTCCAAGAGCTATCTTGTCAGAATATATCTGCACTCTCATAAAAGTAACGCAACTGTGTATGACTGGTTCCAACATATACAAAGTGCATGATAAATAAGCAAACAAGTAAACATACTCCCAAGAAAACTTAGCCGATGTTATTTTACGTCGAGTGATACTTTGGAAGGGTTAAGCATTCCTACAACTAATACATGATTGAGAGACCTCAACTTTAGTAACTGCATGAGAATATTATAAACCAAGCCCACACAATATTAAAATAAGTTAAAATATATGCAAAATTTATGAGAGAATGTCAGGTGTAATGCTTGATAAAGTAAGCTTAATGCTTAAGAAATTTATCTTCAGGCTGAAAAAGCCAACTCTTGCAGTTCTGAGTTAGAGTATAATTTTAGAAACTCTCTTCTGTGAAGTCATTCTTTTATTAATGAGATCAACTCTAGGTGAGCTGAAAGAGGTAACTTCCTAAAGCATCCGAGAGGACAAACAAGATCCACAAAAGCACCAGGAAGTCAGCATGCCATATTAAAAAAAAAAAAAAAAAAATGCTGAAAGTGCCAGCTTCACACTATTCTTTCTCAGGGGAAAAAAGTGAAAAATCTGTCCTCATAAAAATCTTGTGATTTGTATCCATTCAGTCCATCTTTTTCTGTTTGGGACATTGCTGAAGCTTGTGAATAAATAAAGTGTTTGGGGCCAATGGAAGCTATGCATTAGTTTAGAAGATTCTCCTTCACGCTGGGTGTGCCAAGTTGTTACATTGAGTGATACCCTATTATAGGGCCGGACTTCGGTAACAACGTTCCACCAGGAAGTCCAGAGGGCAGATTTCCATTGGCTAACTGGTCACATCCTGTAGCTCCCAGCTGAAATAACGCTGTGGATTAGCAAGGCAGTGAATGAAGAGGAAATGTGCATATTACACCATCCCTCTGCAGGATGATTCAGTCTCTCTCTCATTTGTAACCCAAATGTCCTTCCTTCACAGACCAGGATGAACTCAATCAACCAGGGTAAATGATTGACAGCCAACACTGCTGAATCATCCAGCAAAGATTAGGAATGGACATCATACATGTTTAAATTTGTGAAATCACGTCATTTTCAGGACTACTGGCAATTTTAAGATGACCTTAAGATCTAAGCCTTTGGTCCACTACCCAAAAGCTGGATCTGGTTATTTACCTCTTTCTGATGGGCCTGAGTGGTAAGAAGGTTCTAGGTGTTCAGGGTTTTCATGCACCGTGCCCGTGAAAACAGTCACCTTGCAAATATCCCAATACCTGATTTTCATCTCTAACGTGCACAGCGTTTCTAAACAAGCACGGAAGTCTGAAGCAAAGTTGAAGACCTAAGGAAGTGTCTAAGTGATTGATTTCGTATCCCTCACATCTCTTTTCAGTCACTTCTTCCCCCATTCTGCAACCCAATACCAACCACAACAATTTGAAAATACTCAAAACAAAACAAAACAAAACAAAACACAAAGACTAATGCAACGGTTTGGTTAACCTTTACTACAGTGGTTCAACTCTTTTCTGGCATTGCTTGGTGATTGGATAAAGGATCACCACTACTGTGGAGTGGTGTTCCTGGTGACACAGCGTTACGAGGCGGCATGGTAACCCTGCCTATGAAATTCAAATAGAGCCAACTGACTTGTTCATAGCTGTTCCACATCTCTTATTACCTTATGTAATTATTTCAAAGGCTATCATATCAAAGAACAGCGTCATTTGCAGACAGCCTCAGATTAGCTTCTGTTGCTCTGAAGTCAGCCGGTCTCTCTGCCTTTCCCCCGGCGCTGTCTCATGTCTCTGTCGTACTTCTCCTTTTCCATCCTTCTTGCACTTCCACTCTCGCCAAAATTTTTTAAAAAATATTTTAAGATATTATCTTATGTTGGGGTTTAATTTCTTAAAAACCATTCTAAATCTCTCTTACAAAAGGAAGGTGATCAAAATAAACTGTGTGCTTGCCAATTTAAAAAAAAAAATAAGAGAGGCTCAAAATTGAAGAAAATAGCTGTGGAGGGGTGACTGCAGGCACCAGAGTTTAGATGAGTGAAGGCAAATCTCTATACTTGTGGAGAGAGGAATCTGTAGACGGACTTCTATATCCCACAGAATTAGCTGAAGCTCTTACATCGATAATAGGTATTGAATCCGACCTCCTTTAAGGAATACTTTGTGGAATGGACAGTTGACATTATTTCAGGTCATATGGGTTACAAGGTAGCATATTTACTGTAAGCATTAAAGGCTGCGGAAGAAGGAAATGGGTAGTCTCAGAGACTAACGGCTCTCAATATTCATGGCCAGAGGCCAGAACGTCAGAAAGAAAGTGATCACCTACTTTTTCCACAGGGACTGCCCCCTGATGGGGAATGGAAGGTCTCTTTGGTATTCACTATGCATAGTCAAGGAGTGTGGCTGGTTCCGGGTTTTGTACTGGGGCTAGCTCTACGTACACTCATTACGAGGTTATTACTATCATTATGGTGGACAATGCACTAATATTTTAAATGGGCCAAATTTGGCTCCAAGCTATTCATGAGCTGCTCTTGCAGGCCTTAGGGAAAATGGCTTATGAGTGCAGGAAAATGGAATCTGGCGCACATCCCATTGCTTCCTCTGCTACAAATCAAAAAGAACCTCTGTGAAGGATATCCACAGTTCTGGTTCTCCATGAGCCCTGATGATAAGATACGTCCTTCATGGACAGCTCTTTGGGCCTAACTGCAGAACTGGTTTGGGGTACACATAATATAAAGCAAGTGAAGTTAGTTACCCCCAATTTTCATGAATCCTTTCTAATGAATTTCTCTGACCTCCTGCCTGTCTTCCTCTGACGCATTTTCTCATGCAACATATTTCCTCTTATGAAGAAGAAAAAATTTACATGAAGGCAACATGTGCCAAGGTATGTTTCCTAGGATAGTGGTCCTTCAAAATGTCCCACCCAATAAAAGGATTCTGGGAAAAATCTTTCTCTCTTGGAGAGTCACAGTACACATGAGTATGTTACAGGGCTTTGAGTTGCTTTAGAGAGGAAGGGGACCAGTTTAACTGTGATGTGGGACCCCTGTTTTGGGCATAAGATATAATACCTCTTAGAATTATCATTGTTCTAGAGAATTAAATAGTTTCAAATTTTAGGGGTCGCATGTAGAGAGTAAGGTTTAACTTTGAGAGTGCTGAAGAAGTTTAGCTGTACTTCAAAACTAAACTATACCACTGAAAATTTAAATGAAATAGAGTCTTTCAAAACCTTGTCCCCAAAAGCAGGCATTCAAAATGTAAACTTAAAAAAATTGTAAAGGTATTTATTTCTTTGAAGACATAATTAATAATATATGAGACACAAGGTATCTGTTAAGGGAAAACTTTTGGCATCATTGGGTAGAATGATGTTCTAAGTACATTCAAGGTAGTTTTAACAACTACAACTCATAATAACAGTTTAGTGGATGAAACATGGCAAATCTTCCCTGGCCCAGGAGATAGCTTTGCTGTCATTTGGATGACTTCTAGAAACCACAGCTAAATTTTAGACATTATTTTGTGTTTATTCCAAATGTGAGCAATTAAGCCAATTAACTCTATTCAGGATATGTACCCTTTCAACTTCAAAATGGAAATTTCTTTTCAACCAAATTTCTGGTAACTTTCAGTCCTGATGTAATGGTTAGCCAATTGATTTTTAACCAATTTAAAAATAGGATTCCAGCAAAACACTTTGTGCATATAACCATCTGCACAAAGATGCCCCTGGCAAGTATTAGTTTGGTCTCCCTCTGCAGAATTCCTGGGGAAACATGATCCGCAGTCAACTAGCCCTTTTTGTTAATAAGCACACAGTGCCATGGAGAGAAATTTAATAGGCTACTCAATCCATAGACTTTAGGCAGCTTGTGCGCAGGGAGTGAAGGCTCCTAGGCTTGTCTTGCTTTTCAGATTTCCATTCTTCAGCAAGGTGGCATTACTGAGGGCCAGCTTGAGGGAATTGGGCAGGCAGAAAATGGTGTGCAACCTTCCTTCTCTAGAAGTAATTCTTTGTTCAGGTTAAGGTCCAGTTCACAGTTTTATCAGAAACAGAGACTCTGCTGTAGTCGTTATATCGGAGCAGATGTGAGGAGACACAAAGCCTTATGTACATGCACCATTGGACCTTTTTGTAGTATTGATATTCCTTGTGATAAAGAGGGGAGGGGGTGGGGGGATGGGTTAGCCTGGTGATGGGTATTAGGGAGGGCACCTTCTGCGTGGAGCACTGGGTGTTATGCACAGTGAATCATGGAACACTACATCAAAAACTAATGATGTAATGTATGGTGATTAACATAACAATAAAAAATTTAAAGAAGAAAAAAAACCAATACAATAAAAAAAAAAGAGTAGAGAAACTGAACATTCAGGAGTTCATTTTAGAGTAGGCTTTGCAGCTATGAAGTCAAGCAAGAAACCTACATGGAATAACAAGTTTTATCTCTGATTTTTTTTTTTTTTTAAATCTTACACATAGGCTAATGCCAGGAGCACTATCTAAGATCTAGAAGGTTCTTGGGAAACATAAAAGCTAAGTTTTCCCTTCTTTGGGGGCTGTTGGGTCATTTGGAAAGGCATGACCTAAGACCAACAAAGGCAGAATTTTCAATATTTAAGATCTATAAAAGAGGCTTTGGTGGACAATAGGGCGCAGAGGAGGACAAAATGGGGGGAACTATAAGGACTAATTGAAAACAGTGAGAAAAAAAACCCTCAGCCTTTCCAAATGAACTGGAGCATTTTACATGATCCCACGAATTTACTAAATGTTTCATAATACTGTATTAGAATCAAGTGCTACTCTAAGCTAGTTAAGGAAGTGTTTTTTAGCAAGTTTGAAAGCTACAGGGTTACCTGAACAGTCAGGCTTCAGCCTAGAGAGAACTGTAGAGTTCCTCTGAGGAGTAAATCTTTAATTCTCTCCATTTACAGTAGGATCAGACCACGTAAGAGAGGTAAACAATATTCTGGTTTAAGACACACTGATTCAGTATTGTTCCTCTAGGTGTAGACCCAGTCCAAGTTAGATTAACCCCTATATTATGTAGTATATCACTTCCTGTAAGGTTTTTAGTGACCCTTGCCTGGTTCTCACGTAGAATGCTGCCTTATAAGCTTGGCTAATTCAAGTTTACCATACCTAAAGCCTTGTCACTTCAGGAAATGCACAGGTTGGCTGATTTTCCTAGACTACCTCTTTCACTAGGCGCCTCTGCATTTGAAAGCCTGCTGTCATTTCTGATTTCGGAACCCAGGTCAGCGCCCAGCACAGATAGGAAGTGAGCTAGTCCGCACCACTCTAGACCTGCCATTCTTATCCTTCCCTCCTTGACAGCACTTCCCCACTCCCACAACACCTTTTCAGTATGGACCTATGCCTTCTTCTGCCCTGACCCATGACACTTAAGAACTTAGAGTGCTACTACTCTACCTACTAGAATTTGCAATGCCCTAGAGGAGTCACTTACAACCTAAAAGATTGAGCTACCAGTGGAAGGATTTCAGGTACCACCCAGCAAGCAAAGGAAAGCGTGAGGACCACATTCATGTTCTAGTTTGTGCAAGGCTGATTACTTACTGTATTTTGGTTCCCTCGTTAGCAAAAAGGGAGTTATAAAAGTCCTTATGGGGCTGTTATTAGGTGTGAGTGACTTAGTATTTGATAAAAGCTTAGAAAATTAATACTATGTAAGTGTTTAATCATTAAATAAAAATGGGCATCCAGATCTACCAGGGTATTAGAAGGAGACATGTTAAATTTAAACAGTGAGTTTAACCATGAACTTCCATGATATGATTCCAATCCCTTCCATCCATATAGTTTTTACAATATCCTCTACAATAACCTCTACTACGTGTCTCTCCTGCACTTGAAATACACCCTCAGACCTCATTCTCACATAACATACCCTTCTTTACTTGGACTAGTCCTGTATCTCTCTGCTACCTCATTACATTTTACTTAATTTCTAAGGCCCAGATTCAGTTTTCTTCACAAATCAGCTCTTGCCAACTGGGGTCTACACTGGCTCTATATTTTTCTGAACAACAATACTTATTGTGTAAAGCATAACTCTTGTGAGTGTTAGAAACATAGAAAGTACTTAATAATTAAGCTGCAAAAGAGCTGACATTCAAAATGATATCTTATTTCTCTGCTTGCCCGGGGGAGAACTGACCACCTTCATTGTCACTTCTCTATAAAGCAGAGGCCCAGGCTAAATGACAACTCAGCCTGCTTGTCCCCCTTGGTTTACCTCTACAGAAGAGCATGCTGTAATTGTGGAATGGCCCCTCTGTGTATGGCTTTGTTTGTGATGACCAGCCCTCTTCACCCTGATATCTGTTCCAAACTACTCTCAAGGCACCAAGCATGCTTCCTTCCAAAAAAAGAAAGAAAAAAAAGAAATCCACAGGCAATCAATAATTGAATGTTTCAATTATTCTAAGTAGCCACTCTCTTGCCACAAAAATAAGGAAATAGGGAAGTGCATCCTTGTTCACATTTTTGTTGTGCTTTTTAGCAATCTTTACCTTTTTGTTGTTGATCTCTGGCTCATAGCTACCACAGTATTCACAAATATTTACTGAGCATCTATTGTGCAAGGCCCTGAACAACAAGATGGGGCAAAAAAAGGTGAGTAAGATGGCTCTACCTTCCAAGAGTTTTCTATAAACAATCAGTCTGTATTTGTTGTAGTTCATTAAAATATAAGACAATAAAATGATAAAATAAAATAAAAAAGAAAAACTAGTAAGATGTTTGGAAAGCCACTGCATAGAAAACCAAGAGAAATTAAAGTTTTCTGTGAATCCTAGTAATTCTCCCAGGAGCAAGTGTAAAGAATAAAGGGAGAAATATTTACCCTTTTGTTATGATCATCCTAATTGTTCTTTTTTTAATTTGGGCAGAGTTGAGGTGTCCAACCTAGGTGAATAGTAGTAAACTCTTGAAAAGATAGGGAGAATTAAGGATCCTATATGATCTAGATGAACAATTACAGCCAGTGCTAACTACCCTTAGCTATAGGAGAGAAGGCCCCTGCCTCACCCTGGGCTTTAGAAGGTCTTGCTCTAGCTCTCTCAGTTCATACTTCTCCCCTCAGGGGGAGGAGTTTGTGAGGTTAAGGTCACAAGACTTTTAGAGGGAGATCCATGTATCAGGATTCCGAATTCTCCAACTGCCTGGTGTGTGCCTCTAGGCCTGAGGGATGGCCAAGGCGGAGCTATTGGTGTGAAGTGTGAGTGGAGTTGAGCTGTATGCATTGTGATGCCCCACAAGTACACTAAGGCTTCGAATAGTAAGTGGGGGTAAGAGAGAAAAGGGGGCTGATCAGGGCCATGAGCTGTGGCCTGGCCCTCTCTACACCATCATTTTCTGTGGAACTCCCAAGAGTCTAAGAATTCTAAGTTCAGGTCTGAGCTTAGGGATCATTGTAAAGGGGTATACCTCAAGGTAGGAAGACAGAACATTTGTTATTTAATAGTTTGTCAGCTTAATTTATGACTTTTAAATATTAGAGGAATCATGTGTTGGTCTCCATATTTATTCTTGTTCTGTCCCCATACATATTAGGGCTAAGGCTGAATACAGCCACAGGCATGTATGAAATGGGGCTTGGCTCAGACCGTCGTTCCTCAAGAAATCACTCCAGGTCCTTTCTCCCACTGAGCCTCCCTGTACTTTCCTTCACTTCTTGGGCTGTTTCGAGCAAAGCGCTGCCTCTCTGCCTGACCTAATGAGAGTGGGCTACTTGTTTGGACCATTGGTTTGGTCCCTACCCTTTTCTTCTCTCTGAATGCTATCTTACTACTTCCACATTTTTGGGTTTCTGATGTTTGAAGCCAGGTGCACTCTACCTCCTTGCTCAAAAATCTCAAACTCAAATGAGATTTATATGAGAGCCAGTTGCATTCTCAGGGGCTGGCATTGTGTAGTTGCCCTGAACCTCAGCTCTTCTCTGTTACAATGTATGATAAGCCTTTCCTTGGTATGGAAACAGAAGAAAAAAAAAAAAAAAGAAAGAAAGAAAAGTCCTCAAAGAGAAAGCCCAGTGTTTTCACAACTGATGTAAAGAAGTAAAAGAAAAATAAGTGGAGGTATTCAGTCAAAAACTTTTGAAAGCTTGGAGTGACGATATCGGGTGAAGGCTGAGATGTATGATTTGCCCAGGTAGTCAATTGATTGTTTCCTATTTCCTCAGGTGTATTGAGAAGAGAACTTATTGGATGAATAGTTACTAGATAAACAAGATATTATTGAAACGTTATCTAAATATATTATAAAACACATCACAAGATAACTGGCTAGTTTGGAAAATATGATTTTCTTAAAAAAGCTAATTCAGTGAAACTGCTTTGATTTAATTGACTGATTATTGACCAGGTCAGTTCACTCAATTGTCTGTATGTCTACATCTAGTGTTAAGAATTTATTTTGCCTCCTAAATACTCCACAACTCAAACCCTGCAATATCTATAAAGCTTGTAAAACAAAAATATTAAAATGGGCTAAGAGATCAACCCCCAGTATGATAGTATGAGGAAAATGTCACCCAGGACCCCAGTGAAACTGGTGAAAAATATTTTTTAAAAACGAAATCCTTTGGAAATTGTCCTAATGGGTAATTGGCTTATGAAGATACATCTATTGAAAAATATATATGACTATTTGGTAATAAAAGTGAGAGTATGTGGTATTTGAACCAAGATCACCTTCTCTCTCTTCCACTCCAGCTCAGTTAGGTGGAGATACCTCCAGACTGGTGTCACTGGGAACACAGGGTTCCCTCTCTCCCCAGAACCCAAACCGAGGGCTTTCTGGCAGGAGCAGGATGTCAGCATTTTTCATCCTGCCCCAAGTGTCTTGTTGCTGAGGCTAGGTCCCAAGTGAGTACAATTGAGAAGCAGGGACTCCTTTCTTGTGCCCAGCCTCCAATGTATAATGGAGCTCCACTGAGACCCAAATTACTCTTTCTCTGGTTCATGAGGCCATGATTCCACACCAGGAGAGGCAAGCTGAGAGAACCCCAGTCTTCTGCTCCCTCCTCCATGGAGTTCTTGGTTTCTAGAATGGAGGTGACCTTGAAGAGATACTTACCATTTCCCTTCCCTCAGATCCCTGGTGCAGAGACTTTTGCCTGGTGAGAGAAGCAGGTCATAAAGCAGATAGCTCTTCATCTCTTTCTAGGGAACTGCCTTCTTTTGCAAGCTAGAGTGAAGAAATTCAAGCCTAAAGGCACTCTGAAGAACAGTAGACATTGTGGTGAAAGGCAATTGGGGAAGAGACTGAAGATACATGTTAATCTGTAGGCCAACTAGTTTGCAGAAGAGAACAGGGACCATACAGCTGGGAAGAGCCCTCCAAGGATCAGAACAAAAAAGCAAACCCTGAACTCAGAAACTACTCTTTCAAAGCAGACAAAATCTGAATGGATTAGTTTGTAGAGCAATTTATACCCCAGGGCATTATTAAATGCAATAGAGTAATCAGCTGGCAATTAGTGGGGTTTAACAGCTAAATGTGGTCAGGGAAAGAGAGGGAGAGAGTCCTACCAATGCCACTGTCATTCTGGGTGGCTATGAACACTCCAAACCTGTGCATCCCTGAGGAACAATATCAGGGGTTGAACTCTGAAGTGAAGAGGAGATGACATTAAAATAATCTAGTCAGTTACTGAACAAATAAACAAGCAAATAACAATAACAAGCTTGGGGTTGGACAGGAGTGGGGAGATAGTACCCAGAATTGGTATAATATATTTTCCAAAATGCCCAGTTCCAAGAAAAAATTACGGGGCATGTGAAGAAATATGAAAGTATGACCCATACATGGGAAAAAAAAATTGAAGCCAACTGAAATTACCTATGAGAGAGAACAAATATTGAATTTATGAAAAGAAAACTACTTTAAAGTAGCCATTATAAATATGCTCAAAGAATTAAAGAAAACCATAATTAAAGAAGTAAAGGAAGGTATGATTATAATATTGAATCAAAGAGAAAATATTAATAAATGTAAGAATATATAAGAAAATATAATTTTAAAAAAGAATCAGAGAGAAATGACAGACTTCACTAGAGAGGATCAATAGTGATTTGAACTGGCAGATAAAGAATAAGTGATCTCAAGATGGAGTGATAGAGATTGTGCAAGCTGAAAAATTAAGAGAAAAAAGAATGAAGAAAAATTCTGAAGAGTATCTCAGAGAAATGTGGAATATCATTAAACATACCAACACACACATAATGAGAGTATCAGA
Source organism: Eumetopias jubatus (assembly GCF_037043125.1). Classification (NCBI taxonomy): domain Eukaryota; kingdom Metazoa; phylum Chordata; class Mammalia; order Carnivora; family Otariidae; genus Eumetopias; species Eumetopias jubatus. Next base: position 62,190,901 of record NW_028274815.1, on the reverse strand, counting down.
AGGAAAGGAGAGAGAAAGTAGCAGAAAAATTATTAGAAGAAATAATGACTGAAAACTGGAGTGGCTATACTGATACCAGAAAAAAAATACACTTTAAAATAAAAAGTATTACTAGAAATAGAAACATTTTATATAGTGATACAAGAGTCAATCCATCAAAAAGATAAAACAACTATAAACATATATGCTAACTAATAACTGAGTGCCAAAATTCATGAAGCAAAAATTAACAGAAATAAAAAGAGAAATAGAAATTCTACAACAATAGTGGGAGACTACAATACCCCACTTTCATAATGGAAACAACAAATAGAAGATAAACCAGGGAATATAAAGCTGTACAACAATGAAAACCAACTGACCTAAAAGACAACTACAGAACACCAAACCTAACAACAACAGAATATATGGTCTTTCCAAAATGCACACAGAACATTCTCCAGGATAAGCCATAGGTTAGGTAATAAAACAAATCTCAATAAATTATAAGGACAGAAATAACACGAAGTATGTTCCTGAACCACAATGGAATAAAATTAGATATCAATAGCAGGAAAGAATTGGAAAACCCACAAAATATGGAAATTAAACAACACTCTGCTATATGACCAATAAGGTAAAGAAGAAATCAGAAGGGAAATTAGAAAGTACTTTTAGATGAATGAAAATGAAGACACAACACTCCAAAACTTTTGGGGTGCAGCTAAAGCAGTGTTGTGAGAGAATTATATAGCAATAAATGCCTATATTAAGAAAGAAGAAATATCTCAAATGAATAATCTAATCTTCCCCCTTCAGACACTGAAAAAAAAAAAGAAGGGCAAATTGAATCTAAAGAAAGCAGAAGGAAGGAAATAATAAAAATTATAGCAGAAATTAATGAAATAGAGACTAGGAAATAATTGGGAAAATTGATGAAACCAAAGCTAGTGCTTTGTAAAGAGCAACAAAGTTTACAAACATTTAGCTAAATTGCCAAGAACAAAAGAGAAAAGGATCAAAGTATCAGAATTATAAATAAAAGAGAAAACATTACTATTGCCCCTATAGAAATGAAAAAGGATTATAAAGAACTACTATGAACAGTTGCATGCCAACAAATTAGATTAACTGGAATAATTCCTAGCAAGACACAAACTACCAAAACTGACTCAAGAAGAAATAGACAATCTAATAGACAATATACTTATAACAAGTGAGAGATTAAAGCAGTAATCAAAAACTTACCAAGAAAGAAAAACTCAGGCCCAGATGCCTTTACCAATGCATTCTACAGAACACTTAAAGAAAAATTAATACCAATTCTTTACAAACTCTTCCAAAAAGTAAAGAGGAGAGAATACTTTCCAACTCATTCTATGAGGTCAGTATTACCCTGATACCAAAACCAAAATCATCATACACAAAAAAGAAAAATACAAACCAATACCTGTAATGAATATAGATGCAAAGATCCTCAACAAAAACTAGCAAATCAAATCCAGCAGCATATAAAGAGAATTATACACCATAATACAAAAATGGATCTGGGACAACTGGGTAGCCACATACAAAAGAATAAAGTTGAACTCTTTCCTCACACTATCTACAAAAATTAACCCAAAGTGGGTCAAAGACCTAAATATGAGAGCTAAAATTATAACACCCTTAGAAGAAAACATAGGGGTAAATCTTCATGACCTTGGATTTGGCAAAGAATTCTTAGATATGACACCAAACACATAAGCAGTAAAAGAAAAAAAATTAGATAAATTGGACTCCATCAAAATAAAAAACTTTTATGCAAAAGACACCATCAAAACAGTGACACCCCAAGGCATGAGAGAGAATATTTGCAAAGCATATATCTGATAAGGGACTTGTATCCAGAATTTAAAAAGAACTCTTACAACTCAATAATAAGTAGACAACTTAATTTTAAAAGTGGACAAAGGATCTGAATAGATATTTCTCTAAGAAAGACTTTAAAATGGTCAAAAAGCATTTTTTGAAAGATGTTTAACAATCAACATTCAACAAGCTAGAATTAAAACAACAAGAACTGGTATGCAGTCAAATGCTCTACCCCTGTGCTATCTCCCCAACAAGAACTGGACATAGAGAAATCAGAACTCTCATACACTAGTGGAAAATAAAATGGTATAGCCATTTTGGAAGGCAGTCTGATAGTTTTTCAGACTATCAAACAGGTTCCAAATGACCCAGAAATTCCAATCCTACATATGTACCCAACAGAAATGAAGACATTTCCATATAGAAACTTCTACATGAATGTTTATAGCAGTATTATTATTCATAATAGCCAAAATGTGTAAACAACCCAAATGTCCATCAATGGATAAATGAACAAAATTTAGTATTTCCATATGATGAAACATTACGCAACAATAAAAAAGAATAGAATAATGAAATGTGCTATAACACAGATGAATCTTGAAAACATTTATGCTGAGTGAAAGAAGTCAATCACAAAAAACACATACCATTCAATTCATCTGAAAGTCCTGAACAGGGAAATCTATAGAGATGGAAAATATATTAGTAGTTTCTTAGTGATGGGGGAATAAGGCATAGGAGATGAGAGATAAATGGTATAGGGTTTCTTTTTAAGGTGACAGGAATATTCTGAAATAGACTGCGGTGGTGGTTGTATATCTTTCTGACTATACTAAATAAAATCCATCAAATTATACGTATCATAATAAAAACAATTGATAAATCTGACCACATATAATTTTTAAATATCTGTATTATAAAAGAAACCAAATACAAAGTTTAAAGCAATTAAACTGAATAAAAGGTATTTTAAAAATGTAATAGAAATAAAAGTGTAATATTTATAATCTACAAATAACTTCTGCAAATTAATAAAAACAACAAATGAGCAGAGAATTGAAATGGCATTTTACAGAAGAGGAACAGTGAATAAAGTCAAATGAAAAGAATTTCAGCCTCAACAAGTACTCATGAAATATAAATATTAAATAATGAAACAATTTCATACTCATAAAATTAACAAAAATACAAGGTCTAAGAGCACCAATGTTGGCAATGAAGCGGAGAAACAGAAACTCCACATTTAGCTTAATGGACCTACAAGCTGGTATAGCCAATTTGGAAAGCCACTTAATCAAACATCATAACCTATGTCCTAGTAATTTGACTCCTAGTTATACTCCCTAAAATAAGTCAAGCACGTGAACTGAAGGAGACACATGTAACAGTGTTCATTGTAGCACTGTTTCTTAGTGCAAAAATCTAGAAACAACACAAATGTCCGTGAACAGGAGATTCACGGTATATTTACCATGGGGCACTAGACAGCATTAAAATGAGAAGCCGAGGGCATATATGACAATGGAAATAGATCTTAAAAACCATGTTGAGTAAAAATTAAGGCAACTGCCAAATGGTACATATTTAAATACAATTTTAAATCTTTCAAAAATACTAGTCCACAAATACACACGCAAAAGTAAATACAAGTGCACAAGTAAAAGCACAAACACACATGGGATTGATAAACATTGAATTAATAATAATTGTCATCTCACTGAGAGAGTCAGTGGAATGGAATTGGAAAGGTGTTTACGGAGGGAATGTTATTTTTAAAAAGTCTAAAGCAAATGTGTCATAATGGTAGGATTTAATGGAAAGGCAAAGCAAAAAGGTAGTATAGGATGAGAATTATGTGCACAGGCTCTGAACCAGAATGCTTTGTTTCAAATATGTCCTCTGCCACCTACAATCTGGGTGACTTTATGCAAAGTACTTAACTCCATGCTCACTCAGAAAATCAGGATGATAATAATAGTACCACATAATAGGGGTGTTCTGAGAATTTAATGAATCAATATGTGTGTATAAAAATTCAAACGAATGCTTGGCATGTAGTGTTTAATATTTTTATTTGTAAGCTGCATAATTAAGCCTCAATATTTATTTTTCTATTCTAGTTTCTGTTTGAAATATCACACAATAACAATACTATTATTTTTTAAATTATACCAGAGTTTACATGGGAAGAAAAGGCAGAGAGAGGCTATCCACAGGGACACATTTGAAAGCTGATCAGTCTCTGTTATAACCCAGATATTTAAATTTCTGAGAAATAAAAGTTAATTACAGGGTAAATATTCTAACAATTAAGGCAATGACTATACCAGGTAACAACTTATTGAGTTAAAAAGTATTTGTTAATTTCTGCTCATCTAGCTTTTCCTCATGAAGTAGGCAAGTTAAAAAAAAAAATCAAACAATAGTCAACAGATTCCCTGCCCTTATTAGCATACAAAGTGTGTTCATGAAGAAAATAACCAGAGAACAAGGCAAGGAATTATATAAATGCCATATTTTATGATCCCATGTTCTGAGTAATGCACTGATGAGAAAGGGTTGTTTGGTAGGAATAATCAGGGAAGGTTGATGGGCTGGTTGGCTTGGGTTTTTGTTTGTTTGTTTGACATGAAAACAGAAATCAGGAAGACAGGAAATAGTACAAGAAGCAAGAATGAACATATCCAGAAAGGGGATTATCTGTTTGCTGGGAACAGACGGTTTACCCCTGAGAGGGTGGGGGCGGGGGGGGGGTGCAGGAGAGACTAGCAGGTTAGACTTTAAGCAAGGTGGGTGCCATTAACATCAGAACTCTCCTTTATGACAATTAAAGGGGAATTCTTTAAATCTGACTTCTGGTGGAGTTGATTCTGAGAACCCATCTATTAAGAAGTAGTTTTGGCTTGAATCTTCAGAAAAAGAACTTCGTATTTCATACTCTTGTCAAGAGAGATGAGAAGCCATACCTTGAAGCTATAGATGAAGTAGAAGACATTTGGAAGGGTTTTTAACACGACAGAGTCTCCTTTAGAGCAAATACTCACAAACATAACTAAACAAATTTAGTTTTAAAAACAGTGGCATATATTTTAGGAGAGGAAAAGCAACTAGCTGTGAAACCTCTCACCACATCTTTTCTGGAGCTCGTGGAGAGAGCCCTACAGCTATCTTTACAACTACCCAACAAGCTCTTGGAAATTAGCTTTTTCTGTGATTTAATAACACCATTTACAGGAAACAAAACTTAACTTTTTTTAATACCCACTAAGAGAATGAAGGCAGAGGGATAAGGCAGTAGCCAGTGAACAGTTCATTATCTTTGTGAAAACAAACGTGTAAATAATCCTTTACTTAATTTCATGGATGTGGAGTGGGTAGGGGAGAAAGTAAATCCTTTTCAGATACTATGCTGGTGGCTATAAACACCCTCTCACTTTAGCCTGTGGTCCCACTGACATGCTGGTGCTAAAGTGAAAATATTCTACAATTCTAATAGACTGAAAATAAAAATAAACAGCTTAATTACATGGTGGGTGTTTGTGAATGGCTTTCTGAATTTTAAAGTGCTCATCATATGTCTCTATTATTTCCACACTCCACAAGACTTCCTCATTTGAAGTACTCAATGAAGTGAGATGGATGCAACAAATAGCCAGGAAGCATCATGTTTCCAAACCTAGTATTTCTATTCATTTCATCATTGAGGAGGGCAGTGAAATGGTAAGCATTGTGGCAACCTTGCTGCCCATATTTCTACTTGAATATCATGCCTCGCTCAAAACTTTTATTTCAAATCAGGAGAATAAGAAACACTGGTTGAGAAATATTTGATCAGTCTTCTTTGGTCAACTGAGATGTGGATTTCTAGATTTGAGGATATGTTGTAAACTTTCAGAGGACTGAACCAAATTTATCGAACTTGGTGGTGTTGCATTCAAAGGAAAGCCTACATAAAAGTGTGAAAATACTGTGTCATGTTACTAAAGAAAAATCATTTTGAAAACTCCCTTTCCCTAAAAGTCAATTAGTAGACTGTGTGATCCAATCAGGCAACCCCTTTTTTCAACTTTTTTGATGTTGAAACTATGGACAAAGGAGAGAATGAGAAAGAGAAGAGAGATATACATAAAATTAGAAACATAGAGATACAGATAGAGGAGGAGAAGGAAGTGAAACAGGAGAAAGAGAAGGAGGAGAAGGTGAAAGAGAAAAGAGGGAGCAAATGATGAAAGGGAAGAAAGGAATAAAAGATGGAAGGAAGAAAGCAATGGAGGAAGGAAAGAAGAAATGAAGTACAAAATTTTTACAACTAAAGAAATATGATTTTCAAAAGCGTTCAGGAGCTTATGGATATATCTGAATAAACTGTTAACTGGAATTCGGAATTCCTCTTTGGAAACTGTCAATTTATTTTTCATAAAAGAAATGCATTAGATGCAGTTTTTTTTTACATTAGATGCAGTTTTATAGTGTTTTATAATAACAAAAATGTGTTATCTACCATATTCATCGATCTTACTTGTGAATTACATTCTTTTTCCTAAAAGTCAATCTAGGCTGGTCTTTTGAAGGGAGGTGATATAAATATGTGGGAGATATACAAAATGAAATTTTTGCCATGTGTGCTGAAAAGAAAAACAGTGGGTCTACTGAGCGAGAAGAGCAAGGCTAATGCACAGAGACAGAGACATGTGGGTGAGGGGACAGGCTTTCCTGAATTTCTGACAATATTCCATTTCCTGTTTCCTGAAGTCTCTTGAGTTCCAAGAGACACTTTTGTAAGTTCTTATTTTATCTATGGTGCAGAAGGTTTAATTAATCATATTTCTCAGTTCATGGCACTCTCATAGGTTGATGCAGGGCTCCTTCTTGTTTTACGAATGTGCATGTCTATGTATTTATGTAAGAATGTAGGTGAAATACGTATTCATTTTTATTCTCATACACCATTCCCATTTTTCCTACTCTCGTAACAACCCCTCCAATAAAATTAACATCTATGCTTGAAATTGAATTTAACATTGAAAGTATATATGGTATTTTGTGTGTGTGTATTTTTTTATTCCATGTGTGACATTCTGCTATAGCCTCAATTTTACTTACAATTTTCCTTCATCTCTGTGCTTTAGAGATCCATCCATGTTCCTGTGTCTCTGTCCACATAGTTGTTTCTAATTGCTGCATAGAATTCCACAGTGTGAATCTACTACATTTTGCATATCTACCTCCTTGATATATAACTAGTGTTTTATTTTACACTACGATACATAAGTCTAGAGTAAACATCAGAGAACATGTCCCAGTATGGAATTTCACTGAATTGTATTGCTGGATCATAGGCATGTGAATTCTCTGTATCTGTCCCATGGATCTCTGGGACATTACAACAGTTTCACCACCATCAAGAATACAAGAGGCCTTTTTATCTCCAACTCCACTAATACTTGACATTATACGGCTCTAATTTTTGTTAATCTCATGGGTATTAAGAGATATCTCTTTCTTATTTTGACTTTTAATTATCTAATTATTCATGAATTTGAACATTTTATCCTTTAGTTGCTACCATTCACTTTTACCCTTCTGAAAATTATGTGCTCATATCCATTCCTTTTTTCACAATTGGGTGATCTCTTTCTTTTTTATCATCAACTTGAGTAAGTCCTTTAAATAGTCAAAATATTTGTTCCATTTTTCAGTATCTTCCTCATCTTTAAACTATTACTACACTCTGTGGTATATTTTATTGAGCAGATATTTATATTTTGAAGCAACCACATTTAGTTGTTCTATAGAACAACTTTTAAGAAATACACTATTTTCCTTATTTAAATGTTATTTCAGAAGACAGGATAAAAGAGAAATCCAAACAACTCACTCATAGAATTAAAAAAAAAATCTTAATTTAAATAATCAAATAAGATCATTACAAAAGATATACTCCATTTGACTTGTACACATAGGTGAGAAATTACAAAATACTAAACACTAATCAATTTAATACTAATAAATTACTAATAGCGGGTTAACTTTGTCTAATAGTGATTAAAAATAAAATTATTAATGTATTAAAAGAATTCAAGGATAGTTCAATATCATCTATAATTCAATTACACCTATAGAAGGAGAAATATCACAGGATTTTAAATAACAAAATTCAACAGGAAACACATATTTAAAGGAAAAGATTTAAGTGGATTCACTTTAAGGTTAGGGAAAAAAAAAGTATTCCCATTATCTATTGTATAATATAGTACTGTGGGGTCGTTGGCAACTCCATAGGCAATAAAAGAACTATGAGGTGTAAGATTAGGAGAAAAGCCAAAACTTCATTATTCTTCCTAGAGTATTAAACAAAATAAGGCAGATTATTAAAACTAAAGAGAAAATTCAACCAGATTGCCCAATAGAAGATAATTTCCCCCAAAACTAATACTGTTCCTTGACTATATAAAAATCAATGAGACAAATTTGAGAGATAATAAGATTCCATTGACAATGGAAAAGAAAAAACAACCTAAACCTATTAATTATCTGGATATTAAATTGGCAAAGAATACATCAGAATTCTTTGGAGAAAATTTTAAAAGTACATTTAATGACATAAAAGAACCAATTTAAGCATAGCCCATCATCATTGGTGAAATGCCCTAACTTTGTAACTTATTAATTCTGGTCAAATTATTCTATAATATCAAAACAATCCTTATCAAAGTATCAGCTGGATTTTTAAAAAGAAACTTGATAAATATTATAAAATTAAATGTGAAAATGAATAACTTTGAAAAAGAAAAGTCAAAACTGGGGACTTGCCCCCTAGATATTAGGCCTTTAAGCCATTGCAATAAAACTAGTTCTATAGTTCTAAATGGACAAATATAACTACAGAGCAGGCTACAGGGAGAGGTCAGGGTTGGGTGTCCGCAGGCTTCCTTGGCCTCCGGGGGAGGGTAGCAACTGGCCTCTAAATGCCTGCAAAATTAGAAGGCTGATCCTCAGGCAGCAGCTTTTAAAGGAGGCAAAGAAACTTCTTTCAGAAAAGACTGGGAGATGGGCATTTCTCTCTGTCTTCTGTGCTGAGCCCTGGCAGGGATAGCTGGTTAGGAACTGTTTCTTTATTTGGGTTGCTAAGTTTTATATATCATTGCCAAAAGAGACAAAGTTTTCTTTTTCTTTTCTGCAGGCTCCAGAATGGCATCTTTTTATTTGGAGACAATAAGTCAAGTTTCTTAGGAAATGATTTCAATTTTAAGGCAGCTAGTTCCATACACAGAGAAGTATGGACTGTGGAACTGAAAGGGACTCTTGAGTTGGCCACTCTGGACAGTTAACTGAGGTGGGGAAAGAACACTGCTTAGTTTGGAGGTCCTAGACGCAGAGCCTATGTAATCACTCAGTGTTTTTATCTTTTGAGGTATATGGTTGTTTGTTCCTATATTGCCTTGAAAATCTCCAGTGGCAAAAAGTTTATGTATTCCAACTTGCAGGTGGCAATTTTATTGTGAAACTCCAGATACACATAATTTTCCTCTATGTTTACCAAAAGTTTCCTTCCTCCTTTCCTTCACTTATTCACTGATTCAAAAATTTTCTGTCAGTAACTGTATATTTACTACCCACTTAAAGCCATTGTTTCATATTCTGACTTCCAGCACAGCAAAAATGAAGCTCTCCTAATACCATGTAGAACTTAAAATACTGGCATGATTTTGGATTTCAATTCTTTCAACCATGACTTGGTGTCCAGACTTTCTCCATCTTGGTTTTCTTCCTCTGGATTAAGTGTCCCCATTAAAATATGGCACCCAGAACTGAACAAAATATACCGGATGTGGCCTGAGCTACGGAGTATAGGAAAACGATTACTGGTTGTAATTTAGAGAAAGGGCTTCTACTAATGCAACCTATGAATGGGACTTTTTAAAGGCATCTGCCTTAGACTGATGGGTCTTATTAAAGTTGTGGTCAGCTAAATCCTCCAGATCTTTTGCACATGAATTTCTGCCAAACCAAGTTTCTCCATCCTATACTTATACAATTAATATTTGAACTTTTATACAGGACATTGCATTTATTGCTATTAAATTTCATCTTATTGGAATTTGCTCAGAATTCCAGGCTGTCAGAACATTTTTGAATGTTGATTGTTGTATTTATTATCCTTTCCAACTTTGTGCCTTTCGGATTTCATAAATTTCCTTTCCACACTGTCATAAAAATCACTGGTAAACAGGCCTAATGAGGCTGGGCCAGAGAGGGAATGAGTGGCTGTCTACTGGCAAATGGAGACTAAAATAAATTATTTGGGGCTGATTGTTGAATTCAGTTAACCCACTTTTACTCAGCTTGAATTTCATCCTGATATTAATTTTAGAGGAAATACTACTGGATATTTTATTTAAATCAAGTTGTTTCTGCAGATTTATTATGGTTGGCTAACCTTATAGTATTATTTGGAGAAAAAAAGTTCATTCTTTCATTAGCACCTACTATGTGCCAGGCAACATTGTATGCTAGAGAAGTACCGTATGCCGTTATAAGGAATTTCAATTTTAATTGTAATGACAAACCATTAGAGAGTTTATTAGGCATAGTAAAATGATCTGAGTTCAGGTTTAAAAGATCACTTTGATACGAGGTATAGAATAGATTAAGAAGGGCAGGAATGTGAGCAAGGAGACCAGTTAAGGAGACTAACTGAAGAAACACCTATTTCTGCGACAGAAGACCTAGCTTCTACTCTGAGCTCTGCCACTGATGACAAAAGTTGAGGAGAGATGTTTCAGCCAAAAATAGGGGTTCCCTTATCTGTGAAATAAAGGAGTAAGGTGCTTCATGAAATAACCTCTACAACACTTACCAGCTCTAATATCCTGCATATCTGCAGTTTAATCATCACTAGTTGATTTGTTTTCTGTCAACCCCAGAATGTTTCAGGCACTATGACAATGTCACCTTTCCTTGGTTTCTGAGATCCCTAAGCCTCCCTAATTTCAAATTGAGACTTCCTCTGTTGTATGTGATGCTTCAAAAGTTGTGAGGGTTGGATCTTTGGAACAACATCTGCTAATTCTGTATGTGGGTCTGTAATGTGCAACTTACTTCAAGTAGCTATTTATATACCATAAGCAATCCCTTACTTGGATGACATTCTTCATTTTACATCATTTAACTGTTTCTCTCTGAAGACCTTCCTCCTTGTTTGGCAGGCCATAGCAAACTAAGAGCTGAATAGTCCTGCCTTCTTGTTATTGACTGTATAGTTGGATGTTGTTATATGTGTATGTCATCATAGATGCTGGCTGCTGCCATAACTATCATTGGAGTTACACATGGCACACACCAAATGGATGTATTTCGGCAAGAAGCAGTTAAAGAGACCTTCTTGCTGCATAGGCTTACCATAGACCAGGAATAGTCTCTCCATCTACAGGAAGAAGTTCATCTTCTGCTGGGTTATCATCATCACCTGCATCAGCAGCAACATATTGTCCCTGAAATACATTAAATGTGTAGTATATGTCTGCTACTGAGCTAAAAGATTTATGTGCATTATCTCATTTTATAGGGCAATTTATTCAGACATTCACTCATTCATTTGATTACTATTTATGGTACACCTCCGATGTACCAGATATTGAGCAAGCACTAGGATGTGGGGGTAATCCAAGCAGCTGATTTCCTGCTTCATATCATGTGTAGCCTAGAGGGAAAAGGTAAGCACTAAACAGGTGATCATAATGAAATAGATATTATTTTTCGAAAAATGCAAGGTGTATGGGTGCTCGTAAGAGATGGGCCCACTAGATAACTCCACCTTTTGCTATTTTCTGAATATACCAAGCACTCTTCTGCTTGAGGATTATTGATTTCCTGCTTCCATTATCTAAGGCTCTCTTCTAGAAATCTATATGGCTTACTCCCACATTTTATTCATTCAAGTTACAACTTATTATATTGGTGGAGCCTTTTCCTGCCATTCTACTTAATGATGCAACTTCTCTCCTCATGATTTTCTATCCCTTTACCCACCTGATCTCTCTTCACAGAATTCATCAACACCTGAAAGAATATGTATGTCTTCCTTCAACCTACTCCTCTAATAAGTAACTTGCATGAGACCTGAGACTTTGTTTTATTCACTGCCACTTCCGGAGTGCAAGAACAATAACTGGCATGGACTAGGTTCTTGCTCAATAAATATCAGTTAAATGGTCGACTCATTGAATGGATAAATGACTGGATGAATGCTATATGAGAGCCAAGGCAAGAGCTTCAAATTCGTCATAGTGTGCCATAGATCAGGGCCTTGTGTTTTAGTGAATAAAGGAGAGACAAGCATCTCTGGCTTAGAGAATGGTCATTTCACATTTGTTGGAGGATGGTTGTGTTAGTCTAAAATTCCTGCACAGAAAGAAGAAATAATCTTGAGCAATCCTGTAAAAGAGACAACTTAGAGGTACAGTATTTGTTACAGACAAGTGTTGAGTTGATGAACGGATGTGTACCTTTATGAGTGAATGAGTGCCTGTCTTGGTTTGTTCCCTTATATAAGATTATGTGCAATGTTTCCATTTCCCTGTGTCCTGCGAACCCCTTAATGCCTTCTTGGCCCAGTCTGTTCCTCTTCTCTTTTTCCTTGTCCTCTTTCTACATATATCTGGCCCAGATTCTGTCCTCTGGTGTTAACGGTAGAGGACTATAAAAAGAAGGCAAGATCCAAAGTCAAATAGCAACAAGGGTCACAGAAACCAAAGAAAATGAGCTGAATGAGAAGCAGTATGTGGCCTATGGGAAGCAGCACTGGGTGGGGGTGGGGGGGTGGGGAGGTGGAGGAAGGAGCCAAGAGCTGTCTCTTTTCCTAGGCACAAGCTGGCTAGAAAGCATACCAACTTGGGGAGATACTACCTCTAGAGGTGGAAAGGACAGAAGAAGAAGGGATGCAATTTATGAGAAAAAGCAGATCCTCAAATGGGAAGGCACACCTGGCTTTAGGAAATCAGGAGACACAGAGTTCCAAAGGGTCCTAGTAAGTAAAGTTTGCAGGGAGACCAAAAGACCACCAAGGATTGTTTTTAAATGTCCCAGCAAGGAGGAGGAAGAGAAGGCAAAGGACTGGAGTTGGGCTGGGGAGTTGGGGGTGGATGGGTTGGGGAGGTGGTTTGGGGAATTGAGAGCATCCCAGAAGAGCAGAGCCTGTGTGAGTTCACAGCCACTCCTCCATTGGAACAGACCCGGTTTTTTCCCTTTGCATAACAAGAATCTCCGCATACCATTCCCTTTTCCACAGGAGGCAAGGTGAGATGCCTTGGCAGCAGCAATGTTCTTAGGCATCACCAAACAACTGACTAAAAAAACACTCAAACTCATCTGTGGGCCTCATGAAATGAAAAAAAAAAAAAAAAATAGGCTTTTTTTTTTTTTTTTTAACGAAAACCTCCCTGGAGTTCAGCTATTCCAGTATTTATATGTGGAGAGGGTTTCAACTTGCAGCTTCACTGACCTAAACCGAAGCAAAGGGACAGTGGGAAATTATACTGAAGGATTGTTTTTAAATGTAAATTTACAAATGGGTCTGTCTGGAGAATCAGCAGAGTTAAGATGTCTTGGCAGGTAAATATCAACATGAGGCCTTCTAAGTCCATTCCTTATTTCTTCCTTTAAGAAATAAGAGATAATGTTCAGTGAATCACCAGATGGAGAATTTGTTCAGGCAAAATGGCTTTGCAAGTTCCCTTGTAAATCGCCTCTGGCTTCTCAAAAACAGTAGCAAATGTGCCGAAGACTGAATTAGCTAGAACAGAAGTTTCACTTTTTCACTACAAGAATTATCTGGGCCTGAGCAAAAACCTGGACTCCCAGAGTTGAAAGGGATGTGAAAAGACTGTCAACCAGGCCTCTGGTTTTAGTCAGGAAGGCTTAGAAAGTTTATGAAACAGGGTGAGGTCCCCTTCAGACTTGAGAGAAATCCATTCCCTTCATAACCTTGAATCTATAGGAATTTGCTACCCATAAGATATGGATACTGAGGGAACGACAGTGACCTCTACTTGATACATATTGTGAAGCCCTTGTAGAGGTTGCCAAATGGCCTGGGGTTGTTGGAAGAAGATAGCCATTTTAAAGCTGACAGCAAGAGATGAGACTCTTCTAGAAAGCCTGAGGTTGGAACTTCGTCTTGCTTTCCACACCTTTCAAATCTTCCAGAAGATTCAGTCAAAAAGACTTCACCTGAATTAAGCAAAAGACACTGTCTACACTGAGAGATACAAACCACCATATAGCTTTGTGGCCTGCATCTTGAGCATATTTAGCATTCTGAAGTGTTTTTAAGAAACAAATGCCTTTCTAGGACATTATCTTAGAGGTACCCCCTACCGTACCTCCCAGGACTCCATAGGGCTTTCCTCTCATAAGACTCCACGAATGGGGTTTCTGCTAAGTGAGACTGCTGAGGAAAAGACTTCCACCTTCACTCCTCCTGAAGTAGAAAGAGGAATTGAGGAAGTCATGGGTCAGGGTGGGAAAAATAGCAGTTGGCTATTTTTGAGCTGCACCTTTCAACAGCTTGGGTTAAAATCGGGGCATTGAGTCAAAAATCATAGAGTCACCTACCCAAAATTTACCGGGCTTTACATGTGTTTCTTTTCTTGAAACTAAAGCTTGCACTTGGGGTGGGGTGAGGGGAAGCCTGAGGGGATTATGGACTGTGTGCAATTTAAATTCTTTTGCATTTAGTGACTTTTTCTGGTTAGGGAAGGATTCAGGTATTTGGATAATTTCATAAACCACTGACTTTTTAAAGAGGAATATGAAGAAACATATGCCAATTGAGTTAGAAGCTGGGCATAACTGTGAGATAGATATTAGTCCCTTCTACCAAAATGTGGTTTATGAGGCTTTTAATAGAGATTAAATTGGTGGAAACCAGGTTTTACCTTATTATGGATTTGATAGTTTCTACATTTATCTCCCCAACGTAATACTTGAACTGTTGGACCCAAAGCAGAGTCTTTAACTCTGCATAGATCACCTGGTTCCATTTTACAAATAAGAAATGACAAATTTCTGGATACAAATCAAGATAATTGGTAGGTGATTAGCTATTTCTTTCTATACAAACCCCTCTTTGTCTCTGTTTCTGTTAATGGCCCTAAGAACCCTGGTGTGTAGCTTGGGGTCACTTTGATGTCTATACCCATTCCCATCCTGGGATGTTCTTCACTTGCCAAAATTCTACCCATTCAGTTAATATTATTGAGTCATTGTCACTGTTAAAAACTCTTTATAGACAGTGACACATACCATGAAGGAAAACAAAGCAGACTAAGGGGAAGCAGAATGCCAGGTTTGGAGGGATGCAAATTTTAGAACAGTAGTTAGGAAGACCTGTCTGTCTGGGGAGGTGAGAAGAATGAAAATTTAAGAAAACAAAGTGGGCAGAAGCTGATGCATTCATGAATAGCAAGGGGTCTGGTGGCTGGAGGGAAGTGAGGGGAAGAGTGGAGGGTGACAAGGTCAGAGAGGCAGGCAGGGGCCATACATGTGGGGCTGGATTTTATTTTAGTGTGAGAGCAGTGGATGGCTGTGACAATGACAGTGATGAGGGTGACAAAGTGCCACTCCTCATGGAGCTTCCCCTCCAGTGGGAAAAGAAAGAAGATGAACGAGTACACCAGATGTGAGCTGGTTCCTGCTTTAAAAGATAGCACTGAGCTGACATTTATGAAGTCATGAATTCGTAGGGCTCCAAACTGCTGAGTTTACCCCAGTCTGCAGAGGGACATTATCCACCTTGAACTTTCCTCTACTTGAGGGTAATATGTCAGCTTTTCATCACTCCGCAACATGGATTTAATGTTCAGGATGGTATACATATTTTCTCACCTATCTTTGGGTAGAAAATAAGATTTGATGTCTTCAGGGCCCTCATTAAATCATTATATAAAACAGATTCTAAGAAGACTCCCTTTACCCAAAAGAAATGCTTTGTGTATGTTTGCTTTTCAATACTGGTTCTTAAGATTGATGAAGTTATGACTTCAGCTACGCAATGGGAAATCTTGATGATAGCCTACCTAAAAGATTACAGGAATGTATGTGTGCGCATGCGTGCACTCTGTCTGCCATTAACTACGTGAACTCTATGTGAAGGATATTGAAGGAGGTATGAGAAGAAATGAGATGGGGCTGCTATTTCTGAACTTCATTTTCTTTCGTCGTCTCTCTCTTGGTTCACTTAATATAATTAAGGCAAAGGTGTGGATGAAGTAGCCCCTCTTTCTCTGTCTCACATGCCAAGAACCCCCCAGTGGTGACCATGGAAGACAGCGGCCTCTTGTTCTCCCACACTGGATCCCTCAGACTGCTTACAGAAGAAAGGATGGCACTAGCCTGCTGGGTAATTTCTAATATCAGTCTGGGACCTTCCACATGCTTTGACCCTGTTTCCTTCTATCCGGATAAAGGGTGAAAATCGGTGTCTCTCGACATAAAAGCAGATTTATGTTCCCATTACTCTCCACACCACAGAGAAGGAATTGGGTCAGACCACTTGGCCTGAAGCTGCTACTTCTGTATGAAAGCTTCAAAGGACGACCCTTAGCGCCCATGGCTCCCCACAGGCCTTGTAGCAGCGCTGATGTTTACAGACAGAAAATGGCAGGACCCTGGTACAGAGGCGGGAGGATGGAGCCGGGGAGGACCGGCAATGGGTGGAGACAATTCTGCAAAGGAACCAACCCTTTTACCTTTGGCCTTTTCCCCCCTGTACAGGTCCACTGCTTTCTTTCGATTCAGTTACACTCCTGTTCAGCTGGGAGGAACCAAAGATCCAAGAGGTTTCTTTAAACAAAGGAACCCAGAAGGGTGGGGCCTGGGCAGGTTGTCATAAAGGCCATCGTTCAAAAGAGAAGTGATGAGTAACAGAAATGCCAGCACCTTGCTTCAGTGTGAAAACGCTTACGTGGCTTTTTAAAAATTTATTTTTGGGGGGTGTTGGAAGGGGAAGCTGAATGAGGAAGAGGAGGAGGAAGGCAAGTCTTCACTTTATCCAAAGCCCAGGGGATTAGAGGTCCCAAGCAATGCCAATTCTGTTCAGTTCACCTGAATGCGGGCTAAATAATAAAATCACATTATACAATGCAGAAGTCAAGGCAGAGCAATGAATACAGAACAAAGGTACTTTGGAATATGCCATCCTAATATTCCTGTCTGCACAGTTTAGTGTTCTTAAATGTGTTTTATGTTTAATGAAAGAAACAATGACTTTCAGTGGAGGGAAAAAAATAGATCTTTAAAGATAATCAAGGCCTTAACTACCTACCTTTGGTAGCTGAGAAAAAGCTACCGTACTCTTTATTTTTTAACACTCCAGATATGTAATTTAATGCAGGTCTAATGACAGTCTCAAACATGGGGCTTTAATCGAAATTGTTCAAGCTCAGTACTGTGACAGGAACTCACAAGCCCCCAACAGTGCTGTCCATTTTCTCAGGTTCTGTAAGAAAAAAGGAAAGAAGAAAAAAACCTCTTGAACTTATGTTGCTATTGATGTGTAATATACAATAAAAAAACAGTTAAATTTCAATTACCCACAGGTAATTATAATTTTATTGTTTGACTGTACTACAGGGATTTTTGTAATTCCCAAGACTAATAATTTTCTATAATTTTACAGGTTGTCAAATAAACTATTAAAGATTATCTTTGAAAAGGCGTCTGCAATTGTAAGGACATATCATACTGTTCATGTACTGTATTAGTAATTAGAGATCCCTGGATAGTGAAATATCTGTGCTGGGAGCTCACCACCGGTAGTGCATTTCCTCACGGCCACCTCTAATCTCCCACGAAAGCCTTCAAACTTCTCAGGTATTCTCTTCACTGCTGTAGGACGTGTGTTCAAATTTTATTAATATTCCCCCCAGCAATTCCAAACGGTTTGTCAACATAAATCTCTACCACCTGGTGGGAAAAAGTTAAAACCAGAAGGGTGGGCCCCACCTATTGTTAGTGGGAAAAAAATCTCAGGACCAAATGCAAATTAAGAGGCAACGGATTGGAAGGCTGGAAGGATTGGTTGAGGGTGTGTGTGTGTGTGTGTGTGTGTGTGTGTGTGTGTGTGTGTGTGCTGGGTAGAACGGAAAGGTTTGGGGACAAAGATAGTTATATAGTTATTTCTACCAATAACTATTAGGATCAATGATATGAAATTTGCCCCCATAGCAAGGTTCTTTCTGAAATTTTATTTTGCAATGCAATTTCCTTCTGTCATTTCCATGTATATATGGTAGACTGGAGACCGTGGAGCCTAAGGAGATAAAGTCTATGCTTTTTAAGTGGGCATCAATACTCCTGTCTATGAAACAGACACCAGTGACAGATCAAGGAGCTGCCGAGGTGACTCCTTCACAGAGCCTCTCACTCTTTTCCAAATGCATGAAGCTTGTCTCGCCTTCCTGCTTCTATGCAGCCTGTCTTCCTCCCCTTTCCTGTCGACTCTAACTCACCCTTTAAGACCAGACGAAATGTACATCCTTGATGAAGATGTTATTAACGCTTCTACTTCTATTAAATATTTTCTCTTCTGGCTTCTCAGAGAATTTTTTTTCCTTTTTATTATCGGGGCAAGAGGCACCATTTCAGGGAAACCCAAAGAAACCTGGGACTAAATAAGCAGCAGGAGAATGCCTTCAGGTGTCTGAGGAAGGCGAAGAGCCTGGGAGGACTTTCAGGTCCAAACCACAGATAAAGACTACACTCTAGGTGTTGGGGGAAATCGGATACCAGAGCAATGGTAGTGACTTAACAGCAAGGACAAGAGATTGAGAGGTGAAAGGGAAATCAGACAAGGAGAGGAAAACCAATGCTGCCTGGTCTGACTGGATTATTTGGACAGACACTGTCTGAGAAGGGTGGAAACGTACCATGGGGTCTGTTGGCTTGCGCCAAACACCATCTTACTAGGCCCTACAAGGGCCTACCAGTCTAAGCATTGCATTGTCCTGCAAATCTATGCTTTCAAGCATCTCCACTACTGGCCGACGAATTCCTAATGGATGGATACTGCTGCATTCAGCTCTGTGCCCCAGCACCTTGCCTAGTAGGTAATCACCTAATACATGTGGGCCGTCTGGAGTTGGACATGCACAGACGATCTGAGCTCTTTCCCTGGCCCTAACCCAGTCTGCCTCTATAACCTATACTAGATTGAGGCTCAGATTTCCATACTATGTTATACATCCACTTCCTTTTAAAAATCTGGAGGGAGAGAAGAAATTGTTCTTTACTAGCACCCTAAAATCTCTCCCACTTGGATACTTATTTCTTGAACTCCAAAAGAGGAGAGTCAAATCTTAACTCTGCAACCAGAGATAAGTGCAAATGCAACACAGGGCAGCAACCAGTTAGCTCTTTCTCACTACGGGCTAAACGGCTGGCTGGAGATCTTGCGTGAGAACCCCGTTTGGTGAGAATAAGAATTTACTGGTGTGACAAAGTGTTTTGTGGGTGTGAGTGAAAAGATGCAGAGGGAGGAAGTAGTCATGGGAGAGAAAAAAGAACCAGGAAGAAGGTCTTAGGAATGCCAAAGACATTATTTTGTCATCTTTACATTTTGCGCAGAGTTTTCCTTGGTAAGGAGAATTGATCGTAGTTTGAATTTTAGGTAAAAAGTAGGACAAACAAAGGTCAAATTAAGAAGTAAGGCAATAATTATATCAAACTTATAAGATAATAAAGCTTTAAGGAGTGTAAAGATGATCATAAAAAATTCTCCATGGCCACACTGGACAACCATATAGTAAGGACCAAGAATGAAATCACTTGCCTTTTAATCCAGTGTTTTTCTGCACTTTTCTGTTTCCAATCTTGGTGCCAGTGTTCAAAAAGATACCCTGCAACACATAGAAGAGACATTTCACAATCAAATAATTATGTGAAGATGCACATGAAGTACAGAATAGTAGCAATATTAATGTTTAAATAAAGACGATTTCCTTTACCAGTGCATAATCTCAACACAGATTTCATTCTCATACAATGTCTTCTCCTTACTGTCCAGTGCAAAGCTAGTATTTGTCCTCATGGTATGAGCATTCTGGGAGCTTAACATTCAAAATGTAGAATTACTAAATAAATAGTCCTTATTGAAGCATGTCTTATTTCTCGATAAGTCATATGGTAACAGCTTTGTGCCCTCAGCAGAAGCAATGTCCAGGTCAATTATTTCATTCAAGGTCCCTAATTAAGACTACTTTTTTGAGGTCAGGATAATGCATTACTTTACTTTAACAGAGAGGAGATCAAAGTTCTACCTTAAATTTTCCTGATGCAAAGCAATGCTGCTTTAACCCAGGTTAACAGTAACAAGGGGGAAAACGGTTTACTTATTTTGGGACCCCCGCCCCCCAGCCCTCCATCCCAAAGACAGTGCTCAGATCAATAGAAGTGAAGTTTGTCTAGTGATAGGGACAGGCTCAACTTCTTCTCTTGTTGCATGTCCTTAATAATTTTCTTTTGTCTTTTTGTTTCTTTTGTTTGTTTTCAGCTCTAGAAGAACCTTGATTTCTGTGGAAAAAGCTTGCAAAACCAGCTGGTCCAGAAATGTACAAATGAGTCCCTTTGTATACTTCTGAGATCCTGGGTTCCCATAGTCCTGGTGCTGATTTTGCGGTTCCTGTTGGAGCAGAGACTGTGTGAGGGAGATGGACACCCCCAAATGTACTTCATGGGCCCCCCCCAAGTTCACCTTATACAGTGTTTAAAAATCAAGATAAAATCTCCATCTCTGGATTCTCAAGGAGAGAATTAAAAGATCTAACAGTGTTCAGCCCATATTCTTAAATGGTAATGATTGGCTAGAGCTAAGGAATGGCCGCCTCTTTCAGGCAGGATATGCATTCAAATTTGTCACCGTTCCAACTGCTTGTTGTTGCAAGTGTTACAGGCTGACCATCACCGCAACTCAGTCAACATATTTTGTTTGGCCAGGAAAGCTTCTAAGTTGTTACTAGTCTATATTTTTTTAAAGTTGTAATGCTTTCAGGAAGTTTTTAAACTCTGCAGTTCCACAGGCTCAATATTCCCATTGCTCTATACCTGACCAGATTCACATATTTAAATTGCCACCCTGGCATGGGTAGCAGCCCTGCCCCATGTCATGCCCCATTTCCCCTCAGCCCACTGGAATTCCCCTGATGCCGACAAAGGCTGATTCCAGCAGACACACGCTGTCCACCTCAAAAGCTCGCATCTCTCTCCCTTTCGTTCCTTGCCTGTGGGTTTTGCCAGCACCTCTATGCTGATTCTGCAGCAAGACACAAAGAGGAAGTGCCAGGCATTGGTGCTCCCTTCTGCAG
Source organism: Eumetopias jubatus (assembly GCF_037043125.1). Classification (NCBI taxonomy): domain Eukaryota; kingdom Metazoa; phylum Chordata; class Mammalia; order Carnivora; family Otariidae; genus Eumetopias; species Eumetopias jubatus. The sequence goes on along the minus strand of NW_028274815.1, from coordinate 62,169,704 downwards.
CCCTCTGCCGGTAGGGGGTGAGTGGCAGTGGATGCACACCTCAGTCTCCCCAACACCCGGTGGCGTGCTTCTGGGTGTGTTTCACATGGTTTCTCAGAGGGTCCCCAGTGCAAAGGAACCCCACTGCCCACAGCAGGAATCAGCTCATTAACTCGTCCTTCGTGGCTTTCCTCCCTTCGAGAGACTGGAGGCCATTCTGCTTAACTCAAGCTTCCTGGGATTGCCTCCCAAATCAACTATGTGCACCAAGCTTTGAGCTCAGGTTGCTATCCCAGGACACTATCCTAAGACAATACCGAAATGTATTCTCCGGTGAGGGCATCCTGATAATTACACACTGTGAGAATGGCTGCCCAGGGTTGGGAGTGTTCTAGGATCCGTGTCACGGGGGGAGAGCTTGTAGGAACTGTGCAGAGAAGACTTAAAATAAGTCTGATAACTACAGTCACATTTGGGGAAAATGTCCTCTGAAAAGTGATAAAATGGACAGGTTAGCTCCGGAGGGCAAGATTAAGACTAGGAAATTTGACCCGGGCAGATGTAGGTTTAATAGAGAACACATTTTTAATCTTTACTTTGTACCGAGATTCACATTTCCTTTCAGAGATTCAAAGTAACAAAATTCCCTTACTTTACAAAGACGCTTATAATCTGTGGTGCCCACCCACATTTAATATCACAAACATGGGACATACAGGGGAATCTTGCAGTTTATCGGATTGAGTGGCTTGTCAGATGTTTCTTTTGAGGTTGGGGAAAGGGAAAAGAAAGAGATAAGCTGGCATTCGGTGATGGGAGAAGTAGTCCCCCCACCATTACGGGGATATAATTTAGCACCCCTATAAAACCTTGGAATGCCTCAAATCAAAATGCATTTTTCTCTTTACACTGAGAATCTCTTAAGTGCACAGGAACGCATGAGATCAGGTGAGTTATCTATTATCGGAAAGATATTTACGATGCCTAAGGTGGAAGGGCATGATTCATATCTGCTCCTCACAGGAACTCAAACACGACAGTAAGCCAGCAGGGAGGAAATAGCTGAAATATTTGGAAGAACAGACCCTCCCTGCCAGAGGTTACTGTGAATTCAAGTGTTTTCCACTTCTGCCCTTCTTCAAAGCGACAAAGCAATGAGGTAGTCAAATTAATGAAGTATTGTAATAGAAATGGAAAGATTAGAGTGTGCTGAAGAGTGGAATACAGTTTTGTTCTTAAGAGGCAGGATAGATAAGAGAGAAGCACTTTGATGTAAGAGGCTGGCTGGAGGGGCTATTCAGCTTCAGTGTCACCAAAAAAAAAAAAAAAAAAAAATCAGAATGGATTAGCATGATTTTGTTATCATTACAGATAGATAACGGGTGAGAAAATAGACATTAGCAGGTTGTAATTCAATGGAGAGTTTCAGATAAATGTAAGCCAGAAGAGCGGGGCTCTATCCAGTGTACATTTTATCAGAACCTCCCGTGGGTTGAATTTACAGCTCCCATAATGGCCAGCAGTCCTTCCATTTATATTTATGGATTCCAGCCCTCCCCACAAAAGTAAAAAATAAATGGAAATTCATTCCCTGAGCACACAAATGGTCTGAGTGAGGGAACCCCCAAAGTGACGGTGTTCAACTTTCAGGGAAGTATCAACCTCAGTTGCTCGCAAGCCAGTGTCCCACAGTGGAACTTACACGTGTTCGCGAGAAGCTTAGTCCTAATTTTGAACATCAAGGTCTTTAAACCTGAGAATGAGAGTGTTGGATCTTTGAGCACAGATACAATAAACTGTGAAGTCCACTCATCGTTCCTCAGCCTCTAGGGCTCCTTATGATGACACAAGCACTAGGACACTCGGGAGACCTGGTATCTTCTTACTTGTCTCGCTGGCCTGCCCTGGGGACAGCTCTAGCAGAGGGTAGTGGCCTCAGTCCCTGCATCCCTGTACTCCTGTGGGTGGGCACAGACAGGAGACTTTTTCAATGACATGCCAGTTCCTATTCTCCTGCTTGTGCAAGTTGATTTCGCTGGGATTTTCTTTTGATGATACTAATTCCGCCAAAGATAATTAGGGAACAAGGAAGTCTGCTTTTACATTCGTGCCTTGGGATGTACAGATTTAGCATCCGAAGGTAAATGAACTTCACTGAATGAGAGGATAGAGGAAACTCTATTTTCAAAGACAAATGACTGTTTCTTAGGTTTTGGAATCACCTTACAGATTTAAACCTTTTTATTATGACCCTTCTGGTGATATGAACATGCCATCGTTTTGTTCAGTGTTTTCGGCACAGACACAGCCAGCCAATGAAATGGGCTGGTATTTGTAAGAAGGAACTTATTTTTGAATCAACTAACTCTCCAAGCTGCTGGTGGTGGTGTTGATGGGTGTCGCTCTGTTATTAATGTTGAAATGTTTCACATTTAACATATTTCCTGAAGAAAAAAGATTAAAAAATAATAATAATTCAACAGCCCACCCTACTTTTTTAGATGATGCCTTGCATGGAACTTTTTGATTAGAGCCAAATATATCTGGTTGTCGAAGACATTCCATGTGGTAAGACTGACAGTTTGTTTTAAAGATTTTAGGATAAGACAAGTGGCAATAAAATGTCACAAAAATGCAATATTTTAGTGGGGGGAAAGGATCACAACCCATACAAACATCATCCCTGTCTCTTATCAATATGCAATCAGATTGAAAATTCCTTAAAAACAGTTACTCTGTCTCTTCTGTGTATGAGCTGTGGTCCCACAACTACATGAAGAACGTAGCAGGCCATTAATACATATCTTTAGGATTTAAACTCTTTTTTTAAGAAAAAATTACCCATAAGAGATGGAAAATATGTTCCCTTAGCTGCTAGAGATTTTGTTGTCAGTATTTTAATGTGGCTTGGAGTTTACAGTAATACTTAACCTTCAGTGGGGAATGTGACTTGTAAAATAGGAACGAATTCATACAGTACTGGAAAGCAGTTGCTCAACGTGGTATAGCTACAGAATTGGGATAACATAAACAAATTCTGCCCAACAGACCATATATGATGATGTTTGACAAACTTATTGATATTGCAACTCGTCTAAATTCACACAGCTAATACCAATGAGTTCCAGTGAGTATGTGGTCTGAGAGAGGAGATGAAATTAATATGTAGACTGAGAGACTTCAGAGCAAAGTCAATTATCTTTTCAGTGACTAGGGTACTTTGCATACACAAATTAAATATTATAAGTAACTGAGAATTAATTTTATACTGGAATCAAATCTGAATATTGTACTCTTGTACACCTGTTATATTAGTGGGATATTTTTCATAACAAAAGCTAATGAAATTGACTATTTCCCTAATTTTAAAGTTTATAAAGAATCAAGTTATATGGGAAGAAGGAAAAGGCAAAAAATGTGAAGGAAAGGTAAAAGAAAGTAATCGCAATTGAAAAAAAATTTAAGGCTATATACTTGTATATGAGAGGGAAAAGCCTTTTTCAAAAGAAATTAGTTATTGTTCCCTTTTATGTAGTATTTGCTACTTAAAACAGTATCACATTATCTATAAACAAGTTTAAAACATAACAATAAAAGAAATATTTGTAAACTCATTACCTGACTTAAATACTGGAACATTAACAATTCCATTGTTTCTTTCAAAAAAAAAAGATTTTATTTATTCATTTGATAGAGAGAGAGATTGAGAGAGAGCATGAGCAGGGTGAAGAGCAGAGGGAGAAGCAGACTCCCCGCCGAGCAGGGAGCCCAATGCGGGATTCGATCCCAGGACTCCAGGATCGTGACCTGAGCCGAAGGCAGACACTCAACTGACTGAGCCACCCAGGTGCCCCAATTCCATTGTTTCTACATTCTTCATCTTATTCCTCAGTCTTCCCACTGTCCTGAATTTTACATTCACTATTCCCTTTTTTTTTAAGTCTTAATCCCTATGCATGTATCCCTAAATACTACATTATTATCTCTTGTTTTTAAGCCTTGTAAAAATGGTATAGCGTTGAATATAATCTTTTATGATTTGATTTTATTAGTAAATATGTTTTTTAAGATTCATCCCCTTGTGGGGTGTAGCTGTTGTGTATTTATTTTTATTGCTGTATACTGTTCCATTGTGTGTATAGGTCACAAATGTTTCATGCATTTTATTAGTTTGCTGCCATAACAAAATACTACAGACTGGGTGGCTTAAACAACAGAAATTTATTTTCTCACAGTCCTGAAGGCTGGAAGCCCAAGATCAAGGTGCTAGCAGGGTTGGTTTCTAGTGAGACCTTTCTAGCTTGCAGACAGCTGCCTTCTCACAATATCCTCACATGGCCTTTTGTGTGTATGTGTGGGTGGGTTTGTGTGGGTGTGTGTGTGTCTGTTGTGCACGCACACTCCAGGGATCTCTTCCTTTTCTTATAGGGACACCAGTCCTATGCGATTAGGGCCCCACACTTATGACCTCACTTAACCTTAAGAACTTAAAGGCGCTATCTCCAAAGGTAGTCATGTTGAAGCTTAAGGCTTCAACATATGGATTTGGGAGGGTGGGCACAATTCAGTCTATAGTGTATATTATCCTGTTGAAGGACACTAGGGTCGTTCCCAGGTTTTTGCTCTTATAATCAATGCTTCCATGAACATTCTTATACATATCTCCTGGAGCTCGTGAGTTAGAGTTTCTCTAAAGCATATAAATAGAAGTGGAATTGCTGGCCCATAAGGCATGCAAATGTTCAAATTCACAAACTGGCACCAAATCATTTCCCAACATGGTTGTATCAAGTTTTATTCCCACCAGAAGTGTCTATGTATTCCCAAGGGTCCACACCCTTACCACCAGTGGTTATTATCAAACATCTTCATTTTTACCAATCTAGTGGGCATAAAGGATTTTTTTATTGAAGTTTTTAACATTATGGCCTTAATTACAAAATATTTTTATTTTTTTCATTGATTTCCAATTTGTATCCTATTTTCTATAAAACTTCTATTTCATCCTATTCTCCATGTTTTATAAGCTTCTATTGTTTTTAAAAAAATCTATTGGTAGACATTTTATGTGCATTTTAGATACAAGATCTTTACTGACTATATGTGTTGCTGTACTTCCTAAGGTCCTTTATCTCAACCCCACTATTAAAAAAAAAAGGCTTGGTTTTAGACTTTACAAAATCCTTTGCTATTTTGTGTCCTAAACTGTTTTTTTTTAAAGATTTTATTTACTTATTTGAGAGAGAGAATGAGATAGAGAGAGAGCATGGGGGGGGGGGTCAGAGGGAGAAGCAGACACCCTGCTGAGCAGGGAGCCCAGTGCAAGACTCCATCCGGGACTTCAGGATCATGACCTGAGCCGAAGGCAGTCGCTTAACCAACTGAGCCACCCAGGTGCCCCTGTGTCCTAAACTGTTTTAAGATGATGTGCATGAATTGTTTTGGATAATAAATTCTTTCGACCCATTTTATTAACACCTACTCCATACAAAGGCACCAAAAGCAACACTATGTAAATTTGTTATGGTCCTTGCTCTCAAGATGCTGAAAGTCTAGCCCAGAAAAACAACTGAGTAGAGGCATGATACTAGGGCACGTTATTCGGGTTATAATAAAAGGGTCCTGGGATCCCCAAAGTCCTTTAAAATAATTTAAAGCTAAAATTGATTGAATTCTTACTATATGCAAAGATAATCTCACTTAGTCCTCTGAAAACCGGATGAGATTATTGCTCTACTGCTGTATTTTAAAACTGGTGAAACCAAACTAAGGTTTGAAAAGTTCTCTTCGGTTTCCTGAAGGACCCTGGCCAACAAGGGCTATAGTGGAATCTGACCTCAGGCAGCCTGACCCACAGCTCTTCTACAACATTCCCCATTCTTTTCCTCATTGAGGAGGGAGCTACAGCAGCATGGGACATAAGAGAGGAATTAACCTTGGCTGTGGCTTTGGATGTAGGCCTGAAATGACGGGAAGATTTCAGAAGTCAGAGAGGAGGGCCCTCAGCATGGATAAAGTCACGGAGGTGGTAAGGTGCAGGCTCTATTTTGAAGACACCAAGTGGAGCCTAGGGACATGTGACTCCCTCTTCAAGAAGGTTGAAAACATGTGCATGAGTGAAAGGAATGGTATTCCCAAGAAACTGCCATGGTCTAGAAAGGCCCTCAAGTCTCTCTTCTCTCAGCACTGTCTCCTGACTCCTGTCATCATGGCTTCCCTGCTGCTGTGGATGGGCTGGGCACTGCCCGGCTTCAAGCACCCTGCACTTGCTTTTCTGCTTTTCATGAATGCTCTTCTCCCTCCCCCAACCCCCACCCGCCAGGATCTGGAGTGCATCCCCCTACACGTAAATGTTACTCATTGCAGAGGCCTTTCCTAATAATCTTGTCTAAAACTCTAAGTTCTCTCCCTCTCTCTTCTTCACTCTGCTTTATCTTTTCTCATAGCGCTTACCACTACCCAAGCTTATGTCATATCACTGTTTCCTTACTTGTCACCCACTGGCCAAGAACTTTGGTTGGTTTTTTATCTTTGCAATAACCCCGATACCTAGACTGTGCTTGCTACGCAATGTGTGGTCAACAAATATTTGTCAAATAAATGAAATGAAGGAACGAATGATGGATGAATGATTGAATGAATCAATGATGGGCATGAGGGTCCCATCAGAGCTTTTGCAGGTAGTGACATGAACCTATATTTCCACAAACAGTCCACAGCAGAAACAGTAAAGGACAAATGGGAGAGACAAAATAAAACAAGACAGGAGAAGAACTGCAGTTTTACAAGAGCGGACAGAGCTCCGTAGTTCAGACCTTCACTTCCAGTATCAGATTATCAGAGCTCAAAACCCAGCACTGAAACCTCCTCACTGGATAACTTTGGGCAAGTCACTGAGACTTACTGCCTTATTCTGTCTGTAAAATGGGGATGCTATTATCACTTGACTCTTGAGACTGTTGGAAGCCTTAAGTGAGCTGATGCATTGATTAAGTGATTCATAAGACATAATGGTCATTAGCAGTACTAAGCACTTGAGCTAGTGCAGCGTCAGTGGGATTGGAAGGGGGAAATGAGTTAAGAGACATTGAATAGGTAGGACGAGAAGGCTTTGGGATAATATAAAAGGGAAATGCCTGGAAAAGCCTCATGTTTCTGTTCTGTCTGATCAGAGAATGGCAATGACTTTAGGTGAGGTCCAGCATCCAGATAAGGGGCTCGATTTTGAGTAAGTCCGAAGGTAAGGAAGAGGTAGTAGCAGGAATGGCAAACTTTGTTTCGCAATGTTTGAGGGCTACCCAGGAATTGTTTATGGAGATGTCTAACAAAGATTAAAAATATACATGGACGGGGAATGACACTCTTTAAAAAAGTTAAAATATACATGGACGGGGAATGACACTTTAAAGTTATTTGTTTATTCTTCGAGCAGATCTACAACAGAACTTTCTTAAATAGTTCCCTTCCCTTTGTATTTAAAAGTGTGGTTTACTTAACCTGACTTAACTTTTGCTATCTCTCTAAGCCTTATTACTCTGACAAGTACTTAGCAAATTCTCCTGCATTCCATGAGTAAGCCCGCAGATTAGTCGATCAAAATAATGACCCAGTTCCCACTCCTAATCCCACCCTCATGTCTGTCCCCAGTTGTTCCCTGCATTGAGGAACTAAGAAGAGATTCTCAAGCTCCACGTGGACCCCGAAGACTTGATTCAAATGTACTGTGGGGCTGAATAAAATGGTTGTTAAGGGACCCCCACAAAGGGTGATGACCAACTGTCCAATTTGCAAACCAGAAAGCTCTTGTTTACCATGCTCTATTTTCCTAGTCAGAGGAAACAGCATGCTCAGAGCCAGTCACAGAGCAAAAAGGGGTAGTTAGAAATCTGTAATAAATGTATGTAAGTGAGACAGAAAATTAGAAAATGGCCACCTGCCAGCAGCCACATAAATTTTGGAGGAAATGCATTTTCTACTGGGATGCTTTATCATAGGGATTGCAAATATTTATTAAAAGTATTAAAATAGTCAGAATGTTAAATGTTTCCTCCAGTGGTGAAATTTCACATTGCCACATTAGAAGATGGGATATTCTGATAGAGTGTTTATTAAAATGACTTCATTTTATTAGTCTGTCATCCACAATAAATGGGCAGGTACCTTTAAAACAAGATCTATTGAAGATAAAAGAGATTTGGGGGAGGGGCAGCATCTCATTGTGTGAATGGGGCTTTGACTACACAAGTACATAAATCTTGCAACCTTTCCCAAATGATACCAATGAGATTTTGTTGTTGTTTTGATATGAAGTTTGTTGGATTCTGTCATCACACGAAAACCAAAAGTAGTATTGGCCACTAACTGCCACGCTCTCTCATGCAAGTGACACCTGATAACTATGTGGATGGCCAGCCCTTTGTGGGTTCTCAGATGCAACTAACAAGCACACCCGAGCGAAGATGATAAACTGGACTCCAAATGAAAGGAAGATGGAAGGAGGTGGTCGCTTTACTGCAGCAGGATAATAGAGATGACAGCTAGAGCACATCATTACTGAGTGGCACTAAGTTGAAGAGTGACAGGATGAGCTGGACAGATTACCTCCCTAAGAGGCTTGTGGTTCGTGCGAGGCACTGACCTAATAAAGATCTTATGCCATCACCCAGCAAAGATAGAAAGAGCCTTTTCCCATCTTAAAGTACTCTTTTGTGTGAGTCAGAACAGCTTCCTGAATCTATCCCATGAAAAATGCTGACAGTACTGAAGGGAACATAGTCCCACTAAAACATGAGGAGGGGTGAGGTGAAGGGAGAGAGGCAGGACCTGTCGGGAAGCCAAGCCCTTCTTGGACAGAATAATTAAGAGGTCATTAGCCTTCAGTAGGTGGGTGAAGTGGGCATCTTTCTTATTAGAATGCAAGCACTCTGTTTAAAATATTAGGTCATTTATTCAGTGGATATTTGGGGGGCATCTCTGAAAAGCTAACAATAAATCTGGGTGCTGAGAATCAGAGGTGAACAACAGAAACTCAAGTCCTGCCTCAGAGATCTGACATTCCAGTGGGAAGGAGATGAATGTTTATAAATGAATATACAGTATTTGATGAGGTAATGATGGCTCTGAAGAAAAAACAAAACAGGATCACAGGGTGAAAAGTGACAAACAAAGTCAGGGAAGGTTTGTTGGTTGAGGCGACGTTTGAGCGAGTGCCTGAATGCAGTTGGGGAATCTGTCCAGATCCTGTGGGATTTGAGGGAAGAGCATTCCTGGCAGAGGGAACAGCAAAGGTAAAGGCGCCCCGGTGTGAGCTGAATGTGGGGGTGTTGCTGTTTTCTCCAGCCTCCAGCCAGCCTTCCAGAAAGAAACATTAAAGATCTGTGAGAATGTCAGACCTGCTTGGTCACTGCTAATTTAGGTATCTCTTTTGGTTTAGTTTCTGACATGGTTTCAGGTTCCCTTGATCTCCTCCGAAGACGGATAAAAATATCTGATGGCAAAAACACTCTCCAGCTACTTGCAAGGGCTACTGGGTCTGATTAACTCATGAGACATGGGAGCGCCCAATGGTCAGGGGACTGAAATTCCAAATTTTGCTGAAATCTCAAGATGATAGTGCAATGATCTTAATGAGGTATTAAATTGTAAGAGAACTTACATGTTGGCTCTCCAGAAAGCCATTCATTCTTACCCTCTTTACCCTCCCTCCTTCGTTCCTCCTTCAAGTATTACCTATCCACAGGTGTGATGCAGTTGGTGCCAGGTGCTCTGGGGGACACGAAGCAGTGGGCTGTGGACTAGTGGGATGCGTGTGGACAAAGTGTGTAGACTACCCCGGCTTGGAATCTGTGCTCCGATTTCCACAGGCTCTGGATGGCCTAGAGATTCCTAACCATATCACAGTGCTGTGACAGAGCTTGCCTTGCTGGGCTTTTGTGGGGGTTAAATGAGATTATTTTAATGGCTTAATATAATGCCTAATACAAAATAAATGATTTTATAAATGTTAGTGCAGAGTCATCAGAACTTCTTAAGTGTTCCTGAACTTTTATCTGTTCCTATAATATTGGATCCATTATTCAGAATTGGTACCGAATTTTAAAATCATTTCTTGTTTCTACAATTTATTAAAACCCTTTATATGTATGAGAAGGGGCACCTGGGTGGCTCAGTTGGATAAGCGTCCAACTCTTGATTTTGGTTCAGGTCATGATCTCAGGGTCATGAGATGGAGCCCCATGTCAGGTTTGGCATTCAGCAGCGAAGTCTGCTTGAGATTCTCTCTGTCTCCCTTGCCCCTCTACCACTTGCTCTAAATAAATAAATAAATAAATAAATAAATAAATAAATAAATAAATAAAATCTTTTAAAAAAGCACTTTAGGTATGAGAAGAGAATTAAGAATGAACTGGTCCATATGTTGCAGATATCAAAACGTGACACTTCCTTCTTAATATTTTATTTGTTCATTTATTTCACAAATAGGTATTCAGTGTCTGCTTTGTGCTAGAGCTGAGGATCTAGTAGTAAACAGTAAAGGAATTCAGGACTTGAAGATAGTAAGAGGATGACTTGGGATGAAAGGGATATAGATAAATTCAGTATTAGAAAGCTAATATTTCACACTGCAGGAGACAGACATTCTGCATTTGAGAGAACAGTGAGGTAACTAGCTCAACGAGACTTGGGAGCATTGAAAAGGAGAACACATCACTTCCTTCCTCTTCCTGCCTGGATTGCAAGGAATTCTGGGAGAAGCTGCAGCCCTCACCAAAATGTCATTAAGTCACAATACCAGCCCTAGAGGATCTGTCACTGCACCTCTTGTTCTATGAGACTGACAAACCCCCTTTTATTTGGTTAAGACAGTGCAGCTGAGTTTCTATGTAACCTTCATTAAGACCAGGATCTGCTATTTTCCGGATATTATTCTAAGGACTAAGGATTGTGCAGTTGTATTTCTGTGTGGGCCAATCTGTTGTCTAAATTTATTTTCATTTTCTAACTATAAAATATAGGAAATAATGCTCTCTGATAGTCCAATAAAGTAAGGGCTTTGACCTGGGTTAAGATTACCATAATACTGAAAAAGCTGTGTTAAATGTTCCCTATGACCAAAGCAACGATAACCTCTACCTGAACACATGTATAGGTTCTGCTGTTCCATGGATCCCTTCGGACTCTGTGCTTTTCGCACAGCATAAAGGGATGCAGAGGAAAACAACCTTATCCAGGAACACCTCAGAAGGAGGATTTTATCATGTGATTCTTAGCTGAGAAAAACTGAGGAACTACAGAAAGTTTCGGCTGAGAAAGAAGTGAATAAAGGCAAACATGTTCATCAAGATAGTTCACTGCAAACCTTTTACAAAGTCAGGAATAGAAGTAGTGTGTGTGTGTGTGTGCACGCATGTGCATGTGTGTGTTCTGAAGAGCTACTGAGGCCCATGCAGAAAGAGAATCCTTAGGCTTTTCCCTACACCTAGGCCAGAGGGACAGAAGGAGGCAGGAAAAGAAGGGAAGGGACCCCCCCCAAAAAAAAGGTGAGGAAGGGAAGGATAAAAGAAAGGAGGGGGTGGGAGAAAGAAATTAGGAGGGGAGGGCTCGAACACAGCAAAGGGACAGTGGGAAAGCAAGGAACACACACTGGATGCCTGCTGTGGGAGACAAACGCTTTCCTAGCCCTCTCTCATCATATCCTCACCTCGGCTCTAAAGAAGTAGATGCTTTTATCTCTTTGCTGAGGCTAAGGAAGCTGGTTTAAGGAAGGGAATCAACTTGCTCATGGTCCCATGGTTGCTAAGTGGCCCACACAGGATCCAAAGCCCAGGAATTCTATAGAACTCTGTGCTTTATGCAATTGCTGTAAGGGCACGAGCCAAGAATCTCTGAAAAGGGGTTAGTTTATTAAATGAATATTTATTGAGAACCTACAAAATGCCCTGGAGATAGACCAGCGGGAGAGCTTAAATCTAGAAAGGGGAGATAATTTAATAGCTATGATGATGTTAATAGCTGTGGAGAAAATTTAAGCAGGGTACAGGATATAAGGATATAAGATGTGCACAGGTTTAGGGTGAGGGTTACTCTTGATATAGGGAGATTGTGAAGAGCTCAATGACAAGGCGGAACTTGAACAGAAATCTAATATAAATAAAGGAAGTGAGTTATGAGGCCATCCTGGGAAGAACGTTCCAGGGATACACCACAAGAGCAAAAGCCCTCTGGCTTTTAACAGCTTGAGACAACAGGGTAGCAGGAAAGTAAAAACCTACCTGTAACAGTAAGTTATACTCAGGTGTAGTCAGTTCAATTACAGCTCGTCAGTGGTGGAAGCATTACCTAGGAAATACCATAAAATGTGTAAAGTGTATAAAATGCTTCGAGAACAGCTGAGTTGGAAAGAGACCAGATCAGAGATGGTATTATAAAAGGTGCTTGCATGAGTCTTAAAAAAATATCTGTCCGTGAACCAGGTTCTGTTGTCCCCAGAAAACTACAGAGAAGAAATAGCAAACAGAGCGATCCACTAAAATGTGAGGCATGAAAAAAGCTCTCTGGTATTGGGTCAGGTCATATTTTGTGTTTTTGTTCCATTTCCTGCTTGAAGGGTTTCCATATTGTGGGGAATCTGTGTGTGGCCGTAATGGGGGCCTCCATCTGTGATCCTGGAATAGACAGGTCCCAGAGCATAAGCCTGGTCATTCACTGCCTTGGGAGGAAATTCAATTCAGACCTTAGGCAGAAGGACATCCATATAGCACAACAGACAATCTCCTCAAGACCAGCTGCTCCTTGCTTTTTGGGCATGGAATAGGACCCAAATTACAGAATCTGGGACCAGCTCTGTCCTGGGTGCCACATACTGTTTTCCTTCCTGGCAAGAACAATCGGTGTAGCCTTTTCCGGAAGATGCATGCCAATGTGACAAAATAGAAGAAGAAGCCCATCAAATGTGAACCAAGGATTCTGGTGACTACAGAAAGGCCCTTGTCAAAATGAACTCTGGTGAATTTAGAATCAGATTCCAGGAGGTGTACCTTCTTATTTTCACCCATTTCCTGTTTCCCCCCCACCCCCCCCCGCACAGCTTTCTCCCTGACACATGACTCCCCCAGAGATCGCTTCCTGGAAGTGAGTTCCTTGAGACAACCAAGGACATCTGATTCCTCTCTGCATCCCCACTGCTAAGGAGAAGGTTGGCAGGTGCACCTCACAGGTCCTCAGTATGTTTATGGAAGAGAACTGAAACATGTCTTGACGGGGTCAAATCAGCCCGAGTTTGTCTGGCTTGGTTAAAAGATGAATGGTAGGCCTTTCAAAGGGCCCCAAGTGCTCTCCTGTTTTTTGGAATTAAAAAAAAAAAAAATGAAGAAAACGTTATGGGCATTTTGGGGCGAATTCAAAGGACCTGCTTCTAGGAAGAGAACTTTAGAATCTAAGGGGAGAGTCAAACCAAAAGCATATGAGGATGCAAATGGCATTGCCCACTCTGAATAAGGGAAGAACGTGCCAGGCAGGTCACTTCCCATTGCCAAGTGAGTAAGTGCCACAGAAGGTCAGCAAATGGAGAGATTTTTATCTTCCTGGATGGTCAGAAAAAGATCCAAGGGTTTGAGATGGGGAGAAGTATGTGACCTAACTCTTGAAGGAAGGAATGAGTAAGATTTCCCTAGTTGAAGTACAGAGGAGAGACATTCATCTGCAGGAACCACACTGGAGAACAAGGCAATGGTGAGAGCAGAGGGGCACACACAGAGGATTAGTGGGAGAGAAGGGAAAACAGAGGTAAGAACTGTATTGTCCCAGAACTCCAGGGGCAATCGGAAACAGTTTTCTTAAACAAACTCTGACGAGGCCATAGGTCTTTGTCTTGACATTGAAAGAAATAAAAAAAGAAGTGCATGCATGACATGATTTCACTTGCAGCCTGATTTAGCAATGTCTTTTCTGGTTTGCCTCTGCTGTTGCGTTCCCCAATTTCCTCACTGCACAAAGAAAATAAATAAATAAGTGTACTATAGTCTTATTTATCCTTCTTTGGACATTTCTTTACCAGGCAGATGGTCAATTAAGAGCACTAAACAATGACACTGTTTTCTCTGTAAACATTTTTTTCTAATAGCCTAACAAATGTAAGCCTGTGCTGCACACTGCTGAATAGCATCTTGACTTTCTAATTACAAAGAACTGTGTCTTGATACTTACAATTACAGCTGTAACAATGATGCGGGGCCCTGAACAATACCGTTGGAGGCAAAGTGCTTATCCGAATATTCACAAATAAAGGCTTAAATTTATGCCAGAGATGTAGATGGAGGTTAAACAATTGGGAGGGAAAAAAAAGGTTGAAAACACTAGTTTAATGCTACAGATGTGAATTTGAATCCAATTACTCTAAAAAAAAAAAAAAAAAAAACCAAAACTTGAAAAGGTGCTGTTTTCTTCTGTTTTAGTAATCAATAGGTTAAGGGGTGGTTCAACTTAGCATGCTAATACCTCTAATTTTGATATTTGGCTACACTTTAGCATTTTCAAAGCATACTATCTTTTTAACTAAGTGGGTTTTTGTAAGGTGCAAATGAGTATCGGGATGTTTAAAGGTAACCACTCTTCAATCAGTTAACCCGTAAGTGAAATAATACAACCCCACCCCTCCGAAAGCAGTGTTCCTTTGAGACCTTTTGTAGGACAAAATGGTGTAAAGCAAAGAAGCTATTATCATTAATTTATATGGAAAGATTTTTCGAGCATTCCCAGACCCAAAAACTGACCTCTCTCAGGCTTTTCTGATACCTTAAGACACATCATCTTGCTAACGATGCACAAAATGAGTCAAGGTAGAACACAGATGTTCACAGGCACAGTTCAAAGCTGCAGTGGCTCGGTCCTAGACGCTGAGTGTGGGTTGGGGAGGGGCAGGGTCCCCCTCACGGCTCAGGGGGTGCTGCTGCCTCTACAATATCTTCGCTGCAAAACAAACACTGAACGCTATTTTCACTTTTTTTGCCTTTTTTTGTGAAAGTGAGAAACCCTCTTTGAATTTCTTTCAGTTAGTAAACAAATACGAATGTAGGCCTTTTGTAAAAGCTTAGAGTCATAACTCAAACTTTCAAAAAGCAGGGGATACCTCTATATGATTTTTGAGCAACTAGTGTGTGTGTGTGTGTGTGTGTGTGTGTATCCAGTACTATTTTAAGAAGTCACTATAATAAAGTGATGAAGCTCCTTAAGGCTTTGAAGTCAGATGGCTAGGCATCAAAAACCTTTTCTGCCTCAGTCTCTTCATCTGGAAAATGGGAATAATAATGTCACTACCTATATAACTATTATCATTGGATTGTAGGGAGATTTAAATGAGTAGATATAAAGCAAGCAATATAGCAACTGCTATAGTATTTTAAAAAGGGCAGGAAGTGTTGTATAGTGGAAAGTAGGCTTCAGAAAAGCAAAGGCAAAATATCTAGTAAGAGGGCATCTACCTCAAGGACACCAGGGTCATTCAGTATCTCCGGGTGTGACTACAGTCTCTTCATAGCTCTTGGCCAAAGAGCATGATTATTTCATTTAATGGCATGATTCGACCAACCCAGAATTGCACTTTGTCATTAACAGCATTTTAAATTTTCATTTGGGAATTTCCTTTCCAGCTCAAGGCTGAGAATTAACATTGGGATTTAGCGTGCTAATTAAGTCTTCTTCTCCTTCTTCAAACTATCCACAATCTACTGTAGTACTGAGACACCAAGTGCCCCGAAAAATATGAGGACAGCCATGTTCCCAGCCCTGGATGGAGTAAAACCTGTGCTTGTCGATTAGCTTCGTTGTTAAGTTAAAATAATATTCACAATAACTTCTACTTAATTCTGTACTGTACACATGCCACGGCTAAGCCTGTTACATGGAAAAACTTACTTAGTCCTCCCAAAAACTTTATTATAAGAGAAGCAATATTTCATTTTCTTCGTGTTACAGATGAGTCAATCGGACCAGACAGATTAGGTAACTTAATCAATGTCAAATCATAAAATAAGTGGCCGCAGAGTTTGAAATCTCATAAACAAACTAATCATGTGAAAACCTATAAAGCCCCAAAAGTAAACAGACAAAGACGAAGGCCCATGACATATGTTAAAATGCTGAACGCTCCGTTCCAGGTTCGGTTATGCTCAGTCACATTATAAGGAAGCTTGCCCCCCCTGCTAATCATGTCCAGTTCACCTGCACACAGCTGTCACCGTGATCTGCAGAAGGGCCCATCTAATTACATTATGGTTTCTGTTAGAGCCCTCGCTGGCTTCCCCATTTGCATAGGATAAAGGCCAAGTCCCTTAGCTTGGCACACCGATCCCTGTGACCTAATCCTCATCTCACCTCTGAACATGCCTCCCTCACAGGCGACTTTCAAGCTGAGAATTGCAGTTCCATGAATAGGCCCTGCTGCTTCACACTTTCTTGCCTTTGTCCCTGCTTTCCCGCCGCCCGGAACCGAGGCCACACATCGTTTTCTTCACAGACCTGCCTTGAGCCCACCAGGTGGCACAGTCCACACCACCAATTGTGTCCGCCATCTTCACTCAGTGCATCTGAGCCCTGGCATCACACAATTTATTTCCTTGGTTTTCCCCCTTGATTAGACTTTTAAACTCCCATAGAACAGAGAATCTATCTTAATGACGGTTTAATCTCTAGCATCTAAGTCCTTGCAAATAGGTACTCAGTGACTGCTGAGTGAGTGTAAACGAGGAGAAAGAAAAATCTAAGTATCCAAGAAAACAGAAAACCCCACCCAACCTCACTGACTTCGATAGTCAGTCTGAAAAATGTTAACCGAGCCAGCACACTTTCCCTCCTTTTCTAGAATGAGCATTTAAACCTTTTCTCTGTCCCTGCTTTTCTTCCAGTGAATTAGAGATGGGCCCCCGGGGGATCTATAGTTTAGAATCTGATGGGATAAGGAGTGTAGGGCAACCATTATCTTTGAGATATTTCCCTTTCAGAGAAATTGTATTGAATCAGAAGACTTTTGAGTTGTCTTGCCATCCCTTGGATCAGCAGGGCATACATCTATGTCTTCAGGCATTAATTGTAAACTCCGTGAGAGCAAGATCTGTGTCAAATCCATTGGGGTCTAAATTCACCATGTGCACCATGCCTAACAGCTATCAGTCAAATGCATGGGGTATGTTAGGCAACCCATTCTTGAGAAGAGAGAGAATGGGTGGGTGTGATACTTCAGATTCTCTTTATTCAAATAATACTCTTTTGATTCCTCACTTTTCACATTCAGGACAAAAATAGGCCTCCATGGGAAGAAAAACTTAGCTCTGGAGTTTTCATCCTGAAAACTGAGGGTAGGTGGTTGTATTTTCCAAGATGGAAAACAGGAGAAAAGAGGTTCGGGTTCAGTTCAGTTTGGCCATGTTCATTTTGAGACATCTAGACTTTCAAAGGGAGATACTGAGTGGACAGATGACTATATGACTCTGGGGCTTTGGGGAGATGTCAAAGTTAAAGATGTAAATCGGAGTGTCAATAACATGGCATTTGCAGCCATGGGCCTGGATGTGATGGCTCGGGGACAGCATGAAGACAGAGGAGACCAGAGAGAATGAGAGCAGGGCACTCCAAAATTTCGAGGTCAAGAAGAAGAGAAAGATCCAGAAGAGGAATCTAAGAAGTATCATTCGGTAAGGTAGGAGAAAGTGGTATTCAGGAAGCCAAGGGTGGAAAGTCCCAAGGAGGGATCCACTGTGTTAAAGGCAATCAAACTGTCAAGTGAGATAAGGCCCAAGAATTAAATGCCGGATTGAGTAACATGGAACAATCCCAGAATGTAGACTACTGTGATTTACTTCTTACAGATTACTTAGTGCTTGATTGTTGTTGTTGTTCCATTTGATTAGTCATGCTATGCTTTTGTGCACTTCCTTGGGCACCGGCCTTCCAGACTGAGCAGTGAGGAGATTTCCCCATGTTTCTGGTGGGGAGTTAAACCTCAAGGAATTGAAGCATGGGTCATACATCATTAAGGAAAGGTCAATTCCCAGGCAGGAATTGGTATTTTCTTTCCTCCCATTTCCATATTGCAAAGATGCCTCAGGCTTCCTGGAGTTTCTATTAAGAATTCCAAATCTCCCAGCAATGATTTTTAAATACTAGTTTTCCCTAGGACAGTTCTCTTTAGCTTGGCTCACCCCCACAATACAGTCAGGGCCCTTCAGTCCTTGTGAAAGTCTTTTATCACTCTGATTCCACTCCGTCCTGTACACCACCTCTAGATTAACCTCTCCAGAATAGTGCATTCATAATGATAATAGGTATAATTAATCTGCCCCATATTATCTTCTTCAATCTTGCGCACACAGTAGGCACTCAACAAATATTTGTTGTGTGGCTTGAAATTAGATAATTTTTCTAAGTGCATTCTTAAATTTCTTCCTTCCTTTTGATTAGCAAGATTCATTTTGTTTTTGTTCTCCTCTGCCCAGCTATTTTTAAATATGAGAGAACAGTATCTCCAGATAGTGTGTGAAAGCATTTTAATACTTTAATAATTCCATATAATTCCAAATGATCTTTTCCGTCCCATACTTTACAGTAAATAATAAGTACATAGATGAAAAATATGTGTTTTGTATCCAAGAGAAGAGCTATTAAGTATTACCAAAAGATGGAAACATTTTTATCTTAAGGCAGCCACATAAATACCCATTAATTTTTTAAATGATTTTATTTGGTTGATGGAGTATTACATCTCCAAATTACATAGTTTAGATTTCCCATTACATGCTCCTTATGGATCATATGCATATTCACAAAGTTATACAGAAGATTCTACTATGGGAAGGAGCCAATTTTCATTTTCTCTGTTCTTGTTTGAAGAACCAAAACTGTTAAAGGGATAAAGCACTCAGAAGTGCCTGTTCCAGGTTAATTGTCTCAAATTGCTCATTTAAAGCACCATTATAGTACAGCAAAGCCAGTTAATCTACTCTGAAGCTTCCTTTTTTATGACCGTAGCTACATTTGGTGAAATGGCACCTTTGGCAAATGCCCAAATTGGATAAAATTGCCATTTTTCTTGGAACCTAAAAAGAATAACACATGTTTTGAAATCACTTTATATCATGTGGCTCTAAATGGTAAACTGCATGTCAGTCTTGCTCTGGAATTCACTCTCTTTGGCATTTTCTGATTTGACCCAAAATTTCCTTTGCTTTACTGAAGTGAGTAAACGACGTGCTTTTGTGCACCAATGCATAGGTAAGAGTTGGGGAAGGATGCTGAGGGAACTGGCAAGAGGAATCATGGCAATATTTTTAAACATCACAACTGTATCAGAAAATGATGTGTCCCTGTGCTGACACTTGTGCACAACTTTCAGCTGATGGTACCTTTATTACTGGAAACACTGTAGTTTGAGAGCCTCTTCAATGTCGACATAACTAGCAGGTGCCATGATCATAATAGTAAAAACATTCACTTATTAATCAGTGCACATAATTCCTCTCTAATGCTGTCAATTTAAGATGGCAACCTGATATATATATGTGTGTGTGTGTGTGTGTGTGTGTGTGTGTGTGTGTGTGTGTGTGTATGTATATAAAAATATATATATTTTTTTTTTGAGTGGGGAAAAGGGTCAACAATTTAATGAATCTCGTCTGCATTTTAATTCCAACCTAATAATCTGCCTCTGGCTTTTTTCTCTCCCTCACTCTGAGAACATTTCTCTGGATCCTGCTATTAAGCACAATGGGATATTTACCTTCCTACCTCAGTTCCGCATTAGGATAGGGGAAAGAGACAGATAACCAGACCCTCCAACCCAAGCAGAACTAATGTTAACCTGTCACCAACCCTCCCTGGCATCCTCCTCAAATTCCCTTCTCTCTGTTCATATAGAATCTCCTCCCTCCCTGATTCTGACACTGTAGTGCTTTGCAGGTTTCTTTTATTAAACACCACTGGGACCCAGACTCAGAAATGTGCAGTATGTTGACATAGTTAAAATAAATAAATACAACCCATTGCCAGAAATATTAAAAAATTCATCTAAATGTGCTCCTGTCAGAGATGATTCGTTTTCATCTCTGGGAAAGGGAAGACTGATGGCTTCAGGATGGACTGGGTAGAGAGACTCCATCTACTCATTCACTCTTTCATTCATTCACGCCTTCATTCATTTCCTGATAAAAAAGCAACCCACCACCCCTTGCTCGCCATGTCAAATGTAAACAGAATAGACTTTGTTATTAGGAGAGATGTGACTCCAAGTGTCTGAGCTGCAGAGTGACAGCCGGCTCCTCTCTGAATTTCAGGCAGCCTCTGTCACTTGCCTTGACAATGAAGGAAGTTAATATATTCATGACATTACCACACATGCATTCGCAATTCACAGCATATTGTATTGTTTACCCCTGTTCTTTTGTACTACTGCATGTAGTAATTTGCCTTCTAGCAACAGAAAAATTCCTCAACTTAAAATTTTACCCTCATTTTATTTACCCTTAATAGAAAAACCACTGCTTCCTGGCCTATCCGTGGTTGGCAAGACCACCTTTCCGCAGCATTGCAAACAGATAAATGTCAGATTTTACATTTTGATCAGATGTGTCTACAGTCATTTCCTATACGTATTTCTCATCTTCTGCCTCCCACGCCCTCCTTCGGCAGTCCGTGCCACCCTTCCTGGGTATTCTCAGCGCATTTCGCACTGGGTGGCCAGTTCTTCCAGGGGAGAGCGAGAGAAGTGTGGCATGGATCAGGTAGCGCACCCTAACAACAGGGGCAATGCTGGTGAAAATGAGGAGCATCGGGAAGTTCCACTCTTTTACCACCTTTGTTCAATACGCCCACGGTGCTCATGGCTGTTATACACAGTAACACCTCCTTCGGTTTATTCACCACTCCCACTGGACTGGATACATTCCCCGACATGTACGGATCCCTATCATTCGTTTAAAACCTCTCATGGGGCATTGACTGCTCAGCCTCCTCGGTCTAACTTGTTTATTCTGAAGGGGTGCAAACTTGTAATAATGTCGAATGCTTAGACAGATGGTTTTGCTATGACGAGTCTGGGGTAGAGTTGTTATTCTCAGACATCGCACTATTGTTCTTCAGAATTTTGCCGTTGAGGACCAGAATTGAAACACACTTTGGTGGCTTAGGGCAACTTTGTGGAGATGGCTGGAGGAGGCAAGCAGTCTGGGTGAGCAAGACACAATGGCTGTTTCATTTTCCTCACAGTGATGAGCTGTCTGCATTCCAATGCATGTCACAAAATTCCCGGGCTGAGAGAGGCTGTGAGGGTTCACTCAGTCCAATGCCATGCCTTTGAGTAGAATCATTTAAAAAAATACCTTATGTTAAGAGGCTTCAGGACAACCTATGCCCCTCAGTCCAACTGAACGTTGAAACACTTTCTTAGACTAGACATAATCTTGTCTGCAATTTAAAAGCATCTCCTGTTCTGCTAGAGAGAAAGCATTTGGTTGTTCTTTATATTCAAACCCTTTTCACACTTAAGAATTATAATTGAGTTGTATTCTCTCAAATTCTGCTGCTCTTATAGTAGGCTATATAATTCAGTGTTTACTTGTATAACCTTCTGGTTCTTTTGTAGCAGTTATTTATTGTTTCATCTGTGGATGTTTATCCAATTAACTTGTAAGCTCATACTGGGCAGGAACTGTCTTTTACAAACACTTATAAATGATAAAATAGAGGCTCTAGAGTAGTGAGTCTCAGCCCTGGCTGCCTATTTGGATCACCTGCAAAGATATTTTAAAATACTGATGCCTGGGTTATACGCCCAGAGGCTTTGTGTTAAATGGTCTAGGACGTGAGAGGATGTGGTAATTTATTAAAAGCCACCTAGGTGATTCTTACGTGCAACCACGGTTGAGAGTATGATCTTGGGCAGATTGCTTAGCATCACCAAGTCTGGATTTCTTCATGCAAGAAATGGGGATAAAATAGCAGCCATTCTTTTCTTGGAGGATTAAAAAGTTCATGTATGTAAAAGCCTTAAGCACAGTGCCTGGACCAGAGCATATTATCAATAAATGCTAGTTAGCATTACTATTGTTCAGGTTATTATTATTTGGCCCAAAGTACCTAACATATTATTAGAAAACTAACAATCACGTAATAAATGCATATTAACTAATAGCTTCAGGTTATTTTGCCAATTAATCCACATCTACAAGAAAAAAGCTAAACAATTAAGGTCAATATTCAAGTAATTCAAGCCAAAACGTAGTTTCACCTTACACATCAAAATTTTTGAAGAACATATGTTTTGGCATTTGATCTAGGTAATCATACTTATTCCTAATTTCCTTGTACATACAGAATTACCGGATTGACTGTAAATTGGAAGATGTATAGTGGACAAATAAATGGGTCATAATATCTGAAGAATAAAGTCAAAATATAAAGAATTACCAAATGCTTATGACAACCAGATGTTGCCAGTCAAGGATATCACAGCATTATAAGGTGGTAAGATCCTCAGAATAATAATAACATTTCATACACAATATCATATTTCATGATGATAGACAAACCTTACAAGTTATCTGAGAAATCTAGCTATGCTATCTCCTCATTTTACAGACGAGTAAGCTAAGTCTAAGAAAGGTAAAATGATTTGGCT
Organism: Eumetopias jubatus; assembly: GCF_037043125.1. NCBI lineage: Eukaryota > Metazoa > Chordata > Mammalia > Carnivora > Otariidae > Eumetopias > Eumetopias jubatus. The sequence goes on along the minus strand of NW_028274815.1, from coordinate 62,147,062 downwards.
ACAAAAAGCTATGATGCAAAATATGATAAATTAAGACAGAATCAAACCAAGAAACTTAGAAACAGAGAAAGAAGAAATTACTTGTGATGTAGATGATCAATGAAAGCTTCACAGAGCTGGTGACATATAATCTATGAGTGGAAAGAAGGATATAATTTAAACAGGCAGAAAAAAATGCATAGACCATTTAAGACAAAGGGAACCAACAGAATAAGCAAAACAATGGACCTGGTTGACCGGAGCGTAAGGTACATTAAAAGGGCAATAGATGATAAGATTGGAATAGAAGTTTGGGGTCAAACGTTGAAAGGTCTTGAGTGATAAGTGTAGCGTGGATCTCAGACAAGCCAGGCTAAGCTAACACTACGGTAAACATTTCTTTAGACTGGCCATAATAGAACTGAAAATCATACTTTCAAGGAATGAAACTGATAAAAAAAGTAACTTAAATTAGCATCAAAAAAAGAGAGAGAATTCAATATTAATTTAAGGAAGACAAACAACAAAATCTATACTCTAAAAACATAACAAGAGCTATCTTCAGCATTTAGTCAAAGCTCACTAAACATGTGAAGAAGCGGGAGATATGACCCATAGTCAGGAGGACAATCAATTAATATAAACAGACATAATAATTACAAAAATGATGCAATTATCAGATAAGAATTTTAAAACAGTTTTCTGAATATACTTGAATATTTGAAGGAAAATATGAACAGACTGAGAAAAAAAATGGAAGATATAAAAAGGACCAAATAAAAGTTCTAGAGCTGTAATCTATATTTGAGATTAAAAATTCACTAGATTAGTTTAAGAGCACATTTATCATTGAAGAAAAAAAGATCAGTGAACTAGACGACACAACAATAGAAGGAAAAGTAGTTGAAGAAAACACAAAGTGTAATTAGTGATGTGGGTCATTTTAAAGTGGTCTTATGTTAAGTGGCAGTAGAGTCCCAAAAGGAGGATCAGAAAAATATTGAAGAAATAGTGACAGAAAATTGTCCAAAATTGATGTAAACAAAATAAACTCAAAGATGTAAGAAGCTCATTAAACACCAAGAAAGATAAACACAAATAAAACCATACATAGTCACATTGTAATCTTATAGTTATAAGCCAATGAAAAATGAAAATCTTAAAAACAACTGGAATAAAAATACACTTTAAATACATTTCAACAAATATAAAAATGAAGGATACATTTTCATTAGAAGCAATGAGAGATAGAAACAACAGATCAACATTTTAAGTGAAAAAAAGAGAAAAAGTGTCAATTTAAACTCTATATCTAATAAAAATATCCTTAAAAATGAAGGTTAAATAAAGATTTTTCAGTTAAAAGAAGGGAGAAAATTCATCATCATTAAACTTGTAGCACAAGTATGTTAAAGGAAGTTCTTCAGGCAGAAGAAAAAAATAATGCCAGATGGAAATTCAATCCACACAAAGGAATAAGGAAGATTGGAAATTAAAATATTAAAGTAATTTTGAGAGTTTTTTTCTCTCATTTATTATTTATATAAAACATAATTTACTGGTTAATGCCAAAACAATAGAGGATTTTGACAATTATGAATGTATAGAGATAAACTTTATGACAATAAGGCCAAAGAGTACAAGGAGAATAGAAAAATATTATAATTTTTAAAATCGTACTTAAATGAATATATTATTTGAATTAAGACTATGGTAAGTTAAAAAAGTATAGTGTACACCCCATAACACCCACTAATTTAAAACAAATGAAACAAGGGATATACTTAAGTTGTCACTAGCTGGACTCCAACACCTCGACCTTTATTGTCCACTTGCCTTAGGCTCTTCTTTTTAGCTTATCTCTTAATTCAGGCAAATGGAAAGCAAAACCACCCCTAAAGCAATAGTGACTGCCCTGACAAGACCTCCAGCCTTCCAAGACCACTCAGACCAGTTTGAGCTTAACCCCTGACTCACGCCTGTGCACATGGGCCATGGAGTGACCTCTAGAATGACTGATGACTACCTTTACCTCATTATAATACTAAAATCTCTGCCCAAGGAGGAGTGCAAGCGTCATTTACATAATATACAATGTATGTATAGGCATGTCTCCTTGACACACATCTGCAACCTTATGCCTGCCTCTACACACCATGACAAGGCTTCCCTATCTAAATATTCATCCTAACCTTAAATAAAAAGAATTCATTTACCCTTGCTCAGGGAGTCATGGCTTTGGAAGCCATTTTCTGTGATCTTCTTATTTGCTGCAAGTAAAGATTTCTTTGTGAGGCAACTCAACCCAGTGCAGTTTCTGACTCACTAAGAATTGAATTCATGTTTGTTTGGTTACAAAGTGACATCACCAATATGATGATATAAGTTATTCCTGACTTACTCTCCTTATAAGAAAAACACCTACTTAAGAAGAATGACATCACTGAGAGAACCCTAGAACTCGGGGGTGAAGTTCAAGCACCTCCCTGCACCAAAGAGATCAAGACAGACTGCATTGGAAGGGTAATAGAAGTGACTACAAATGGCTGCACTGCCCCTCCTCCAGGATAGCACAGAGTGAGTGGTCTTCCCTGAGGCTCTGGTTCCTCCTGTGGGAAAAAAGAATCCAGGGAGGACAACCAGCACCCATGCTAGCACTGTGGGTCACTTTGTCAAAGCTCCTTCTCTGATATCACACCATGGGGAGCATCAGGGAATCAGTGGGGCTCAACAACTGGGAATATGACTGAGAGAAGGGGGAAGGGGCTTGCAATAACCAACACATTGATCTTTGCAGACCATATTCATATCTGATATGCCCAACCAGTGGTTTTGCTCATTCACAGAACCAAGTTGGTGTTTTACCAGGGAACTTGGTGGGGTGCAGATCTGCCTGATTTAGATCCTCAAGCAAAAAGTTTTGCTGGCCCTAGAGCCCAGTTTGCCTACACCCAGGGAAGGAGCTGAATCACAGCCCCACCCACTGTAAAGAGTATCTTCTGGTCCCATCTGACCAAAAGCGCTGACCTAGTGGTGTTCTAGAGGACAGATGGGTGGGCAGAGCTGATCCCTTCACAGCAAAGTCAGTCCCAGGCTCCAGACATGGAACACAGGCAGAAGTATCAATTCATAGCCAAGGCTGAGGGTAGCTCCTGGCCCTTCCCAATCTGAGAGCCTGTATGAGAAACTGAGAGTTGCCTGGAGGAGCCTCTCCCTGTCCAACACAGGCAAGGGAGCTGGGACAGCCCCACTCACTGTGGAAAGTGTCTTCCAGCCCTATCTTACCAGAGAGCTAGAGATAATTCCTGGAAGCTCTGCAGCCCAGGGACATTTAAGACAAGAGGTGGGAAGAGCGGATAGTTTGCAGAGCAAAGCCAATGGCCATGGGTCGTTTGAGATGCAGGTCAGCTTGAGTTAAGACAACAAAGAGCCTTAAAGGTTTTGGAGCTGCTTCACCCAGGCAGGGAATCTAATTCGTAGTCCTACTCATCACTGAATATAGCCCTAAGCTCGCCTGAGCTGGAAACCTAACCAGAGCACTTGGGAAGCTGCATAGCCCTTTCAGCAGGGGCGCTTGACCAGATGGCAGTATGTGGCTTCCCCCATTTGCAGAGCAAAATTGGTAGCCTCACCTGACCAGGGAATTTAGTACACACTGGACTGATTTGGGTCACCAAACAATGAGCTATACAGACCCTGAGTCCCATCCTGTTGCCCTGCCAGGGCAGGAAAGCTAAATCATGGCCCTACCTACTACTGAATATAGTACCCACCTGGTAAGTCTGACCAGAGAATTCTGTTAAACACAGACCTCATCCTATAGCTCACTTGGGTAGGAAACCAAATCAGCAGTCCTATCCAACTTTTCTTGGTCAGTGGCACAACCCCCAACCCCATCCTCAGAGCTCAAATAGTTGCCTATCCCCAAAATAGACTATAGGAGCAGGACTCATTTGTCCAAGGACATTACCAGAAGAATACCCAGAAGCACAAATACAGCTGACTGGTAAAAAACTATCTCTGCCAAAGCAAATATATAAAGTCTGGAACAGGAGCTTGATTACTCAAAATGTGAAGATATCAAAGTAAGGAATCAAGGATCATAAAATATCAAATAATTATAAAACCACCAGATGAAACTAATAAAGTCCAACAACTGACTCTAAAGAAATGGAGATTGAGGAACTGTCAGACAAAAAATTCAGAGTAATGTTCTTAAGGAAGTTTAATAAACTAAGAAAACACAGACATACAATAAAACAAAAGAAAATTAGGAAAACAATGCATTAACAAAATGAAAAGTTTGACAAGAAAATAGTACCATCAGAAAAAAACCAAACAAACAGAAACCCTACATTTGAAAAATACAATAACTGAATTGAAAAGTAGAGTTTTAAAAGTAGAGTTGACCACACAGAAGAAGGAATCAGCAACCTGGAGGATATACCACTGGAAATTAACCAGTCAGAGAAATTAAAAAAAAAAAAAAATGAGAAGACTGAAAAAAGCCTATGGGAATTATGGAGCACAATGAAATGAAGAGAAACAATATTTGTGTTATGGGAATTCCAAAAGGATAGAAAATATATTTAAAACAACAATGGCAGAAAACTCCCAAACCTGAGGAGAGAAATGGATATCCAGATCCATGAGGCCTAAGAGACCCCAAAAAGGTCAAACCTGAATCCAGGGCTACACTGAGACACACTATAATTAAATTGTCAAAAGTCAAAAACAAAGACAGAATTTTAAGAGCAGCAGGAAAAAAAGGTAAGTTACATATAAGAGAATTTCCATAAGCCTATTGGAGGATTTCTCAACAGAAACTTTTTAGACCAGAAGAGAATGGGTTGACATATTAAAAATATTGAAAGAAGATAATGATCAACCACGAATTCTATACCCAGCAAAGCTGTTCTTTATAAAAGAGTATGGATAAAGGCTTTCTTAAACAAGCAAACACTGAAGGAGTTCATTACCACCAGACCTGTCTTACAAAAAATGCTAAAGGGAGTTCTTTGAGTGGAAGTAAAAGAATGCTAATTAGTATCATAAAAACATAAGAAAGTAGGGTAAATCTCACTGGTAATGGTAAATATATAGTCATAGTTAGATTCTGCAATATGGTAGTAACAGTGGTGTGTAATTCACTTAAAACTCTAGTTTAAAAGTTAAAAAAAGAATGTAGTAAACATAACTATAATTACATATATAACGATAGCTAATAATCTGTTAATAGTTGCACAATATTAAAAGCATGTAAGCTATAACATCAATAACCTAAAATGTGAGGGGGAAGAGAAGTAAAAATGTTAAGTTTATGGGTTCCATTGAAGTTAAATTGTTATTAGTTTAAAATAGGTGTTTTAAGTTTAACATATTTTATGTAAGCCTTACACTAACCACAAGGGAAAATCCTGTAGTAATTACACAAAAGAACACAAAAAAGAAGTCAAAGCATACTATACCAAAGTTGTCAAAACACATTAAAAAAAACAAACCAAGAATATAAACAAAGAATAATGGATCTATAAAACAACCAGAAAACAAATAATGAAATGGCAGTAGTAAGTCCTTACCTATTAATCATTTCTTTAAATGTAAACAGATTAAATTCTCCCAGTATAAGACATAAGATGGCTGAATAGATAAAAAAGCAAGGTCCAACAATATGCTGCCTACAAGATACTCACTTTAGCCTTAAAGACACACACAGACTGAGAGTGAAGGGATGGGGAAAAAAAAAAAACACAAAAAACAACATTTCAAGCAAATGGTAACAAACAAACAGAAAAACAGACTTTATTATAAAGTAATCAGTACATTAATAATATATAACAATTGTAAATATTTATGCAGCCAACATTGGAGCATCTAAATATATAAAACAAAAAGTAACAGAGCTATAGTAATACAATAATAGCTAGGGACTTTAATATCCCACTCTCAATAATGAATAGATCACCCAGACAGAAAATCAATAGGGAAAGAGCTGATTTGAACACTATACACCAAATGAGTCTAACAGACATATACAAAGCATTCTGTCCAACAAGAGCAGAATACACAGTCTTCTCAAGCTCACATAAAACACTGTATAGGGCAGATTATGTATTAGGCCACAAAACAAATTTTAGGAAATTCAAGAAATTTGAAATCATACCAAGTATCTTCTCTGACCACTGGAGCATGAAACTAGAAATCAATAACAAGAAGAAAGCTGGAAAATTCACATAACAGGGAAATAAAAAAAATTTTTGAGACAAAAGTGGAAATACAACATACCAAAACGTGCAGAATGCAGCCAAAGCAGCAGTTCTAAGAGGAATGTTCATAGCAATAAACACCTATATTAAAAAGCAAGAAAGATCCCAAATAAACAGCATAACTCTATGCTCTAAGGAACTAGAAAATGAACACAAACTGAGCTCAAAAACAGTAGAAGAAAATAATAGTTTAGAACAGAAGCAGATGAAATGCAATCAAGAAATGGGCAGAAGACGTGAACAGACATTTCTCCAAAGAAGACATTTACAAATGACCAACAGACCTATGAAAAAATGCTCAACATCATCCAGCATCAGGGAAATACAAATCAAAACTACAATGGGATACCACCTCACACAAGTCAGAATGGCTAAAATTACCAAGTCAAAAAATGACAGATGTTGGTGAAGATGTGGAGAAAGGGGAACCATCTTACATGTTGGTGGGAATGCAAGCTGGTGCAGCCACTCTGGAAAACAGTATGGAGGTTCCTTAAAAAGTTGAAAATAGGGGTACCCTATGACCCAGTAACTGCACCTCTAGGTATTTTCTCCAAAGATACAAATGTAGTGATCCAAAGACACAAATGTAGTGACCTGCACCCCAATGTTTATAGTAGCAATGTCCACAATAGCCAAAATATGGAAAGAGCCCAGATGTCCATCAACAAATGAATGGATAAAGAAGATGTGGTATACACACACACACACACACACACACACACACACACACACACACACATATACACTGGAATACTACTCAGCCATAAAAAATGAAATCTTGCCATTTGCAATTACGTGGATGGAACTAGAAGGTATTATGCTAAGTGAAATAAGTCAATCAGAGAAAGACAATTATTATATGATTTCACTCATTTGTGGAATTTGAGAAACAAAACAGAGGAGCATAGGGGAAGGGAGGGAAAAATAAAACAAGATGAAATCAGAAAGAGAAACAAACCATAAGAGACTCTTAATCACAGAAAACAAACTGAAGGTTGCTGGAGGGGAGGGTGTTCGAGGAACGGGGTAGCTGGATGATGGACATGAAGGAGGGCACATGATGTAATCAGCACTGGGTATTATATAAGACTGATGAATCACTGAACTCTACCCCTGAAACTAATAATACACTATATGTTAATTATTGAATTTAAAAAATATAAATAAATGAAATAGAGGACAAAAGACAATAGAAAAGATTAATTAAATTAAGAGTCGATTCTTTGAAAAGATAAACAAAATTGACAAGCCCTTAGCTAAACTAACCAAGGAAAAAAGAAAGGACCCAAATCAACAAAATTACAAATGTAAAAGGAGACAATACAACTGTAACACAAAAACTTAAAAAATCCTAAGAGGTTATTATGAACAACTATATCCCAACAAACTGAACAACCTAGAAGAAATGGAAAAATTCTTGGAAACATACAATCTACCAAGACAGTATAAGGAAGAAATAGAAAATCTGAATCAGGCAATTATTAGCAAGAAGATTGAATAAGTAATCAAAAATCTCCCAACAGAGACAAGACCAGATCCAGATGGCCTCACTGGCGAATTTTACTAAAGATTTAAAGAAAGATTTACATCAGTCCTTCTCAAACTTTTCCCAAAAATCAGAAGAGAGAATACTCCCAAACTCATTTTATGAATTTTATGAAAAGACACTACTGAAAAAGAAAACTTCAGCTCAGATGCAAAAATTCTCAATAAAATACTAGCAAATCAAATTCAGCAGCATATTAAAAGAATCTTTCACCATGATCAAGTGGGATTTATCCTTGGAGGCAAGTATAACTCAACATATGCAAATCAATGTGATACATCACATCAATAAAATGAAAGAAAATAATCATATAATTATTTTAACAGATGCAAAAAAAAAGCATTTGATAAAATTCAACATCAATTCATCATAAAAACTCTTAACAAGGGGTGCCCGGGTGGCTCAGTTGGTTAAGCGTCTGCCTTCAGCTCAGGTCATGATCCCGGGGTCCTGGGATCTAGCCCTGTGTAGGGCTCTCTGCTCAGCAGGGAGCCTGCTTCTCCCTCTCCCTCTGCCTACCACTCTGGCTGCTTGTGCTCGCTCTCCTTCTCTCTCTCTGTCAAGTAAATAAATAAAATCTTAAAAAAAGAAAACTCTTAACAAATTAGGTATAGAAGGAACATATTGCCGCCACATGATAAATGCCATATATGACAAGCCCACAGCTAACATCATACTCAGTGTTTGTGTAAGGTTGAAAGCTTTTCGTCTAAGACCAGGAAGAAGAAAAGGGTATGCACTCTCACCAGTCCTATTCGACATAGTCCTAGAAGTCCTAGCTAGAGCAGTGAGGCAAGAAAAAGATATAAAAAGCATCACAGTTGGAAAGGAAGAAGTAAAATAGTCTCTATTTGCAGATGACATGCCTTTATGTATAGAAAATCCTAAGACTCAACCAGAATACTCATCAATGAAATCAGTAAAATTGCAAGATACAAAAGTAACATACAAAATATCAGTAGCATTTCTATACACCAACAATGAATTTTCTTAGAAATAAAGAAAGAAATCGATCCTATTTACAATAGCATCAAAAACAATAAAGTAGGGATAAATTTAACTTAGGAGATCAAAGAGCTCTACTTTAAAAACTACAGGACACTGAAGAAAGAAATCAAATATGATACAAATAAATGGGAAGATGTCCCATGTTCATGGATTGGACAAATTAATATCGCTAAAATCTCAGTGCTACCAAAAACCATCTATAGATTCAATGCAATCCCTATCAAAATTCCAATGTCATTTTTTTACAGAAGTAGAGCAAGCAATCCTAAAATTTATATGGAACCACAAAAGATCCCAAATAGCCAAAGAATCCTGAGAAAGAAGAACAAAGAAGGAGGTGTCACAATTCCTGATTTCAAGCTATACTATATAAAGCTACAGTCATCAAAACAGTATGGTATTGGCATAAAAACAGACAAATAGAGCAATGAAACAAAATCAAGAGTACAGAAATATATCCAAGCATATATGGTCAACTAATAATTGACAAGAAAGCAAAGAATACTAAATGGAGAAAAGACAGTTTCTTCAAAAACTGGATATTTATATGTAAGAGAATAAAACTGGACCTATATCTTACACCACTCACAAAAATTAACTCCAGATGGATTAAAGACTTAAATGTAAGACCTAAAGCCATGAAACTCCTAGAGTAAAACATAAGAATAAAACTCCTTCACATGGGTCTTGGCAATCATTTTTGGTTATGAAACCTAAAGCACAAGCAACAAACTAAAAAATAAACAAATGGGACTATATCAAACAAAAACAGCTTCTGCATAGCAAAAGAAACCACCAACAAAATGAAAAGACAACCTACAGAGAAGAAAAAAAATTTACAAACTGTGTGTCTCCTAAGGAATATACATATAACTACCCATATGATCCAGCAGTTCAACTTCTGGGAATATATCCAAAGGAAATAAAAACACTAAGTCAAAAAGATATCAGCACCCCCATATTCATAACAGCACTATTTACAATAGCCAAGACATGAAAACAACCTAAAGTTTCCATCAACACATGAACAAAGCAAGAAGTTGTGGTATATATATATGGACTATTGTTCAGCCATAAACAATGAGGAAATCCCACCATTTGCAACAACATGGATGGACCTTGAAGGTATTTTTCTAAGTGAAATAAATCAGACAGAAAAAGACAAATACTGTATTATCTCACTTATATGTGGAATCTAAAAACAAAACAAAAGCAAACAAACAAAACTCATAAAGAGATCAGACTTGTGGTTACCAGAGGCAGGGGTAGGGGGAATTGGAAGAAGGTGTCAAAAGGTACAAACTTAACATTTATAAGGTAAATAAGTACTAGGGATACAATGTACAACATGATGACTATAGATAATATTGCTGTATAACACATAGGAATGTTTATGAGAGTAAATCTTAAGAATTCTCATCACAGAGAAAACTTGTTCCTTTTTTTCTCTCTCTCTTTTCTTTTCTTTTCTTTTTTTTTTTGTTTTTTGTTTTTTTGGTACCTATATGAGAAGATGGATGTTAGCTGAACCTGTTGAGGTAATTATTTCACAATATATGTAAATCAAACAATCATGCTATACATCTTAAGTTTATACAGTGATGTATGTCTATTATTTCTCAATAAAATTGGAAAACAACGACAAAAAGATAAAAAAAGAGATAAAACATGTTTACATATGACAGAAGAAGGCAGAAAAAGAGAACAAAGTAACAGAAAACAGATGGGACAAAGTGTACAAAAAGAGCAAAATGGTAGATTCAAACCCAACCTATCAACAATTACATTAAATATTAATGTCTAGACACTATAATTAAAATGCAAAGATTGGCAGATTAGATAGCTGAAGCAAAATCAAACTATATGCTGTGTACAAGAAATAGACATTCACTATAAAAACAGAAATAGGATAAAATTTAAAAGATGGAAAAAGGGGGGTGCCTGGGTGGTTCAGTTGGCTGGGCCTCTACCTTTGGCTTGGGTCATGATCTCGGGGTCCTGGGGTTGAGCCCTGCTTCGGGCTCCCTGCTCAGCTGGGGAGTCTGCTTCTCCCTATGCCCCTCCCCCTGCTCCTGCTCGTGTTCTCTCTCTCTCTCTCTCCCCTCTCTCAAATGAGTAAATAAAATCTTAAAAAAAAAAAGATGGAAAAACATATACCATGCAATTTACTCCTCTAGAGAAAGCTAAAGTATCTATATTAATACCAGAGAAAATTGACTTTGGTCAAAGCAGAGTCAAGATATGAAGAGGTATGTTTCTTAAAATAAGTGGCCAATTCACTTAGAAGATGTAAGAAACCTAAGTAATTAAGAACACATAAGAATCCTACATGTATACACAATTACAACAGAGTTTCAAAATAGATTAAAAAAAGTCACAGAACTACAAGAGATAGACAAATACACAATAATCAGAAATTTCAAAACCCTTCTCTCAGCTTAACAGAAGCAGACAGTAAATCTATCAACCAATATGAACTAATTGACATTTATGTAGCATGACACACAACAACAGCAAAATACACACTCTTTTCAAACATACGTGGATTATTCACTCAAATATACCATATATTGTGCCATAAAAGAAGTCAATAAATGTCACAGGGTACATACTATGTTAGCTGGCTATAAGAGAATTAAAATAGGATTCAATTTAAAAAAAAATCCCTGCAAAATCACACTTATTGGGATAAAACTATACTTTTTAAATAACACAGCTCAAGAAGAAATCAGAGTGGAAATTAGAAAATATTGTGAACTGAGTAAAATAAAACGTATCAAAATGTATCAACTGCAGCTAAAACAGTATTAATTTAAAATGCTTGTATTAAAAAACGGGAAAGAGGGGCGCCTGGGTGGTTCAGTTGTTGAGTGCCTTTGGCTCAGGTCATGATCCCAGGATCCTGAGATTGAACCCCAAATCGGGCTCAATCCTGCTCAGTGGGAAGCCTGCTTTTCCCTCTCCCACTCCCCCTGCTTGTGTTCCCTCTCTCACTGTGTCTCTCTCTGTCAAATAAATAAATAAAAATCTTAAAAAAAAAAAGAAAGAAAACAGGGAAGATAAAAAATTTAGGCTACCACAGTAATAAACAAAACATTCCACATTTAAAAAAAAAAGAACAAATCAAACCCCAATTAAGTAGAAGGAAGGAAATAATAAAGCTTAGAGTAAAAATCAAAGAAATGGAAAATGGACAAACATTTCTTTAAAAAAAGTTGATTGTATTTTTTGATAGGGATTGCAATAAGTGTGTAGATTGCTCTAGGTAGCATTGACATCTTCACAATATTTGTTCTTCCAATCCATGAGCATGGAACATTTTTCCATTTCTTTGTGTCTTCTTCGATTTCTTTCATGAGTATTTTATAGTTTTCTGAGTACAGATTCTTTGCCTCTTTGGTTAGATTTATTCCTAGGTATCTTATGGGTTTGGGTGCAATTGTAAATGGGATCAACTCCTTAATTTCTCTTTCTTCTGTTTTGTTGTTGGTGTATAGAAATGCCACTGATTTCTGTGCACTGATTTTATATCCTGCCACTTTCCTGAATTCCTGTATGAGTTCTAGCAGTTTTGGGGTGGAGTCTTTTGGGTTTTCCACATAAAGTATCATATCATCTGCAAAGAGTGAGAGTTTGACTTCTACAATTCCTGACTTCAAGCTCTGTTACAAAGCTGTAATCATCAAGACAGTATGGTACTGGCACAAAAACAGACACATAGATCAATGGAACAGAGTTGAGAGCCCAGAAATGGACCCTCAACTCTATGGTCAACTAATCTTCGACAAAGCAGGAAAGAATGTCCAATGGAAAAAAGACAGTCTTTTCAACAAATGGTGTTGGGAAAATTGGACAGCCATATGCAGAAGAATGAAACTGGACCATTTCCTTACACCACACACAAAAATAGACTCAAAATGGTTGAAAGACCTCAATGTGAGACAGGAGTCCATCAAAATCCTAAAGGAGAACACAGGCAGCAACCTCTTCGACCTCAGCTGCAGCAATTTCTTCCTAGAAACATCGCCAAAGGCAAGGGAAGCAAGGGCAAAAATGAACTATTGGGACCTCATCAAGATAAAAAGCTTTTGCACAGCCAAAGAAACAGTCCGCAAAACCAAAAGATAACTGACAGAATGGGAGAAAATATTTGCAAATGACATATCAGATAAAGGGCTAGTATCCAAAACCTATAAAGAACTTATCAAACTCAACACCCAAAGAACAAATAATCCAATCAAGAAATGGGCAGAGGACATGAACAGACATTTTTCCAAAGAAGACATCCAAATGGCCAACAGACACATGAAAAAGTGCTCAACATCGCTCGGCATCAGGGAAATCCAAATCAAAACCTCAATGAGATACCAGTCAGAATGGCTAAAATTAACAAGTCAGAATGGCTAAAATTAACAAGTCAGGAAATGACAGATGTTGGCAAGGATGCAGAGAAAGGGGAACCCTCCTACACTTTTGGTGGGAATGCAAGCTGTTGCAGCCACTCTGGAAAACAGTATGGAGGTTCCTCAAAAAGTTGAAAATAGAGCTACTGAATGACCCAGGAATTGCACTACTGTGTATTTATCCCAAAGATAAAAATGTTGTGATCCAAAGGGGTACATGCACCCCAATGTTTATAGCAGCAATGTCCACAATAGCCAAACTATGGAAAGAGCCAAGATGTCCATCGACGGATAAGTGGATAAAGAAGATATAGTATATATATATATATATAATAGAATATTATGCAGCCATCAAAAGGAATGAAATCTTGCCATTTGCAATGATGTGGATGGAACTGGAGGGTATTATGCTGAACAAAATAAGTCAATCAGAGAAAAACATGTATTATATGATCTCACTGATATGAGGAATTCTTAATCTCAGGAAACAAACTGAGGGTTGCTGGAGTGGTGGGGGTGGGAGGGATGGGGTGGCTGGGTGATAGACATTGGGGAGGGTTTGTGCTATGGTGAGAGCTGTGAATTGTGTAAGACTGTTGAATCACAGACCTGTACCTCTGAAACAAATAATACATTATATGTTTAAAAAAAGAAGATAGTAGGAAGGGAAAAATGAAGGGGGGGGGAATCGGAGGGAAGATGAACCATGAGAGAGTATGGACTCTGAGAAACAAACTGAGGGTTCTAGAGGGTATGGGTTAGCCTGGTTATGGGTATTAAAGAGGGCAAGTATTGAATGGAGCACTGGGTGTTATATGAAACAATGAATCATGGAACACTACATCAAAAACTAATGATGTAATGTATGGTGATTAACATAACATAATAAAAGAAAAGAAAAGAAAATAGGCAAACAGAAAATTAATAAAAATGCTGGTTTGCTAGAAAGATAAATGCTTTGATACATTTGATAAATGCTTAGCTAGAGTTATCAAGTAAAAAGGAGAGAAGACATATTTGCTAGCATCAAGAATGAAAGACTAGACAATACTAGAGATCCCATATTAGTAAGACATCATGAGGAAATTACAAAACACTTTTAGGTCATAAATTTAACAAATTAAATGAAAATAACACATTAATCAAAACAAATTACCAAAACTAACGCAGGAAGACATAGAAAAACTGAAAAGTCATATATATTTGTAGTTACAACCTTCTTTCTAAGAAAATTCCAGGCTCATTTAGCTTCACTGGTAACTTCTGTGAAATAACTTAAGGAACAAATAATACCAACATTCCAGGAACTCTTTCAGAAAATAGAATAGGAAGGCAAACTTTCTAAACCATTTTATGAGGTTAGCATCACTCTGATAATAACACTGGACAAAAATATGATTAGAAAAACAAAACCATAGACCAGTATCTCTGATGAACACAAATACAAAAATACCTAACACAATCCTAGTAAATAAAATCCAGATGTATTTCAAAGATTTATCTCAAGGTTGCAAAATTAGTTTAACACTTGAATATCAATTGTATGTTTCACTATAGTAGTAAAATAAAGGGGATAAAATATATGCTTATCCTAATAGATGCAGGAGAACATTCAATAATTTTTAACACTCATTCATGATAAAAACTCTCAGCAAAGTTAGAACATTCTTACGCTGACAAAGAGTACATATAAAAGAATTAGAGCAATCATCTTACTTACTCATGAAAGACTGAATATTTCCCCTAGATATTTGGGTAAGGCAAGTTTTTCTGATCACCACTTCTATTGTTTACTACTAAAAGTCTTAATTAATGAAATGAGCCAACAAAAAGAAATAACAGGCACAAAAATTGGATATAAAGAAATAAAACTGTATTCACAAATGATATCATTATGCACATAGAACATCTTGGAGAATCTACAGATAAGTCTCTAGAAGTAATAATTGAATTTAGCAATGTCACAACATAGGATACCAGTATACCAAAATTAATTGCACTTTTAGATACTAGAAACAAATGGTTTGAAAGTGAAATATTAAAATTTCCTTTATTGTGGCTTTAATATAGTAAAATTATTAGCAAAAACTTTAATAAAATACGTGCAATATCTGTATACTAAAGATTTAGAAAGCATTACTGGGAGAAATAAAGACATCTAAATATATGAAGAAATTTGGAACATTCATGAATTGGAAGGAAGACAATTCTTTTAAGATACCAATTCTCTCTAAATTGGTCTACAAATTCTATACAATCCCAGTCAGAATTCAGGAAAATTCCACCAGGCTGTTTGCTAAAAACTGACAAGCTAATTCTAAAATTTATATGAAAAATTTATGTGGAAATGCAAAGAACATAGAATCACCAAAACAATATTGAAGAAAAAAAACATATGAAGAACCCATACTACTTGGTTAAAGACTTATTTGAATTAAATGTTGTTCTTAATTGTAATTAATCTCAGCCTTTGTCTTACACCATACACAGAAACTAACTCTAGATGGACGGCACCTAAAATTAAAGCTAAATCTTTTTTGAAGGGTTCATGGAGAAAATCTTTGCAATCTTGGGGTTGATAAAGACTTCTTAGGACATAAAAACACACACACACATATAACCATAAAAGGATAAAAAATCAATTGGACTTCATAAAAATTTAAACTCTGTGAGAAGCACCCTTAATAAAATGAACAAGCAAACAACAGACTGGAAAATAATATTTGCAATGTATGTGTCTGACAAATTATTTTGTATCAACAATGTATAAGGTAATCTTTCAACTTAATTATAAGAAGTCAAACAACTCAATGTAAAAACAGGCAAAAAAATTTGATCAGATACTTCAGAAAAGATGGCAAATGACAAGCACATGAAAAATGGTCATCATTAGTCACCAAGGAAATGTAAATTAAAACTATAATTAGTTATTTCTATACACCTGTTACAATGGCTAAAATAAAAAACGTTGACAATACCATTGTTGATGAGGATATGGAATACTGGAATGGGAATTCTCACTTTGCTAGTGGTAGTGTAAAATGGTATAATCACTTTGGAAAGCAGTTTGATAGTTTCTTATAAAATGAATCATACTCTAAGATCAAACAATTCTGTTTTATTTGTCTAAGAGAAATAAAACATATTTCTACAAAAAGACTTACAGTTAAATTATCACAGCAACTTTCTTCATGATACTTCAAAACTGGAAACATTCTAAATGTCAATCCACCGATGAATGTATAGACTATTGTAGTATATCCATACAAGGGAGTACTATGCAGCAATAAAAAGAGACTACTGGTATACTCAACACTGTTACGTTGCATGCAAGAAGCAAGAAATAAAGGCTTATGTGCTTTAGAATTCCTTTTATGTGAAATTCTAAGGCAGGAAAAAAATCATATACAGTAACTGAAAGCAGACTAGTGGTTTCCTGGGAACTGGGTATGCTGGTGGGGTGAGGACAGTAATTGACTGCAAATAGGGTTAAGGGATCTTACTGAGGTGACAAGAGTGTCCTATATCTTGAGTGTGAGGGAGGTTACACAAATATACACATATAGCAAAATTTACCAAACTGCTCACTAAAAGTGGGTGCATTTTATTATATATAAACTATAAATCAGTTGACTACATCTTGCTAAATTTAAAGACTGGTAAACATTTAGCAATCAGGGTTAGGGAGATACTTTTGCCTAGAAGAAGCAAACTTTTTAGGAAGCTTTAAGAAAAGAAGCTACTATAAAGATACACTGGGACTGGAATCTGAATCAGAACTTATCTGATAATCTCTTTACAACAGGCAGCTCTTAGCAAAGAAACAAAATTTAAAATGAGGGAAGTATGGGGAAAGCAGGAAGGCAATCAAACTCAAGCTCACTGAGTAGCTTTACTGTGTTCCATGCTAAGGGCATTTCATATATAATCTTGCATGCTTATCAAAACAATATATGATAAGCATTACTAAATCTTTTAAATAACATTCTCAAGTAACAAAACTAGAAGTAGAAGTGTTGAGATGTGAACTTAAACCTGTTGTCTCCAAAGATACAGCTTTTTTCACTTAAGTAAGAAAAAGTAATCGATGAGGTAATGTTTATTAAAAATGCAAGGATGGATTGTTTTGTCTGTAAAAAGGATGACAGATTTGTCTTTAAAAGAGAATGAGAACTTCTACCTCTGAAAGAGATGTCAGAAATTGTATATGAAGAAAGTACTTAACATTTTGAAATGGAACGAATTTAATACTTATATTTCATAGTTAACTTGACCTGATTTCCAGTTTCTGAACTGATAGACTTCAGGAAGCCTCTTAAAAATTCCCCAATAACTAAATAAATTAGTGTGGCAGGATGATACTCCTGCATCAGTAGCTTTTTAAAGTAACTGGTATAAGATTACGTTCCTTATGAGAATCATCATTTTGGTTGGCTGTCTCCAGTGGTATTATTCAAGAGACTGGATTGTTCTACATTTTTATAAATCCTTCAAATCCAGTTTTATAAAAGTATAACAGTATGATTTTCCCCTTCGAAAATGATATAAAATTGTGGGGAAAGTGATGGGTAAGAGAACTTAAAAATTAAAAATTCTGAAGAGAGAAAAAATGGGAGATTCAAACAAAAATGCAACCTAGTACTAAATATGAAGTCTTGTATTTAAGCTGGAAACCTCAAAGGCACAATAAGGGATAAAGTGACCTGGCTTCTGTGAAGTCCATTTGAAAGAGACTGTATAGAACCATGTGAAATAGAAGCATAACGTGGACCAATGTATATGAAACTAACAAAATCTTCAAAATGTGTTAAAGAAAGTTTCCAGAATGTTCTAGTCTAATCAGATTGAGTGTGTAGAATGCTGTGCTCAGTCTAAAGAATCACATTTTTAAAATTACATTTTTTAAGTAGGCTCCACGCCTAGTGGGGAGGCCAACACGGGACTTGAACTCACAACCCTGAGATCAAGACCTGAGCGGAGATCAGCAGTCAGATGCTTAACTGATGAACAACTTAGGTGCTCCTTAATAGCCACATTTTAAATTGGACTTGGACAAACTACAGTGCATTTAGAGAAGGCAATCAGAATAATAAGGTGTTCAGAAAATATATCCTAAGAAGAACATGTGAAGAAGTTGAAATGAAAGGGTTTTGTGACAATGGTCTAATGGATGAAAACTGATTTTGCATTTTTCAAAGGGAACAATCAGTACATGAAGAGGGATGTCTTTCCTCCCATTCAAACTGTTGGAGAAGATGACAAATGATAATCTTTTAAGAAGAGTCCATAGTTGGGGTTCTAAGGTTCTTAATCTTCACTGCTATCAGATACCTTGCACGTTACGTATCGAAAGGATTTGGCTACAGTTTGGTCGAGAAGGATGAAGAGGAAATAATTCAATGGTAGTTTCATAGATTCCTGAGTAAGGAATAAGGGGACAGAAAGGCAAGAGGAGCAGATGTTTGGGGAGAGTCTAATAAACTCTGTTTTATAGTAGACTTTAAACTTATACTGAAATGCCAATGTCATAACCAGGTATAAATATTTGGTATTATTTACAAATGTGGGGCTGTGTTTCATGGAAAAAAATGTAAAGTAGTTATAGTTCTGGAACTTATTTGCCTGGAAATAGTTGCTGAAGATGAGGGTGTGAATGACATCTCACGGGAAAGGAGTATAGAAAGAGGAAAGGATCAGGATAGAATCTTGAGAATTATTACTTTTCAGGCTTAGAAAACAGTAGAGACAGAGAAAAAAAAAAAACATTAAGAGGAGAAAAATAGGATATTTATAGAAGCCAAGAAACAAGAGACTACCAAGAAGTCAGGAGCATCTAAAATACTGCAAGGAGGGTTAAAGAAGACTCAGAAAATTCCATTTAATTTGACCATCAGGATTTGGACACGGGAGATAATTTTCTGTAAATTAATGGATACAAATGTTAGTAAATAGAAGTAGCAAGTGTACTTTTTTTTTTTCAGTGAATTTAGTGGCAAAGGGAATAATAGTGAGATAGCAGGTTGATTGTCAAACAAGATAAAAGCAGTTTTGCTTAGAAAATTAGATGCTTTTGTGTATGTTTATGTGAGCAAAAACAATTAGAGAAAAAGACGAACAATGCCAAAGAAGGAAGACATATCTCCTACAGATCCTGGAAAAACCAAGCAGTAAAAAAAGTGCTTGGTGACCTTGGGGTCATTGCTAACTCTTAAGGCTCAGTTTCCTGATACTGTGCCTGAGATATCTACTTTTAAATGTCACTGAGAGGCCTACCCGTGAAGTGCATAACAAGTCCAGCTCAGTGCTTGATACACAGTCATTATTATTTTTAAAAACCTAGTATTTCACAGATCTGTACTTCTGAAACAAATAATGCAAGATATGTTAAGAAAAAAGAAAAAGAAGAAGATAGCAGGAGGGGAAGAATGAAGGGGAGTAAATCAGAGGGGGAGACGAACCATGAGAGACAATGGACTCTGAAAAACAAACTGAGGGTTCTAGAGGGGAGGAGGGTAGGGGGATGGGTTAGCCTGGTGATGGGTATTAAAGAGGGCACGTACTGCATGGAGCACTGGGTGTTATGCACAAACAATGAATCATGGAACACTACATCAAGAACTAATGATGTAATGTATGGTGATTAACATAACAATAAAAAAATTAAAAAAAAACTAGTATTTCTTTTGGAAAGGAGATGGAAACAGGAGGGCAGAGAAGGAAAGATGAAGATACCAGAGAAAGTTTCAGAGAGGGAAGCATGGTGACAGATGGAGAGGAGGAAAGATTATGGAGGTTGTACCAGATGGCCTCTGCTTTTTCAGTAAAGTAGGAAGGAAGGTCATCTGTTCAGAGTGAGGACAGCATGGTTGAGAACAAGGCATGAAAAAATGTAGGAAAATGTTAGAATACTTTTTTTTTTCCCCGAGAGAAAAGGGATATACAGTTCAGAGAGGCACAAGATACTGAGATCCTGAGGAATAAGATGCCTAGAAATGAGATTGGAAAACAAGAGTTTAGCAGACCCAACGGCAGCTTTCTCATAAGCTTATCTGGTAAAGCTTGGCAGCTTGGGAATGAACGAGTAGCCTATAAATGGTAAGGTAATTCATCTGAGGGGATTTGGCCTGATCCAGGGGTGATTCTGGTATGTTATAACAAATTACCTAGAAGTCATGGAGTTTTGGTGCCTGGGGAAGGCTTGTGAAGCTGGAGGTAGGATGAAAAACTGGATACTTGAGAGGTCATTGAGGATACAAGGGCCATGATAAAGATATTAAAAAAAAAAAAAAAAAACCAGGTGGGGGAGATGGGAATGAAGATGGTTGTAGTAAGTGAGAGGAGCTCTTACATACGGGTTATTAAAACTGGGTCAGTCTTAAGAGAAGATGAGTTGTAAAGTGGTGCTAGGTAGAAGGGTGACTGAAGTGCATTAATATCAAGACCATAAGAAATGAAGGGGTTAAATAAATTTTGTAAAGGGTATGGTTTTGGACATCAATGAAGATTCTCAAATTACTGGGCTGATAAAAGACCTAAGGAAGAAAAATGTAATATGATAACAGCAGTTATCTTCGGTGAAGAAAGGAGGGACTAGTAGTTAGGTGACAGTTCCAAGGCTGTGAAGAGGCCTTTAAAAGGTGCCATACAATTTCAGAACAAAACATTTACCTGGGACTCAACAGATCTGAGTTTGAAGCATGGCTCTACCACCAAGGAGCTATTAGGTTTCCCAGCTAAAGGGTGAGGAATTTGGACTCGATTACTTCCAGTTAGATCTAATAACTGTGACCTCTAAGACTGACACAGTCTCAGTTTACCAGAAGCATACACTCAAGTTAATGAGATAAGCTACCTGCTCATTCCAAAAGAATAAAAAATAGCAGAGAGGTAACCATACCGAGACCGTGTTTGTTAAGTGCGTGGCAAGGTAACTCTTACTACAGATGTATCTCAGGACAAGAGCGCCATGTTAGGGTCACCATCTTTCATTGTAGAGAAATGAGGAAGCCCCAAGCTCTTGGCTTCTGAATGAGAATGAAGATCACCTAGTCACTGCCACTGAGGCATAGCTTCCCAACCAGCTATGGTGTTTAACTGGATGTCTTGCCCAGTGAAGCTCCAGGCTAGCACCAACCCCCCCGCCCCCACCGCTCCCCGGCCCGAGGAAGACTCACTGTAGAGAGAGGAGCACAGCCATGACCTTCAGCAAGCCTCCCACTTCCACACCCGGCAATTTCAAGGGATTTTCAACAAAGCTCTCAGGAATTTGCCTCTGCCTTCCAGCCACCATACCCCACACCTAGTCTCTGCCTTAAACAGCCACATCCACTTACTTGCTATATCTCTCACGTGTCATTTTTTTTTCCTACTCCAATCATGTGACTATAATAGTTCAGGTAATTCATTACTTTACATTATTTTTACTTTATTGAGGTATAATTTATATGTAAAAAATTGAAGGCGTTTGATGTTTATATCTTTTTTTTAAAGATTTTATTTA
This sequence comes from Eumetopias jubatus, assembly GCF_037043125.1. Lineage (NCBI taxonomy): Eukaryota > Metazoa > Chordata > Mammalia > Carnivora > Otariidae > Eumetopias > Eumetopias jubatus. The sequence goes on along the minus strand of NW_028274815.1, from coordinate 62,125,357 downwards.
TTTATTTGACAAGAGAGAGAATAGTGAGAGAGGGAACACAAGCAGGGGGAGTGGGAGAGGGAGAAGCAGACTCCCCCCCCAAGCAGGGAGCCCGATGCGGGGCTCGGTCCCAGGACCCTGGGATCATGACCTGAGCCGAAGGCAGACGCTTAACGACTGAGTCACCCAGGTGCCCCTGATGTTTGTATCTTGATAAATTTGGAATCATTACTGTCTGAAACTGAGCCCAAGGAAACAGAAGTCCTGCTGAGTGCAGCCTCTATTAGTAGAATTCTTATGACCTATAGAGGGACCATACCTGGAACAGACCCATTTAACTTCTGCAGACCTGGTATGAACAGGGCCGGCTTCACCTCTGGGCATAGTACTAGGGTCCACTGTGGCATTAGGGGTCCACAAAAGTGTTTTAATTCTTATTTCTTTTAGAATAAGAAAAAAATGCACATAATAACATGAATATAATATAAGGAATCCAGCCTGGATTATATTTGCTTTTACATCAAACTGACATAAAATATAACTTTAATTTTTTTTTTTTTTTTCTGGAGGAAGGGGACCATGGAGTCAAAAGTGCCTAGACACCATGAAAATCATAATTTGGTCCTGGGTGTAATCATTAATAGCTCTCTTTTTTTCCCTCTCAAATTCTCTTAGCTTCAGTGATAAAGTTATCAGATGACCCTACCAATGAGAGAGCCGAAGAGAGATGTAAGGGAGATGCTGAGAAATGGAAACTCTCAAACCTAAAGTAAAATATAAATGAAGGCCTGTTTCAGACCAGTAGCCATGGTAAACACATGGTTATTTTTTAATGTTCTCTGTGAGCCTGTCCACCTCTGAAGTCTCCCTTCCATTCTTAGAATCATTCTAAGAAAAGCCAGTTCACCAGCTGGGACACCAAAAAGTATACATGAGAGAAGGAGCATGGAGACTGTGACTCCACCCATCGCTGTGGAAAAATCCTACCCCAGCGCCCCCCTCCCCTATCATCTTTTTTTCCCCACACCCCTCCCCCCCTCTCACTTTCTCTGTCTCCTAGGCTGCCAAGTTTTGTTAGAGTTAGTTTTGAAAACATGCCGATTGGCTCTGCCACAAATTCGTGTTCTCTAACCCATCACTGTGGCTCAGCAATCCTTCTTTTCATCTCTTGTTAACTCTGTTTACCCCTCCTGCCATGGCTTGGCATAGAGAAGAATGAGAAACAGGTCAGTCTTTCAGTCACTCAGCAAGTTTTGGTTGAGGACAGACCACGACACCCAGGACAACTCCTGGTCATGTCACAGATCTGACCTCAAGGCGCTCATGATGTAGGACGAAAAACAATGTGATTTGCCAATTTTTTTTTTTGTTTTTTACATGCCCACTATATGGCAAGCAGGATGCCAAAGTACTTGTTTTATTTTTTTATTTTTTTTAAAGATTTTATTTATTTATTTGACAGAGAGAGACACAGCAAGAGAGGGAACACAAGCAGGGGGAATGGGAGAGGAAGAAGCAGGCCTCCCACTGAGCTGGGAGCCCAATGTGGGGCTCCATCCCAGGACCCTAGGACCACGACCTGAGCCGAAGGCAGACGCTTAACCAACTGAGCCACCCAGGAGCCCCCAAAGTACTTGTTTTAAAAAGATGAAATTGACACGGGCTCTGCTTCCCCTGAAAAGTTCACTTCTCAAATGTATGTAAATGGATCAATATTAAGCCAAATGTTGCCTCTCTTTAATTGGGGTTCGGGCGCTGATTATGCTAAGTTCACCTGAGGGCAGATTACAACTGAAAATTTGACCCAACTTCCACAACAGGCATCTCTTTGCTCTTAATTTGGACCTCCTCCCATCTTCAGGCATTTCTACATTAAAACCAAAGTGAATACAAGCTTATTTTTAAGTCATTAAAACCCTTGGCCCAAAGAACTCGCTACAGCATGTTGTTCCTTAGTCAGGAGCTGTCAGAATCACTTAAAAACAAAGCTGAGCAAAGTGTTAAATAAACGTACAAGAAGGCAGAAGGGGCAGTTCAAATATCACCAGGTAATCCAAATCCACTCTGGATCTGGGGAGAGCGCATCTGCAGACTCTGAGAGACCGCAATGCTGATTAGCTTTTTAATCTTACCCCAGTAAGGATGGAAATTTTTCCTGTTACTGAGAGACACGAGGAAACCATTATTTCTTTGTAAAGACAAATATCCATTTCAGTAAGTAATTTAAAGCACACACTGTAGAGAACATGTGTGGATATTTGGCAGAGAGCTAGAAGTACTAATAAAATAACTTCTCTTTAGCTGATCTTTTCTAGACTAAAAGACAGAGTTAATGGTGTCTTCTTTCTGGTATTTACCATATTATAGATACTTACAGTTGATCAACTGTTAGAAATAAAGAAGTCTTATGCACATCAAATAAGGGAAGGAGGACAAGAGAAATATATCACTATTTTCTTTTTTACTTAGAATGTCATCAGTGTTTAACTAACACTCTTGATGTCAGCCTGGTTAATGACTCTGTCTTTCATTATTTAGATATGTCTATACCTGCATAGCCCCAGGATTGTCTCAATCATATATATTTGGCTTTGATACTGTTTGCCCCTTCAGGATTTGGTAATATATCCTAGGGAAAAAAATGCACTTATATTTTTAAATAAATGTTATTTCATGACATGTTTGTGAGGCTAAAAAGGAGATAGGGGGTTGATGATATTATAGGGCACTAAAAATAATTTCACTCTAGAAACCACACATCTTGTCACCTGTCCCTCATCGTGGCATCATGCTGGACAATGGGAAGATACATTTAGTATTCATACATATAGTCAGAGCAGGGGGCTGGCTATTATGGAGAAATAATTCCTACCTGTCTCTGTCATTACCTTCATGGAGTTTACTACGGCTCTGGAGTAGTAGATTATGAAAAAGACCGAATACAATATTTAATTAGTGGAACCAGGAGCAAAGAGTAGAAAAATTAGTGTTGTATCTCATGACATAAATGAAGTGCCTAACACTCTGCCTGGTTCCTAGGAGGTGCTCAATAAATATTTCTTAAATGAATGAATAAATATTTTCTATACCCCAAATGATGTCTCTGAGCTATCATATACTTGAGTCTCCAATGGCAAGTAGGAGACTTCAAGATTGTCAGTCATTTTTTCTCCTGGAGAACTGGATATTTTATATACACAATTTAACAAATGACTATCAGAATAATCAGTCTGCTGATCCTGTGTCCAGGGAGGTTTCCAAGACAGAGGATTCTACTGTGCATTAGAGGGGGGAACCCAGACTTTTTAATGGATCTTCATATGTCACTGTTCTGCAGAGGCCCTGTCTCTCTTCAAATATTTGGTGTCCTTCAGGGACTCTTCATATTAGCTTTCTAATTACCGAAAATCATGTCACAGAATTTCCTTTTCTCTCATTTATGCCAATTGCAGTGCATCATCTTCTGGATCAAGTTAAATAGTTCTTCTTCTTCCTTTGCTTTTCTACCTTTGAAATTTTTGTGGACTGTAATTATTTCCCATCTTGGCAATGGCTTCAGTGAATTATCCATTTTCTTTAAATCCACCCAGATAACTGGATTCTTCTACGGGCTTAATCATCTTGCTGCTCTTGCCTGGAGTTCCTCTCATTGCTGTTCATTTGTTCTGAAAAGAGATGCCTCAAACTGAACCCTGCACCCTGGTGAGATTTTTAAGGAGCAGATGTTCTCTTGGTATCCCTATGATGCAATTTTATTGTTATGTAGCTTTTTATGGCTTTATCAACAATTTGTATTTTCTCCAAAACTATACCTAAAGCTTTGCAAAACTTTACTTTCACTTATGGGTCTTCATTTTACTTGCATTTTATGAAGAGGGAGAGAGAGAGAGAGACTTGCATGCATGTGTGTATAAGATAAAAGACAGAAGAACTGCCAAAGGTGTTTACATTTTCTAACTAAAGAAATTTCTTTTGATCCAATTCCTTAGAGATTACAACTAACCAACTTTACAATTTTAAAAGCTCCTATTCACTCGATAGTTTATAAAATATTATTTTACATATACCCAGTTAGATACATAGATATAGATTTGTAATATTTAATCCTGTGAGACAGAATTATTCCCATTTTACAGATGATGAAAGCAACTGTCTGAAGAATCCAATAACTGACCTTATGAAGCAAGGGGCTGATCTGGGACCCAGCCCTGGACCTCCTGACTCCCAGGCCAGAGCCATTTCTTCTCCAAAACAGCTGCTAGAGAAACCAATTCCAGTTTCAGATACTGCATATATAATAAAACACTACAGTAAACTTTACACTCATCCTCCAATACTTATTGCATGTTGTGTTTTATCAGATTGCCTTGCCACACTGTCAAAGGAAGGGAAAAGAGAAACTAGGAAAGTGGAGTGTAGCTCATGTTTTTCTTTGCAGAGATGTCTGTGAAAGACTAGTGTTGGGAGTCAAGGGCAAGGCCATCATTCTGAGCTTTCTCTGGTATAGTAAGAGAGACTAAACATCACCAGGCTCTACTGGTAATAAAACAGAACACACGACATGGAGCATACAGTGCTGATCTACTGGGCTGAGAGTCTTCAAATTATGAACAGGTTGTTTTCCAAATGTTCCCTTGAAGGAAGTTGTTTAGATTAATGAATGCATATTCTCACGCCAAAAAGAAAAAGGCTTCTAATAAGGTTAAGAGTTTAGGTCTTAGCCACAAAATCCTGGCTGTAGGTGCCTGGAGTATAGTACCAGGTGTTCTGGGGTCTCTATAGTTAAAAAAAAATGTGTTTTGGGATGTCTAGGACACAAATCCAAACCACAGCCCCCAACCACTGCAGTGAATCAGGATCTCTCCGGGTGGGATGCTATATGGCCTGGGGAAGGGGCTTGAGACAGGTGGTGAGGGGGAGGACCAGCAGGGGGCATTTGCAGAGAGCAGGAATAGGGCAGCTGACAGTAGAAGCTATTGTGCTAGCCAGAGACCCCAGGTAGGTCAGCACTGGGGAAAAGGTCCTCTTTCTCTTTACTCTTGCCAGCCTGAGACACCACCTCTCCTTTCTGCTATCAGCCACTTATTGCTTCAAGATTCCCTTTTACCAGAAACAGTTTGGGTCAGAAGAGAGGTCTGGGGCTCCCACCTCATGCTCTGTTCTTAAAGCCAGCACATAGTGATACAAAAGATTGGCTGAGTTTGTACATTTTCAGGTCCCTTTGTATAAAGATCATACCAGAGGAAACAGATTCTTTGCCATGCTCTGGGCCCCTACTGCTCTATCAGTATCATTCTGTAATTTAACAAATACATTATTTCATAGGTAAATTCACAAGACGTAATTGGCCAACATATCAGTTGCTTAGGTTGTGCCTATTCAGAGAACTTATATCTGGTATCATCCAGTATAAATTACCCAGATTGATATACTTAATGCAATTTATTGATATCTAAATGTCTAGTGCAAAACATCAAGATTTTTCCCATGTAGTTGCAAAAATGATAGGCGCTGGAGTAGGACTGCCTGGTTTATAAGCTTTTGCCCTTTATTTAGTTATTTATACAAGAGTAAAAATAATGCCTACTCCAAAGGGTTGTTAAGAGGATTAAGGGCTTCGTCCTTACAATGGGCTTATCCTAGTAATTACCAGAGAGTAAGTACTCAGTGTTTCCTCTTATTATCATCACTGTCCTTGTTGTCTTGTTATGCTTCAGAGTTCTGTAGGTTCCAGATTTTCTACGGGATTTTAGCAGAAGCCTTGGGAAATACTCTCTGTTTCAATAGGGTTCTCTGAGATTGGAGGATGTGAGGAAAAGGGCTGACACCTGTGAAGTGATAATGATCTCCCAAACTCTTCCAGTGGAAGAAGAGAGAGTGGGAAATGCTCTCACCACTACAGAGACTGCCCAAGCCCAACCCCAGGATGCGTGAAAAGTGGAGATGGCCATAAGGCCAGTGGGTAGAGAAGGAGGCAGCAGAGTGTGATAGTGGTGAACGTGTATTCCGAGGGGCCACCTCTCTGGGTTTGAACCCCATCTCCATCCCTTAAGACCTGTATGACTTTGAGCAAGTTACATAAACTCTGTGTCTCAGAGATAATGATAGTATCTATTTACAAGGTTGTTGTGAGGATTATAAGAGTTAATGTATATAAATGACATAGACTAATACCTGACATAGTTAAGTACTATAGAAGGAAGTGAAAAAAGGGGTGATAACCCAGATACAGTTAATAACAAGTACCCCCTCCAATGGCTCTTCTTGAATCCCATATGTATTCAAGATGTGTTTATATATCAAGTGTGTTTACTGACCTGAGTTTATTTTTAAATAATGATTCAACTATCTTATCTTTGTTTTTACACGTTTGCATTTTTTTACCATGGTTTCTCCATATCATCCTAACTTTATTATCAACTTTAGAAAAAAAAAAATTCAGCCCTTCCGTTCATGAATAGACTCTTAGTCTGCATCTGGAATGTATCCAGATTTTTCCCCTTCAGTGTCTAGAATGATAGGTAAGAAGCAGTCAAATCCATGTCTGTCTCTGCAAGAGGCATGATCCAGCCATTCTTCCTGCAAAATTCCTGCTCTGAAGTGATGCTGAACTCTTTTTTGATCAATCTCTTTATGGAAGGCTATGCAATTCCTCCAAAAAATGGCCTGAAATGACGAGAGACAGAAGACAGAACAACAGAGCATTGCCAGACTAAATTAGCTATCTGCCCCTGTAATTGTTACTTAGTCCCTCTGAACTTTAGTTTCCTTCTCTGTAAAATGGACATAATACCACGTACCATTTCGTGCACCACTTACAGAGTAATTGAGATCATGAATTATTATTTTAATGCTCTGTTTTATTACAATAGCTGTGTCTTCTTTCTTGGTTTCATCAAAATATGTTTTCACCCATGGAGTATGTGATGTAGGGGAGTACCATCTTTTGTGTGTGATGAGGCAGACAAAGGGTGAAAATAGTTGATCTGAAGGACTAGATGGATTGCATGCCCCTCAGGAATTCCTCAATAGATAGTGTTTTCCTCACCTAAACTTCTGATATGTCCAGAGAGACAGAGAGCTCACAGTTGGGCTCCCTGAGAAGTATACAGTATGCTGCTCTTCTGTGCTTTGGGTTTGTGCAGAAATGTATGGCCAAGCAGCCAACCCAGCTGAAACAAGATTTGACATTCTCTTATGAACATTAAGGAGACTGACAAGGGCACTTGGTTGAATTGAAGGCCATCTTTCCTTCCCACAGAAGCAGTTCAGAGTCTCTGTAGTGAAGGCCAGGCTTTTCCTGAAGTGGTTTGGGGTCACCTCTGTCACACAGACAAAGGCCCAATAAAGACCCCAGTGTCCTAGATCATAGTGCATGACTATACTAATCTTAGTCTAGAAAATTTTCAAAGCAGATGTTACCAAACATCTGTCTCAGTCATGATGAAATAAGTAAATAAAGATCACAAAAGGGAAAGCAACCACAGAATGTAAAAACTTATCATGTGCCTTCCAATGATTTTCTCTTGGCATTGAATGTGTTAACTTGCTGTGTCTACTCATCCATGAGGGTCGGCGACAGCATTATGAAAAGTCAATGAGATCTACAATAATGAGTTTTCTGTTTTTAATTTTGTTTTCACATTGATTATAACTTTTAAAATATGAAAGGACAGAACATTTTCTGAATCATCCACTAAACCACCTTAGAACCACATATTGCCCTATGATTTCAGTGCTCAGGTTTATATGTGAGTGAATAGTCTTATTGGTACCCAATGATAACATATAGTCAGAACATTTCTGGCTGGCTTTAGGTGATGATGCCCTAATGTTAATGAGACAGCGATCATCATGTGTCTGCTATTGTAATCCTGTTGGATTCTTTTCCTAATTATAAAGACAAAAGTTCTTTTACAGTGATCAGCTACAGTTGAAAGATATTTTCACAGGCTAGGGTTTTAGCTTCATAATTTATTTAATAAATCTAGAGTGTTTTGACATCATGAAAATGATAATGTGGTGGAATAATGTTCTACATTAATTGTCACAAGCTAATGAGAAAAGAACAGAGGCAGACTTAATACATAAATGGGATTTTTGCACCAAATGAACAGTAAATGACATCACAGCACCTGGTACAAACTTCCAAAGCTTTTATAGTTGTTCAAATAGAGAATTCTGGTTGAATAATTAAATTGTCACCAGGCAATAGTAGTATAACCATACTTATACCACTTAAAGAACTTAAAGAAATCCATGTAGAGCAGTAAGTACCTTCCATGTTGCTTATAGATGTTCTGTGCAGACCCATCTTTGTACATCACAACTTGCAATAGTTCATGAGGATTAAGCAATAATAAACAATGAAGAATCTGTCATTCTGACAGCTGTGAGGTGATATCTCATTGTAATTTTGATTTGTATTTCCCTGATGATGAGTGATGTTGAGCATCTTTTCATGTGTTTGCTAGCCATCTGTATGTCTTCTTTGGAAAAACATCTATTCATGTCATCTGCCCGTTTTTTAACTGGATTATTTGTCTTTTGGGTGTTGAGTTTTATAAGTTCTTTATATATTTTGGATACTAACTCTATCAGATAAGCTGGAGACTATGCTAAGTGAAATAAGTCAGTCAGAGAAAGAAAAATACCATATGATTTCACTCATATGTGGAATTTAAGAAACAAAACAGATGAACATAGGGGGAAAAAGAGAGGCAAAGTAGAAAACAGACGCGCTTTTTTTAAGATTTTATTTATTTATTTGACAGAAAGAGACACAGCGAGAGAGGGAACACAAGCAGGGGGAGTGGGAGAGGGAGAAGCAGGCTTCCCACTGAGCAGGGAGCACGATGTGGGGCTTGATCCCAGGACCCTGGGATCATGACCTGAGCCGAAGGCAGACGCTTAATGACTGAGCCACCCAGATGCCCTGCGGAAAACAGATTCTTAAATACAGAGCACAAACAGCGTTGCTAGAGGGGAGGTAGGTGGGGGATGGGCTAAATGGGTGCTGAGTAATAAGGAGGGCACTCACTCGTTGTGATGAGCACCGGTGTTGTACGGAAGTGCTGAATCACTAAATTCTACACCTGAAACAAATATTACACTGTATGTTAACTAACTGAAATTTATTTATTTACTTATTTATTTAGATTTTATTTATTCATTTTGAGAGAGAGAGCATGCACGCAAGAGGGGAGGGGCAGACAGGGAGGTAGAGGGAGAGAGAATCTGAAGCAGACTCCTCACCCAGCCCAGAGGCCCTCACGGGTCTGGATCCCACAACCCTGAGATCACGACCTGAGGGGAAACCAAGAGTCAGACGCTCCACCAACTGAGCCACCCAGGTGCCCCTAACTAACTGGAATTTAAATAAAAAGTTGAAAAAAGAAAAAAAAGAATTTGCCATTAAATTATATTATATAATTTTTTGTATTTTTTTTGGGGAGACTGCTAAATGTACATTAAAACAATGGATTGTGGTCAAAATTAGATACTCTTTAACAAGAAAAAGTGACAACAGTGATGCATATGATTTAAGGAATGGTCCATCAGGTTCAACATTACAAATATACAAATCGACAGAAAATGAATCAAATGCCTTTATTTTTTTTTTACAATTACATCTACATAGATCATTTAGTTCAGCAAAACATCATAACATCATCTGCCACACTAAATCATTTTGAATAGTTTTGGCTACGTATTTTTATTAGTATTTACTTAAAGATAAACTGAGGCATATTAAAATGTTTAAGGTGTTATTTGAGCATTTATCCACTCCAACTGGACAGCGTCAAACTGGAAATGGTTAGAAGTGCTCCACTGATAGGAGTTAGGGGAAAGACTTTAATGGGGAAAGTGAGAAAGCAAAAAAAAGGAAATTATCTTATCGATAACTACAGCTTAAAGCTTAGTTGGCTGTTCTGGATTGGTTGTATTTAGCATTTTGAATTCATCACCTTGAAGCGTTTACAGGCTTAGATTTTGTTTTGCTTACATAGACCTCCATGGCATTAGAGTAACTTCAATTAGGCCTCCTTGTTTAATTAATTTAACATACACAATGTGAAGCTTTGTTTAGATTTTTTATAATATATGAATTATAAGCATGTTTGCACATACTTAAGTAAAACATAATAAAAAAACAATTTAAGACAACAGTGAAAACTTATAATTCTTCCCTCCAAAGTTTTCTTTATTCAAGTGCTACCTAAGATTTTTTTAATGGATAAAGATTTTAGTAGTAAAATTTAACATTGATTGAATACCTATTATACATACATAATTAGTATTACTCTTCTCACTTTAAAAATAGAAAAATATATTCTGAGAGAAAAAGTGACTCATCTAAAGTCAAAATTATTATGTAGTGGAACATGGATTTGGAGTGAGAGATGCATGGTTACGATTTCTATTCTTTTCTCAAAACAACAAAATGTCTCATGGTTTGAGCCAGGAAAATACAGAGGGACGGTTAACAAAAATGAGTTGGGTTTTGCAAGAGTTGGCCAGTAGTCCTTATTTTCTGATGATAATTGTACAATAGGTCCAGGAATCTCATGAGGCTAATCTTAATCATTAAGATAAAATGTCACTCTTGCATAAGAATGAAAAGCATTCTATACTAGCTCAGAAGAAAGTGGAAAATTTTTAGTAACTGCTGCATGAGTATCACTCTTCCTCCACTTGTAACATGGTATTAATATTCACTATTAACAAATGTGATTTATAGGTAAAGCAGTGCTTTTCTACTCCTCCCCACTCCTCTTCTTTCCTTCTCCTCCTTCCTTTTGCTGTAACCCTTCCCCCTCCTTTTCCTCCTTCTCAACTCTCTCCACTTTTTTGCTCTGTTCCTTTCTCCCACTCACCCCCTAATGTCACTGTCCCCCTCCAGAGACATTTTTCTGGTGTTGATCTTCTAAGTAGGAAACTTTGCCTTCATTGAGTGACTTAGAGTGATACCATCTCCACTGCCCAGGGCAAGAGAAAAGAGTTTTATTTATCTTATAGGCAGATTATAATGTTCCAATACCTGAGAATCCAAAATTGTTTAACACTGAAAGACCGTATTTGCCGGAGGGAATGAATATATCAGAAAGGCATAAGACCTTTTCAAATAAAAGTAAATCAAATATTTATTGAGCACCTACCATGTGCAAAGGCTAAAGTAGTAGGTAAAAAATGAAAACAAGGATAGGGCAAACCTTGCCTCCAGACCGGGCATACGAAAATTCAAATTATAATGCAAGCTAAACAGATGCTCAAGCCAATTACAGAAAAGAGTTAGGAGATCTAAAAGTAATTTATAAATAAATAGTGAAGACTAATGCTATAATGTTGAGACAAGACGCAAGTAGGACTTGAATTGTATCTGGAAAATTTACAAGGACTTGCACCACTGGAAAAGTGAAAATATAGCAGGATTATTATTGGGTGCAAGTGGTGAATTATTCTGATCAATTCTTTGTATAATTAGACAAATCAACAACAAAATGTTCTAATAAGACCCCAAGTCACTGATGGAGATCTTCATTTGCAGGAATTGCGTATTCTTATCGGGGGAGCAGGGATGGTAGTAGAGGGAAGAGCCACAAGAGCAATAGTCATGGTGCTATTTACCACTTTCTGAAACCCCCTCCATCTACACGCCACGAACCATAAACAATGCTATGGACCCAACATGAATCTAAAAGATTAAATGTGGCAGGTCATGAGTGGTAATGATAAATTGTTTCTTTTTTTCCTTAACTTTTGGATTCCATCTTTTACATTTAACTCTGCATCAACTTAAGTCTTAGGAATTGTCAGAAATGTGATTTATATAGGGAGAGAAGCATTATTTCGGCACAAGGCAAAATGAAAAAGTTCCACACATGTTTCCAGTTTTGCTGCTTAATTTTGGAAAGAGGTAATTCTACGTCAAAATTAGGCCGAGTGAAAAATGCACACACAGTAATCTTCATTTTCATTATCTGGAGTAGTTCAAAAGGCTCAAAAAATGGAACTATTCTCCAAGAAAGGAATGCATGTTCAGGTAATTACAAATAACAGACGCATCTGGTTATCTTAATTGTTTGGAAATGTCTCAATTAGCCGAGAATGTTTTCATGATGACTTGGAGACAGTGAAAATTTTTCACAGCAGATTGGATTCAATAGTGAAGAAATATAGGCAGCTCACCCTGAAGTCTATTTATGACTACAGAATCCGTTCAAAGATCTGTATCTTTTGGATTTTATTTGCCTGTAAAGGGAATAGAAACTCTATTTGGTTTTGTTTTACTTTACCTCTGCAGCTTTGTGGTCGGTCTGAAGAAGAGGCAGGACTGTTGGTGCTGTGGATGCCCAGGTGAAGGTCAGACAGGCCAGCCGCATGCTCTCCATCCTGACCATGGTTCCATTCCTTAGCAGAAGTTGTCTTCTTACTGAAATTTGATTTTCAGGCTTACTCATTTGGGCTTGCTCCTCGAGAAGCTTAGAATGATCCCCAACTACAGGCACATTCTCAATCTGGCTGAGGACTGATGGTTTTTGGATACTTGAAAACAATTCAGACTGACATACTTTGGTCAGATAGTCAGCAACATTACTGTCTTAGACGTGCCCCTCTAGGAATGCTATCATACCCTATCATGCTTCTAGTATGTCAAATATAGTCCAGATCCTGCTTTTATCTGAGCACAACTTCTTTAGTTATTGTATTTATTCATATTTTTAAGGAAATAGATTTGTCAACTGCAGGATAGCACATAAATTACTGTATCATAAATTACTATATACGGGATACAGGGCAGTCTAGGATAATACAGGATAGTTCTGCAGGATGTCCAACAAATCAATGTCTTATACTCCCAAACCTCCTCCCTAGGTGAAAAAGCCCCCCTATACAATGCCCTTGCTTTGTGGTACATTCACATACAGATTAAAAGAGATGGCCTTGTCTGTTACAGGGGCAATTTCCAATGCAACTGTTTAGAAATGCTTCAGGAGTGATTTTTCCAATCTTGACAAACACACTCTCAAGCCAGAGGAAACTTCATAATTTCCAGTGAAGAGGTTATGAATTATTAAATCTCACTAATTCTTCACTTAACTGGTGCCTTTATACAGAAAACATGATCTGGGTTAAAGCCTATAGTTAGATGGAATGCGCACCTGGGGTTAATCTAACCAGCAAGTGGACGCCCCATTGCCTCAATCAAACTCAGATCAATATTATTTATCCGTCAGCCCTTGAAATAGAACATGGGCTCTTCCACCAAATCTTTCTTACCTGTAGGAATTAGCAGGAGAAACCTAATACTGTCTGGCAATTTATCTACTCCTAAAAAAGTCAGTCTCTCCTAATTGTTCAATGCAGCTCCATATGTATACAGCAGAAATGCTTAGGAAGTATTGAGGGGAGGGGTACAAATGAAGGGGAGTGGGAAACAGTGAAATGTTAGAGAAACAGATGCTCAACTTCCTCTCTTGTAGGGTGGGACATTAGACTCTGGTGCTTCAACCATCCTGCAACTTCTAGCCTGCAGATTCGCCTTTTTAAAAAGTAGAACCTACTCCTTGCTATTTATAATATAGACTTACAAAGTTATAAGGTCCCTGATTAACTAGTCATCTAGTCAATATTATTTCTTCTTAAATTCTGGACACTTAGACACAAAAATATCAATGTATTATGTTCTGAATGAATCATGAAGTAACGGATCCCACATGAACCATGGCTCCATCTTTCAGGGCTTCTCTCCTACCACACATTTTCTCATCTGATCCTTGCTTTCCCACTGGAAATATGTCTAACATATGGAGATGTTAGACAATTCATTGTTGGATTCCATAAAAACCCTTCATGTTCTGGAAGACAGCAAGCAATCCTTTGACTTCCATAGGTTGTAAAGCTTTTCCTTATGAATAGAATACTAAGAGGCCATAACGTAGACATATAAAACCTTCCTGCAAGGAACATCAATGGTCTCACCCCTTATTCCATGTCTTTTCTCCAAGAAGTACACTGGCTTCAGACCCCTCCGTTTAGTATATACCACTATCCGGGCAGGGTTTCTAATTGCCATCTTTCTTAAATCTGCCAGAATTGTTATCATTGTTAGAAAATCCCACACAATGGTCTTTCCTTCATTAACAATCCATCCTTTAGGATTCACTTAAGTCTACTCCCTCCCAACCACCTTGAAACTTTTGACTACTATTCTAGATTCTAAAGACCTTCCGTCTCAGAATAGTTAGGTATTTATTTCAACAGTGGGTCACGTGAACATTCAAACAAATCCACTGTTACTTGCACTGCTGTGTATCTAGTAAGATCTATAACCTCCTTTAGAACAGGAATGTGCTTTGTGTACTTAACACTATGTTTGGTCAATTATAGGTTCTCAGGTACGATAGGCTGAGGGGAGACACATCTGCCAGACTGCAGTCCTAGAGAGAGCTTTCTGATGGTGGCTCTGGATAGATGCTTTAGGCCTTACAGAAATGAAATTTAACTATTAAGGATATGTTAGTAAGTGGCTGGCTTCATTACCAATAGAAGAATCAAAATGTTCATAGGGTAAAAAAATGTAAGAAATTACCTTATAGATTATGAAGACCAATATTCGCTTTCTACAAACTAGGAAGCAAAGGTTCAGACATTGTTCCTAATTCAACTGCTAATGTATTTTGGCTATCAAGGTTAAAAATGTAGGTGAATTAATGCTACACACACAGAGACACACATCGGTGGAGAGAACACGGGAACGGACTCTAGCAGCATGACTCAGAACTCAACACAAATACCCCAAAGCAGGGGGAAGAGTCTCAGGCTCTAGCAGTGTTCAGCCTTCAGAATCACAAAGGAACTGGCCTCAAATCTCAACCACGTGGCTTGGGCAAATCACCTAACCTCTCTGAGCCTCTGTTTCTTCACTAGTAAAGTGAAAGTGACAATACCTAACAGAATCAAGTAAGATTGAAATTCAGGTAATGCAAGTCTCAGGGTTTAAAAGCTTCGAATATCAATACTGTCTCATTAACACTATTACTCAAATCTTGATACCCCAATATCCAACCTGGTTTCTGCAGAGTTACAGATTTCCTCTTCCCCAAATACACCCCAACTCCAGAGTGACCTTCCTCTTCCGCTGATCTGCTCTTTATTTCCATCCCGACTATAATGGTCTCAGCTGAGACTCCACAGAGCTCAACTTTGATAGAGTCCCAAGAAGTCGTGCTTCAAGCTGAAGCCTCGTTCCCTTTACTCACACTATAGCTGAAGTAGAAACCACCTCATCATCTTGTCAATAGAGTGAGAGCCAGAGCTATGGCATGTGCCGGTGCATCTGACACTCAGGTGTGCTTGCCTCTGAAGCCGGGGGAATTGGATGGACCAGCGAGTTCCATCTTCACACTCACATAGTCAGGAGGAAACTAGCCCCTTCTCATAGGTTTGTTTGGATTGGAGGAGGGAGAGTAGGGTACCACAGTAAGGTTGACTGAGGCCATAGGTATTATGCCTTCTAATTTTGGAGTATTTTCCATTGGGAAATTATGACCTCCTTGTCCTTGTTGCCCTAAGAGGCTAACAGAGTGGCTGGAGCAGACTAGATGTGACAACTTCTATCAGGTTATACCCAGAATCACTGTTAACTCTGTTACTAGGCCTGCCTGGATGGCAGACTTGACCTTTGCTTATAATACAGGGTTTTACTGGTCCCATTATTTCTCTCTATGATCTAGCCTCCACACAGAACTTTACCCAAGTCTGTCGTCTGTCTGTCTATCCATCTATCCATCAATCAGGACCCTTACTCTCCAGACTCTTCCATGTAAATTGTTGGATTTTTGTCCACCTGGCTAAGTACATGAATGTCAAAGCACCGAATAAATACTTGACATCTAGTACACATAGAAAAAGAAAGTCAAAAGCAAAAGGTTTGGAGAAGCAAGGGGTATGTAGATCATATCAGGACCTCTCCAGAAAATTAAACTGAAATTAAACAGGTTTTTTTTTTCCAGACTAAATAAACTGAAAGTTGGCTGAGCTTTACCCCTGAGTATGTTGGATTCCATACAAACCCTTCATGTTCTGGAAGACAGCAGGCAATCCTTTGACTTCCATAGGCTGTAAAGCTTTTCCTTATGAATAGAATACTAAGAGGCCATAACGTAGACATATAAAACCTGCCTGCAAGGAACATCGTCTTGCCCCTTATTCCATGTCTTTTCTCCAAGAAGTACACCGGTTTACATGTTAATTGGATAATTGGTGAACTGCAGTCAATTCAAGTATAAAGACACAGATTAAACCAAATTTCAATAGTTAACAACCCATTCTGAGGTTGTTTGTTTGTTTTTACTGGTCTAATATTTTTAATCAATGCTTTTCCACACACTGCATGGAGGAGGAAAATTGCTGGGCCTGGTTACAGAGGCCAGGAAAAAATCTAGAAGAGGACTGCTAATAACGAATGAAATAATGGAATTTTAGTGGAAGAAGGCTTAACTCCTTGGAATCCCACAGTCAAATGCACTAATATTTATAGATGAGGACAGTGGGGCAGAAAAAGGTTATAAGTGAAACCAAAATATTATTCTTCAGAGTTTTAAGTAGAAGCTTAATTAGTTTAAGAAAGTTTTAAGAAGAACTGAACTTATGACATTTCCGAGACTTTCTGGGCATAGCATACACAATAATTTCAACCGATGAATCTTCAGTTTCTACCTAGTATAGAGAGGACCAAGATTATGGTCAACAGTCATTATATACATTGGATCTTGTGTTAAGAAGATTGATACTTGCAATTTGTAGATGGTTTACTGGGGTTCAGGGACAAACATTTGTATATCATTATTTAATGTCTGAAGGAACAACAAAGTGTATTAGAAATGGTGACAGAACTGAAGGCAAGTGTTCTCGTCCTGATTTCCACAAACTGAGTGTAGTGAGGCAGGAGCAATCTCCAGCCCTCTTACCCCCATACCGTTTTATATGGTGACTTTGCATCTCTTCCCATCATGAAGTGGTGTCTACTTCCTGAGTCTGGGCTGGCTTTGTGACTTGATTTGACTAACAGAAAACGGTAGGAGTGACAGCATGCCAATTCAAAATCTAGACCCCAGGAAGCCCTGCTGTCTCTTGCTATAAAACAAGCCCAATCTAGCCTACTGGAGGGAAAGAGACCAGAGGCAGAAGAAAGTCAGCCAAGTTTTCCCAGCTGAGGCTCCAGACGTGTGACAGAAACAGCTATGATTACAAAAGCCACCTAGCTGACCTGCAGCTGATCTCAGAGACATGTGTGAGCCCTACTGGACCAGTACTGCCCAGTGACTCCATAGCCTCATAAGCCTCATAAGCAATAACAAACGGCTAAAGTATTCAGGGGAGTGATAGTTATTGTGCATCATTATCGTAACAATAGACAACTGACATATGTGTCTGATAGGATTAGCTCCCTCTATAATATTGTATGGCTCTGACTTCTGGTGGAGTAGATTAGATGTCCCTAATTTGACTATGGAGAAAAATACAGGGAGATGAATGTCTGTCTATCTATATACATGTTATATACATATATTCTTCTAAGTGTATGTGTATATATAGATACATACACACATATATATGCAATATATATAACCACATCTCTGTTGATATGTCCAACTTTAAACATATATATTTACATATATCTAGATTAATAGACACAAACTGTAAAATCAGACAAGATGCTTTACACAGAGCTCCTCAACCTGCTACATTCATATAAAGGTAAATTACTCATTTCTGTCATCAAGGATTTAGTAAAGGCTCTATTGATAGCATGTCCTGTGCACTGATATAAACCAGCCCAGGGCAGATTTATTCAGCAGGTTGGGTAACTAACATATCTTGTGATTTAGCCAAACACAGGTTTTATTTCCTCAACCATCTTTTCTTTCCTCCTATTAAGCTTCGGGTGGCCCTGCATAAGATTTGCTCACATCCGTGATTAGTCCCTGTATCATTTTTATAGGTCTATTTTTAAAAGGTGCTTATTTAAGTGACTGGTAACTAATCATAGTTCTATAATTGACTGAAAAGTTGACTCAGTGTAAAATCCAAATTAAATTGAAAAAAAAAACCAACCCAAAGTCTCATTATAAATTATTCTTCCCAGCTCCACAAACACTCATTTTACAAACAGCGAAAGCATGAAGAGACAAACTTTGCCTTCCTGCAAAAAATATGTTCAACAATTACAGACCAAAATTTATAGCAAAGGAAGAATGTTCCTCTTTCTTCGCAGTGACACTAATAAAAGGAAAGAAATATAAGTACTGCTTAGTATAGGCTGGGAAATGCCTAAATTTTAAAATTAGAATAGTAGCATTTTATTTCTGGACAAGCTCGACTGATCTTTTTACACAGAGCGACAGACAGGCTTAGGGGGGCATGACCTCATCACAAAGATGTGGGCTTCAAAGGCCGCTCCTCAAACCTCTTGCTGATCACCTGCCCTTCTACTACCCCAAATTAAACATTTAAAAGTTTTGAAGCTTTCTTGCTTTACGTTAAACATTTTTTTCTACCATCCTCCAGTCAATTACCCAGAGGCCAAAAATATCTCTTCCCCCATTCAGCCTATGGCACCTCCACTGTGAAGTGCTCTAAATCCATTAGCAGGGCCCTCTCTGCATGCTACATCATCGGAGGAACAAAGGCGTGATGATGTAGCACAACCCATGTTCATGTATATCACTAGAGTTCTAGCCTCCTGATCAGCCGGCGGGCTTAATAAACATTCCAGATGGCTTGCTCTGCCTGAAGGAAGAATGGATAATCACACTGCACTCCCCTCCAAACAATAATAAAATAAGGCCATGGTAGCACAGAAGCCCAAGCCTGCCAAAAACATTGAAAGGACTGCTTAGAACAATAGAATCAAGTGATTGGAAGGCACATCAGTGCCCTCACCCTTTATGAAGGAAGGTGGCCTGCTTTCCCATAAAGCATGCAAAACCAATTGTGTTATGCAACAGCTCTGCTGAAAAATAAAGAAAGCAAAAAAAAAAAAAAAAAACCCACACACAACAACAACAACAAAAACTCCATCTAAATACTTTCTTTTAAAAGAATTTGGTGAAAAGTGAATTTAAATAAAATAACCTTTGCAAGCCAGAATCCTGAGCCATGCTTACATAGTCTGAGACATACAGCTGCGTTATGCTTGCCAATAGGCAGCAGAAGAGGTATGATCAGTTATATATTCATTTTAAGGAATTTTGAGTGGAATTCCACAATTAGAATACATGGAGGTATTCTGCAGAGTGTCTGAAGAGGCTTAGAAGGATGAGTTATAAAGAATTGAGTTGAGCACCACTGGTACTCAGCTCTGTGGCCAATTCTTACAGTGCACATCTCTCCTCTCTCCTATGTGCCCTGGTTTCCTTTCTCCCTCTGCTCCTTGAGTAGCATCTTCTCCTCTTTGAGCAGGTATCTCTTATAGTTAGTATGTTCCTGATTGATAACTTATATTCCCTTTTAGTTTCAAACATTTGATTTTCTTGTTATGTGATTGGAGTATATTGGAGTTGGAACTTAAAATCTGCTCAGTGTTTATCAAAAAAGGTCTATGCAGAGCACAGAAGATTTCCAGGGCAGTGAACTATTCTATATGATATTATAATGTGGGATCCATGTCACTATAGCTTTATCAAAACCCATAGGATGTCCAACACCAAGAGTGAATGCTAATGTAAACTCTGGACTTGGGGTGATAATGATGTGTCAATGTAGGTTCATCAATCACAAAAAATGTACCACTTTGGTGGGTGGTGCTGATGATAGGAGAGGCCTTGCATACGTGAGGGGAGGGGGGCATGGGAAATCTATGTGCCTTCCTCACGATTTTTCTATGAACCTAAAACTGCTCTAAAAATTAGAGTCTATGAAAAAAAGAAAGAAAGAAAGGTCTCTGTAGACCTGGTATTTTCTATATGTGTTGGTGGTCCACTGGGGGAGTTACAATTAGAAGTCTGAGTAGCATTCTTGATACACAGCTTTAATTCTGCCTCTAATCCAAATAAAAAATTTCAAGTTCTGACTAGATGTATTTGCATATCAGAGTATAATAAGAATCCTTAAGGGTAAGCCAAAAATCAAAAAATTATTCCTCCAAGGAAAAGCATCTGTAAATAAGGGGCACATGTTTGGCTCCCATCTCTCCTGGTAATGCTTTCCACTGCTTAGTATGAGTTGTGGGTTGTTACGGTGATGATAGGAGGAATGAGCCAACACAGGTTGTGAATGATGTTGCCATCGGAAGAGAAACATACCCATGTTGAAAATATGTTAGCTGAAATTTAAAAAAAAAGTAAGAGAAAAAATAAACTTCTTAGAAGAAATTAAAGAAAAAATGGCAAGGACATGTGAAAATAGGTAAGAAAATCTAAAAGGGCCAATATCCAAATGATAGAGATCCCAGAGAGAATAATGATGTTTTTTTTGTTCATGCTTTTAGGTTCAAAAAAAAATGTTGAAGAGGAAATTATCAAAACATTAGTAAGAAAATCTTCCAGAGCTGAAGATCAGGAGGCTCTGGATTTAGTTTCCACAGAATATCCCCAAAATTTATCAGTTAAAATCTCATCACACCAGGGCCCATCACCATGACATTACAGATCAATAAAAATAAATAAAAAATTCAAAAAGCTTCAAGAAAACAAAGTGTATGACATAAGATGAGGAATCAGTATGACCCAGCAATTGCACTGCTAGGTATTTATCCAAAGGATGCAAACATAGTGATTCGAAGGGCCACATGCACCCCAAGGTTTATAACAGCAATGTCCACAATAGCCAAAATATGGAAAGAACCCAAATGTCCATCAACAGATGAATGGATAAAGGCGATGTGGTATATATATAATGGAATATTACTCAGCCATCAAAAAGAATGAAATTTTGCCATTTGCAATGACATGGATGGAAGTGGAGGGTATTATGCTAAGTGAAATTAGTTAGAGAAAGATAAATACCATATGATTTCACTCATACGTGAAATTTAAGAAACAAAACAGATGAACATAGGGGAAGGGAAGGAAATATAAAATAAAATGAAAACAGAGAGGGAGGCACATCATAAGGGACTATTTTTTTTAAGATTTTATTTATTTATTTGAGAGAGAAAGAAAGCACAAGCGGGGGTGGGGGAGAAGGAGAAGCAGGCTCCCCGCTGAGCAGGGAGCCCAATGTAGGGCTTGATCCCAGAGTCCTGGGATCATGACCTGTGCCAAAGGCAGATGCCCAACAAACTGAGCCACCCAGGCACCCCCCATAAGAGACTCTTAACTCTAGGAAACAAACTGAGGGTTGCTGGAGGGGGGGGTGGATGGGGCAATTGGGTGATGGGCATTACGGAGGGCACCTGAAGTAATGAGCACTGGGTGTTGTATGCAACTGATGAATCTCTAAATTTTACCTCTGAAGCTAATAATACAGTATATGTTAATTAAATTGAATTTAAATAAAAAATTTAAAAAAAAAGATGAGGAATCAGAATGAAACCTGTCTTCTCAAAAGCAAACCTGGAAGCTAGGAAACAATGAAGAAATTAAGAGGGAAACAGATTTCCCACCTATAAATCTGTAATTCAGAAACAACTGTGATGATAAAATGAAGACATTTCTAGATACCCAAAAGGTCATTCTCCCCAAATTATAATATAATATAATATAATATACACATATGTATAACATATATAATAATACAACATATATATGTATGTATGTGTGTGTGTATGTGTGTGTGTATATATATATATATATATATATATATATATATATCTTCATAAGTGCTATTCTCAGGAAACTATTGTAGATGTACTTCTTTAAATAAAGGAACTAAAGCAAAATAATAGGAAGGCCTGGAAGTGGGCCTAATATTTGATCCACATTCCCCTTCAAGGCATTTGTCTTGATGTCTCTAACATCAAAAGGTTAAGAAACCAAACAGAAAACAGCTGAAAGGAAGAGTGGAGATTTTAACAGTCACCCTGTTACTGTGAGACAAAAATTGGATTAGGATACTAAGAAGCCCCACTAAACAGTGAGTCTGCATCCATTTATAAAATCAGGGTTCTCCTAAAAAAGATAATAGGGAAAATATATATGATTTATTATAAGGAATTGGTTCATATGATTATGAAGGCTGGGCAGTTCCATGATCCACTCTCTATAAGCTGGAGACCCAGGAAAGCTGGTGGTACAGTTCCACTCTAAGTTTGTAGGCCTGAGAACCACAGAGCTGACAGTGCAAATTCCAGTCAAAGTCTAAAGACCTGAGAACCAGGAGTGCTAATGATGCAAGACCTAGTGTAAGGGCAGGAGAAAAGTGCTAGTCCAGCTCAAATAATCTGAGAGAACAAATTCTCCCTTACACCCCCTTTCATTTTATCAGACCTTCAGTGCATTGGATGATGCCTATCCACAGTGAGGAGAGCAATCTGCTTTACTCAATTCACCTATTCAAATCAGTGAGAAACACCCTCCCAGACACAGCCAGAATAAAGTTTAATCAAATATCTGGGCACTGTGTGTCCCAGTCAAGTTAGTGCATAAAAATGAGTCATCAGGGAGCACTTGAGTGGCTCCATCAGTTAAGTGTCTGTCTTAGGCTCAGGTCATGATCCCAGGGTCCTGGGATCGAGCCCCACATCAGGCTTCCTGCCCAGCAGGGAGCCTGCTTCTCCCTCTGTCTTCCCCTTGCTCATGTGCACACAGTCTCTCACATGCTCTCTCTCTCAAATAAATAAATAACTATTTAAAAAAAAAATGAACCATCACTAGCTCTTTCCCATACATCTCAGAATGCAAGGGAGTAGTACAATCAAATCTGGGGCAGTACAAGATTGATAAGAGAAATTACACTGAGGTGCATGAGGCCATTTCCCTAGTGTCAAGTATCTTCTTGTGGATGAGAGAGAACTGAAAGACATCTTTTCAGGGCCCTATAAGCCCACACTGAGTGGACCACAGATGCTCTATAAAAGCTAAAGATGGGAGAGGAGAGTCATGAGAAATCTTAGTGAGGCACACTGGGCTTTTACTGATTTCACTGTGCTGGCTTTTTGAAGGCTCAGAGCAGGCAGCAGGGCAAAAACTTATCTCCTGAGTCACAGAAAGATGGGGTAGAGGGAACAGAGAGCAGAAAAAACACCCCAGTAATCTGAAATAATGTCATCCAGTAAGTAAAACAGAGAAAACTTTCATAAAATGAAAAAGTTGGAAGCGTGGTTGTAAAGCATAAATAGATCTCCAGAATTTTACAGGTGTGTAGATCCCAAGCTCTGTTGAAGGGAATGTCCTTTTTCTGCATTCAACTCATAAGAAGCCAATAATGAACATAATCTAAGTAAAGCTGCATCAAAACCCAGATTCATATTAACTACAAATACTATTTATCCAGCTTCCTACACTCGTAGCCTAATAGAGAGGTGTGCTCTTTTCTGGAAAATAATGTTACTTCTTTCAAACTCTATTTTACTGTTACACAAAATGTTTAACATATAATCTGTACTTATGAGAACATGAAGAAGCGTGATAATGAGACTCTAGTCAAGAGATGGAACAGAAAATAGAATCAGACCTAACAGTTTTAATTATCAGAGACAAACTTTGAAATAATGGTGATAAAAAAGTGAAAGACTCCAGTGGAAAGGTGATTAACTGTGTGAATAGATGAATGACTTTATCAGAGGAAGAGGAACTGTAAAACTAACCACATGTAAATTCCAGAAATAAAAGTCCACATAGCAGACATACAGAATTTATTTGATAAACTGCAGCCTAGACCAAGAACAGGGCACAAAAAGGAATATATTAAATGAAAGATCAATAAACTTGAAGACAGGTTAGTAAGAAATTATACAAAAGGATGAAATCAATGGAACAGAGAATCTGACTTCCATGGAAAAATATTAAAAGGTCAAATACACATGTAATTGGAGTTCCAGAAATAGAGAATAGGACAGAAGAAGTATTTGAGGAGAAAGTAGCCCAGAATTTGTATAAAACTGATGAAAGACATCATTCAATAGGACCAAATATTTAAGCAAACACCAAGCAGGAAAAATATAAAGAAAAACAAACCTAAGCACATCAGAATCAAAATGCTAAAAATCAATGATGATAAAATCTTGATGGTAGTCAGAAAAAAAAGAAAGGACACATTATGTAAAGGGAAACAAAGACAGGAATGGTGGTTGATTTTCTTCAAAACACTGGATGACAGAAGACATAGAAAGATATGCTTTAAAATTGAGAGTGAATTTAAAGACGTTTGCAGACAGATAAAAATAAGAGAATTGTTCCAACTGATCTGCACTCCAAGAAATGTAATAAGAAGAAATTCAGACCAAATTCAAAAAGGAAATTGAGATTGCAGGGAGGAATGAAGAGTACCTAAAAGGGTCAATATCTGAGTTATTATAAAAGACCTTTATAAAAAAACATATATATATGTATATAATGTGTATATATGTATATAATGTATTTGTATATATAAAACTTTACATAGTAACTTCTTTAAAGGACTATTAACTAAACAAAAAAAATTGTATTAGTAGGTTTTTAGCATATATGGGAGAACAGTGAGGGATCAAATACTTGAGATATATACACATATACATTCTTTCTATATATATGACTTTTGTAAGATATATGTACATATAATGCATATATGTAGTTATATATATAAATATATATATCTTACAGAAGACATATATCCAGGACACATAAAGAACTTCTATAAATAAATTAGAAAAATACAGACAAATCACAAAAGATGGTTAAAAGTTTGGATAGGAAATTCATAAAGATATCTTAATAGCCAACAATTGTATAAAAAGGTGCGTTACCTCATTGATCATTAGGAAAATGAAAATAAAACTATTCGCCACAATGACTAAAATGGAAAACTCTAACAATACAAAAGTTTATGTGGATGTGGAGCAACTTGATGTTTTACAAATCACTGGTGGGAGTATAAATTATTAAAACTGTCTTGGAAGACTTTGGCAGTAGCAGTAAAGCTGAACATATGCGTACCCTATGGCCTAGTGATTCCCCTTTTACTTATATAGCCAACCATGAAGTGTACATATGTACAATACAGACAGATAGATAGATAGATCTAGAAATTGAAACAATCTAATCATCTATCATTGGTAAATAAATACCTGCATAGTTAGAGGATAGTATATTACATAGCTCTGAGAATGAATTAACTGTTGCTTCATGCAACAATATGGATGAATCTCACTAATACAATGCTGAATAAAAGATGCTAAACAAAGAAGAGTTCATACTATATGATTTCATTTCCTTCAATTCAAAAATAACTAAATTTACCATTGGTGACAGAAATCAGTTTAGTAGTTAACTTTAAGAGGGGAATGATGATAGCCAAAGACACAAGATAGTATTTGAAGAGTGCCACTATGGTATGGTTTATTTCTTGATTTGGGTGGTGGTTATGAACATACGTTCACTTTGTGAAAATTCACTTATGATTTGCACAGTTTGTATTTGGCACTTCATTTTAAAGTTTAGTTAAAAAAGAGAGAGATTGGAACAGAAAGATTGGAGGCTCAAAGTGTCTGCAGAATAAGAAAATGACTGAGTTAGTTGCATTCACCATTATAGTGGGGTGTTTTATATTTCTGGCAGGAATTTGGGTAATAAAACAATAATCAGTCAGAGTATCAACAAGAAATAGACAGCATATTCAAATTAGGATAATTGGAGGATGGTTAATATAAAGGCTATTTATAAAAGTGTGGCTGGGGGGCAGGAGAACTACTAAGGAATAGGGTAATGACCTGACGTAGTAATAGCAGACCTATCACTATCCCTAGTCTGAAAGGAAATAGGACAGAAAGGGGCTAGTGGAGCCTAGGAGAGAATTGTTTAAGGAAAGAGCTGCCTTGAGAAGAGCAGTGACCTTTGACCAATGGATCAGCCAACCCTAGACAAAAGTTAGCAAAGAGGGAGTTACAGGAATACATTTTTTGACCAATCTCTTTTTTCTCCCTAATATCTTGACAGTGCTTCCAATTTTATAAACACAAAGTCAAGCAAAGCTTTGATGTTTCCCATATAGGTCAGCTTCTAAGGGTAGAAAGAAGGGTAGAAACGGTCTAAATGGGGCAAATGGAGTATAGAAAACTAAACAAATAAAAATAAGATGCAATTATTAATTTGGGGGCTTATATATGAAAACATATATAATTATATACTAGATGTCTCGGCTGTGAACAATATTTATTCAATCACAATGGCAGGAACACTGCATACTGGAGTATCTTAAAAATTGGGTTGGGTTTATATGGGGGAATAGGTAAATGTAGTGATATAAAAGAGCAAAATTCTCACTTTACACACTAGAAATTCAATAGATTGTCTTTAAATTTTATTTAATCAAGAAAGAAAAGGGGCACCTGGGTGTCTCACTTGGTTAAGCATCTGCCTTCGGCTCAGGTCATGATCCCAGTGAACTGGGATGGCGCACCCTCATCGGGCTCCTTTCTCAGCAGGGAGACTGCTTCTCCCTCTCCCTCTGCCTGCAGCTCCCCCTGCTTGTGTGCTCTCTCTCTTTCTGTCAAATAAATAAATAAATAAAATCTTGAAAAAAATAAATCAAGAGAAAGTAAACAAGTAAGTATGTACTTTAGTTGGAAAGATGGAGATAAAAAGCAGAAAAGACATTGCTGCATATAGTTGACTTGGGAGAGGAAATCAGGAGGTGAGAAAGACCAATAAAAGGTCTGTTTTCTTTTAGTTGTTGCTGTTGTTAAAAACCACATAGGACTATTTGGTGTTTCAACTATATGTATATATTATAGAAATAAATAAATAAAACAATACTGAACAAAAACATTAGTAAACATATCACTATTTTAGCTCTTATTTTCATGAGCTCTTTGGGAATTTTTTTTTGATCCAAAGAAAGGCAATTTCATATGGTTCAACCTAATAAGTAAATAAATTAATTACAAATATTCTAAAGTTTATAATGGGAGCATTTAAGAATGGTGGGGAATTCAAACACAAGATATTAATAGTATGGAAGACTGGATAGAGGAGCTAAAAATGAGAGTATTCTAAGCCCTTTTATTGCTTAGGAAGACTAGAGCCATAAAAATTGATTTTCATCTTTGTTGAGCATTCAGATTAAAATCTAAGAGTAGCTACTAAAGGACTAGTAATAGAATATATAAATTTCAAATAGTATATCCTGGGAATAATGAATTTCAATTGATCAAATGGAAAGCTAGAAAAGAAAAAAAAGGAAATGACAAAATAAGATTGCAAAAATAAGTATAAATATATCCATAATAATTATTATGTGGATATTTTTATTACATGGATTAATGTAATAATGTGGATAATATTATTACAGATTAATCTCACCTATTGAAAGACAGAGGCTGTCAAGTTGAATTAAAAGATCTAGCTGTATGCTGTTATAAGTGTTACTCCTGAAGCAAAGTCGTGCAGAAAATCTAAACAAAACTGAAGATATACCAAGTGTATCCAACCGAAGGAAATATTAGGTGTGTAATCTATTTTTTTAAAAGCTAATATAGAAATTCAGACAATTTTAGACAAAATAAATTCTGGAGTAGTAAAAATAAAGGCAAAGCCCCACATTAATTGGTATAGAAAGGGATGCTACATAATGAAACAAGAAACAACCAAGAATATATAACAACGATGATCTGTACGTACCAAAAACTGAGTTACGAGGAGAAATTCACATATCCACCGAGTTAGATATTTTAATAGAACTCAATTATCAGCTGATAGACTGAGCAGAAAAAAATGCTAGAAGTTTTTAACAGGTAGAAAACCTCAAGATATGTCAAAATGTATGTATTGCACAAAATAACTTTTTTGATAATGCCATAAACTTAGAACCTGCTATAATAAAATAATAAAGAGCAGCATGTGTTTCACTAGGTAAGAATGTGGAGACATTTCCCTAAATAATCAAAGGAGTAAAAAATATATATTAAAAATTCCAAAATATTTATAATTAAGATAATTTTACTACATAAGAAACTTGTAGTATGTAGGAAAGTAGTACTTAGAAAGAAATTATAGTCTTAAAATTATTTATTTAAAAAACAAAGAGTGGGGAGGGCATGAGCTAAGTAAAGAAGCTTAAACCAATAGTAGTATAAATACAAAGGAGAATGATGATAAGCATAATGATACATTTGATTTTGATTCTTACTAGTCTGGGAGAAAAGATATAAACCTTGTCCGATGTTGATAAACATATGGAGAAATAGTCACTCTTCACTGACATGGTTGATGGAAGATGTATATATTGGCTTAATATTTCTCGAAGGTCATTGGATAATATGTTTTAGTATTTTAAATTGGGTATATCTTTGTATGTATTTTTTGAACAATTTTATATTAAAGAAGAAATCAGGCAAGTATACAAAGATGAACTCCCCTCCCCAGATGAAGGCAAAGAGAAAAAACCCTCATGTGTAGTAATAAAAATAACTGGCCAGTCATTATTCAAGTTTGATATAGTAAAATGTTATACAATCTTTTAAAATGATGAGATATAGCTCTATTTATGTCCAAGATCTATTATAATATAAAATAATCTGATTATAAAATAGTACACATAGTTCTATTTTTCTTAAGAATCAAAACCAATGTATACATAATAGGTAACATACAATTATTGTAAGAATTAAAGAAAAGTGGAATAGTGTACTGGCAAAAGCATCTTTAATGTTCTTATGAAAAACCAAACATCCAACTCCACAGACCGACAAAACCATTATCACTTGCAGGATTTTTTTTTGTCACTTTAGTCTTACACTCTTTATTGTGTTTATCTACACTGATGTAAACTGGCTGGCTATCTTCATTTCTTGTCTGGACAATTAAAACCTGTTTATAGAGGTTTATTCCCTAAGGCAGTCAGATAACCTGGACACTTTTAATCTTAGGACATAAGGAATCCCTTTTTAATAGTTATACCAAACTCTTTGGGATGCTTGCCCTTTTATATTTCTGTATAGATGTCTTAATGGTAGCACTCTAGAGCAGAGTTTATTCATATTTAGATATTTTAGGTGACTCCAACTACAGAGATTACAATTTGCTTTGTTTATTGAATAAGTGCTCCGTATTGGACAAAGTTTTTCCATGAAAGCAGGAACAAGAGCTCATACTTTTTTTTTAAAAGATTTTATTTATTTATTTGAAGAGAGAGACACAGTGAGAGAGGGAACACAAGCAGAGGGAGTGGGAGAGGGAGAAGCAGGCTTCCCACAGAGCAGGGAGCCCGATGCGGGGCTCGAACCCAGCACCCGGGGATTGTAACCTGAGTTGAAGGCAGACGCTTAATGACTGAGCCACCCAGGCACCCAAGAGCTCATACTTTGTACAAAATATAGTGCAGAAGAAGAATGAAAGAACCAACATTTATTGGAGCCCCTATGCTCCTGATACTATGTTCAATACATTCAAATTCAAATATAGATATATATTAACTGATTGATTCTAGAAATTTAAATTCTTTCTACATATTTTGCAAGTAGGATACAGAAAGGAAATCTCTGAAATCTCTAAATCTTTCTACCTATCTGTTTCATAAAGAGGTTTGATAGCAAAATTTGGGGAAATAGAAAATGCTGGAGAAGAGGTGGGCAGCAAGAACAGTCTATCTGTGTTGGTGGGGGTAGGGGAAAGGACAGTAAAATAGGAGGACTGAAGGATCCAGAAAAAAGATATTGGAACTTTCTTAGTGTTTTCAAAGCCATTGTTTGTCTTTATTATCTTCTTAGAAGAGATTCTTAAACTATACTGAAGGATTAAAGGAAAAGGAAAATATTTCAAACTATGCAAATCAGGTCATGCTTTATGTGCAACCCATTACTTACATCAGTGCTAATACCTGAGAATTAACTGCATGTATGCTACTGGTCCAGAAAGTTATTACACACATCTAGGTTATTTCATTCCTCTTATTGTAATTAGGTAAGATTTTCCTTTGTGTCTATTTTGACCAATGTGGTGGTTGAATCCTCAAATTCAATGTGATTATTAGCCATCCTAATGTAGTTAAAATCAGTCAACACTGCTGAAAATTTTCTTGAAACAAAGAGAAAAAGTGGATAAGGAAAACTGAGATGAAGGACTCTAGTTCAGGCAGTCCACGAATATTAATTCTGTCTAGGTTTGTAGGTCAGGAAAGTCACCCTTTTATTAGGAGTCCTTTTCTCAATTCTCTTTGTTTCTTTCACCTGGAATGAAATGACTTGTGTGAGGTGATTCTTGCTATGGTTTATCTTTATAGGCCCAAATACATGAAATGCCTACCTACTATATATTTTAAGATTTTAAAACCTTATACCTAGTGAAATAATGACCATTTTGGGATATGCTGTTGCTAGTGATGTCTCCAAGATAAGAAGGTGAACATGAAGCTGTATCAAATGGGATGGAGATGTAAGCTGTCAAGACACTGAAGTAGAAGCAGTAAATATAGGCACTAATCCTGGCTTCCCAGAATACTCGTCACTGGTCAGAGAGTCACCAGAGCATTGGGACAAGATCTGGCTCTTCAACATAAAAGTCAAGGCAAAAGAAAACTCCCAAAACAATTAAGTAGTTTAGAGAGACAAGAACAGTACCTTCTTGATGAACTGGCCAAAAAGAATGAATGATAAGAAGAATCAAAATTATGTATATCCAGTTGGAAAAATGAAACCTCAAATGCAGTTTGATCTTAAAAGTTGCAAGGGAGTACTGAATCAAGTACAGTATTTATAAATTAGGTTAAAATAATCAGAAGAGTCTAACAAACTTCTGTTTTCAAGCAGGCCATACATAGTAAGAGTATACAATCACCAACGATGAGCGGGACATTGGGCTGGTCTCTTAACAAAGGATTTCAGACTCTTTGTAGGGGGAAACCTGCTTGTTTGCTTGCTTGCTTGTTTCCGTCTTTCTCTTTTGCCTTTGACAATGTTAGATGATGTTCAGACATTTGTCTTCTCTATGCTGTGCTATTTTCCATCTATGAAAATTTGTGGTCGAAACTTTACCTTTAGTGGCTCTGGTGACTAAAGGATGCTCAAAAAGGAAACTATACTGAATCTCAGAAGAAATGAGACTCAGTGGGAAAGGAACCAGAGTATGTGATTCTTAGGAGCCAAAGAGACAGAGGGGATTTCTAGGGTAAATTCAGGTGAGCAAGCAAAGCTACCAACTGCCCCATGTGTGAGATGCTGGTTGTTGGCCATCAGAGGGTGCCCAGGACAGAGAAAGTTTGCATTTCATTGCAGTTGGGCATGTTGAAAAGATTCCACTTCACTTTGCAGAATGTTAATCTTGGACTTCTTCTATTTCTTTCTTTTGATCTCCATTTTCTTTTAGATAATTTTACTCCCTTCTTCAAGAAACCCATGATAGGAAAAAAAAAAAAAAACACAACAACGAATTAATAGGGGGAAAAAAACTTTCTAAAGCAATTGCTTCAGAAATTCTTTTCTTACGGTGGACTAAGATTTATTTTTTTATAGTTTTTGTTTAATTAGGTTTTAAATCTTTCCTTTCTTAATTACTTTTTTTTTGGTATTAACACCTAAATATACTTCTATTCGGAGCACAAACATACAGTGATAACAATTAGCAGAATAATTACACTTTTTCTGTCAGTGTAACCTCATGGCATAGAAAGTATTACAAATCCATTTTAAAACATATTAAATGTTCATATTAATGAGGATAATAGAGAACAAGTACCAGCAAACTAAATATTGTTAATGATTTTGAGCTATTAAATTCATTACCATTTTCTTTCATAATAAAGTGGTTACTTGCTAATTAGACCTTTTTTAACTCATCATTATTGAATTCATTACATTGTGTGCAGTTAACCCTTGGAGGGCTGTGGGTGTGTGCACACAATTAAAATCATTTTAATACCATATTAAGGAGATATGGGGAGTTCTTATGGCTTTTCTAACAGTTGTTCCATAGACTTTCCTTATGTACATTTTCTTGGCAGGATATGCCTGGCAGCTTCATAGCTGTCACCGCATTTTCACCAACACATAATACCAAGGCAGCCTGAATTCATTAGGGTTATTACCATTAGTATTTAAAATAAAAGTGCATCTTACTTGTTTTGTTATAAAAATCAGATGTACAAAAAATACACTAAAGCAAGTAGGCAATGATTTAAGATAGTTTTAGTGAAGCATATGAGGTAAAGCCCATAAGGCAATTTTTCTCTAAATCTCAAGTCAAATAAAAATTAATACTGACCTGGGGGAGAATTATAGTCTCAGAATGTTAGGATTTATTTTTCTGTATAAAGATGATATTATTTTACATATCACTACCCTTGGACAGTCCAGAATAACATACATTATACACACACACACACGCACGCACATCATATGTATGATATGATATACACACATACATATTGTATATATATGCATACCCATACATGCACACATTTTGACACTAATATCTCAGATGTGGTCACACTGACCCAGCTGTGTGAACTCTTTTTCCTAGTTTCTCTTGTGATCAAACATGCATATTTTGGTCATGGCTGCTAGCCTAAGGAGGGAAAGTATAACCAAGGAACAGATTTTTGGTCTATATATGTATTTAGTGCTAAAATCTAAACTGTTATCTTCAGTGCCAATAAGCTCAATCTAAAAACAAAAAGTTCAGGTTGGTGGATAAGTGTATGAATGAGATAGATATTCACTAGTAGATAACAAATCTGTGTGTGTGTGTGTGTGTGTGTGTGTGTAACATAAACGGGTAAGGGGTAGTGATGAGCGTGGTGTTGGGGTAAGTGATAGGACATTGGTAGCGTGGTAATATACACACTATAAGGACATTATTGGTCAGTAAATAAACCAGGAGACAGAAGCCAGAGCTCACTATGGCACTTTGTCTCTAAGATGATTATTACCATCAATTCCTCCCCTCTGTGAATATACATGTCATTCACTCACTGAGAAGTGGAGTCTATGCCTCTCTCCTAATTTTGGGTTAGTATTTATGACTTGCTTGACTAACAGAATGTTAGGACTCCAAATCTAGGTCATAAGAAGCTTCATAGTCCTCCCATCCACCACCACATTTATTAAAATACTTACTGTGGAGGAAGCCGGCTTCCAAGTAAAAAGTCTTAACTACCTTGAGAGTGTAATCTGGAAGAAAATTGAAGCTCTGCATTTGGAGAGGTTACTTGAAGAGATCGATGACAAATCAGCCTTAAACTGTCCCGGCCACCTCAGCAGCCCCAGTGCTGAGTGAAAGAGCCTTTAGATTACTCCAGTCTCAGCTGTTCTCTGACTGAAACCATATGGAGGGCCCCCAAGTGAGAACCCTAGCTAATCCACAGCTCCAAGAGCCATGAGATAACTTGTCACGTTAAGTCACAAAACAATAAATATAACAGAGCAACAGATAACCAGGACATTGTCCCCTGTCTAGGTGTGGACTTCAAAGAACTTATTCTCAAGTTATTCTCAAATTACGTCCATTTCTCATTTTGCAAGTCTAAACAACAGCAATTTGCAGGACCACAAGAATTGCAGAACTCCAGTAGAGTACCATTGAAATGTAATACAGTGTGATTACGCCCTGAAGCATTTCATTCTATGTGAATGGTGCCTTCTGAAGTCTTGAAACACAACAGTCTTATCACGCTTAATATTTTTACAGAGCTGTACTTTTAACAGATAACTTTGTTCTTATATCCCATTTCCTTTTATGACAAGCACCGGCAGTACTTGGGATGGAAAACAGAAAGTCAAAGGGGACTACTGGCTTGCTCGCAGTCACACAGCTGGTAAGTTTCAGAGCCCAGATACGGACCAAGATCCAGAGCACTTTGTCCTGTATAATCCTGAAGGCCTGTCTGGAACAAGTTTCAGAGCTTTCTATGAACCCCAGTGTGGTATCACTTTCCTCTCCCAGCTCTGTTCTTAAATCAATAGTTGAGTGACCTTGGTCAGCCTCTTACTACTTTTCACTTTTTATGTGCTTATCATTAAAATGGGCTTATAATACCTCCCTTGAATTCAATGAAATTAAAAGTGTGAAAGCAAAATATGTTTTAAAGCATTATAAAAAAGTTGGATGATGTTACTATTACCTCTTGCCACTATTACCCTTACCAGAAAATGTTTCATTTTTTTGTGGAAAGTAGACTCTAATGTGCTAATCAGAGAAGGGAGATGTTAGCATAAGGAATAGTCAGAGAAATTTTATGGAGGAGAGCAAATTACAGGTATATTTTAAAGAAAGCAAAAATTATTTGAATAGATTAATGAGGGCAGAGAAGAAGAAAAAGTCAAGAACATGGAGTAGGCATTGGGGAAGGAAGTCTGAGAGGAAGCAACTGTAGTAGGATTTCTGAGCAGATGCTTAGCAACAGAAGGGCGCTGAGAAAGGGTGTCAAGGAAATGTGCTTAAAAAGGATACATGGACCTCAGACCATGGCACTTACCACTTAAAAAACCAGAATCCATTACAATAGTTCTTCCTATTTTCCCCCTCACCCTTCTCTCCCCTCTGATTCTTCCTACTCCAGTAGCCCTTGTACATTCCTACAAGCCACCTCCCTGCCATGCATCTTCACATTTAGTGAGAAAATACTTAATGAGGACATGTTTCAAATGAAGTCTTGCATGGGAGCTACACACACATGGGTGTACACACACCACCACTGCCACCACCGCTGCTCTCGATTACTGAAACAAAAATGAGTAATATCTTGTCTCATGTTGTCATCTTTCAGAGTAGAAACTATGTCTATTGTGTTGATTAGTTTTATGTATTAAACAAACATTTTTATGATGATAAGATACTGCAACTCATTGTAATAATATAACAATGCATAAAAAATCCTTAGAGGAAAGCCTGTTTTTACTCTTCACACTGTAGAGTTAATAAAAATACACCATTAGTATAGTTTGATCTTCTCCTTCCAAAAACATGTGATTCTAATTCACAACCAAACAATATATTACCCACTGAGAAGAAAATGTCCATTTTAAGAATATTCTTGTTCATTAAAAAAAAAATTCGTATTGATGGGAATCCCAACACTGATACATATTCTCTTGTTATTTGCATTTGGAAAAAAATTATCTCATATTCTTTCCATGCTTGTCATGCTTGGAGAATTAAGAGTAAAAGTTGATACAATTAATAGTCTCTTTTCTCTATTTGCTATTTTTTTCTTCTTAAAGAACTGAAGCACAGAAAATATGAAAGTAAAGAAAGACTTGGATTTTGCAAATCAATATACTGAAAGAATATAGGTCAGGTTGCTAGTCTTCTGAACATGCTAAATGTCTCTCAAAATTACTTTTTAAAGGATCTGGGGCATGAGTTCTGTCCCTCTGTGCCTGCCCTGATAAAAGGTTATCAACTCTGAATCAAGATGGTTGAATGAACAAACGACTTTCCTCTCCTCCCTCCTCAAATCCCATCAAAATGACAGAAAAAATATAAAAATAAATCTATATCAGTTCCAGGAAGCCCACTGGGGGGTCCTAGACAAATGATCAGTTAGGAATTCTGGAAGGTATCTAGCAGATGGGAACTGATAGACTACAAAAGTCCCCTAGAATAGGGACAAGAGAAAGGACCTCTAAGAAGGATTTTCTAGTTTTATCCCCAAAAAACAGATTAGAGGATCGAAGAAGGAGCAGATTTGGTAACTCACCATAGAGCAAAGAGCTATTCTTAGAACATCTGACTCCAGCATTTGTCCTCTGTTAACATATTAAGTATAATCTTTTCATGTTGGGTTTCTTGTCCAGGCCATGGGTTATCTCGGGGGGTGGGGGTGAGCTCAGCTCAGTTAATTAATGGGTAGTGCTATTAGTGAGGTAGTGCTATTAATCAAGACTGAGTTGTGGCCCCAGTCAACTTGCACTTATTTGTTTCTTTTTTCATTCATTAAGCAATCTGGTGTGTGCCAATTATTGTGCATAAACTGCAGGTACCAAAATATCTTTCTAGTCTGTAAGGATTGACCTAAATTATGTTTCAAGTTTCAGCCACCACTTTCCTATGTGACATTCATCATGTGAGTGAGAGTGGTATAGCTTAGGGAGTGCTCCACTTCATCTTCGAAGAACAGAGTGTTGTTACACGGAGCTTCTGAGGGTAGATGAGCAAGTGCAAACAGGACAGCAGTCTTAGGTTTTTTAATCTGTGTGTTCAAGGAGTTAATATGATAGTTTTAGAGCCATGAATTTTGACTAGGTCAAGATTCTAGGTCAATGTTAATGTTGAGAGAACAATATGGTAGGGTAAGACTAAAGGATCTGTTATCCGATTGATCAATATGTAAGTCAAGGATAGATTTAGCTGGGAACACAAAGACACACACAAGTAATCAGGTGTCTCTTCATAAAATGAGTAAATCTGTCTTGGTTTATGTGTTTTTAAAATTCTATGGGAAGTGCAGATTATATGTCATAAAATAATAGGGCTGAATTTATTAAAACCAAATAACAGAAAAATCAACGATAATTCATCTCTACCAAAAGTTATAATTTGGCAAAGTTTTACTCTTATTTCAATAATAATGGTCCATTTAATCCCCCAATTTTTGGAATATGTTTTCAGGTTTTCCTTTAGGGTCCAGGACATATCTGTTTAAACATTCTCAAATGTGACACATCTTTTTTTCCCTTTTAGTCCTGGATACAGCCAAAAATCATCTGGCTAAAAATTGGTGAATAAGATGATTAGTTAAGCTGGGAATAAATTTTTCATCAAAAATGAGATTGATTTCACGTGTGGCTTAAAAAATCTGATTTTGAAGGAAAGGACTGTTGCTAATAGCCACCTCTCCCTCATGATTACCAATACTGATGACCTTCCATTTGCCACTCAGTTTATGGTAGAGAGATGAAGAACATTGAGATGGATCAAAGGAGGACACAGTAGTAAAGTTACCTTCATAATCAGGGGCTGGGAGGACTGTTTATTTATTACTTATTATTCCATTACAGAGGTATACGTATTCAAGAGTTTTATCAACTCTGTTTTAGAGTTATGTAGTAATTGAATAAAATCCTGGAACTTAAATCATCCCATTCTTCAACTTCCAATCTCCCAGTACTGATCGAGAAGGATCTATCATTCCAATGTTCCATCAGACATTCAGGACTTAATCACTCTCTTTCTCCCTCTAAATGTCTCTTTCTCCTTCCCCCACCCCCAACCATCTCTCCTCTCTCTCTCTCTCTCTCTCTCTCTCTCTCTCTCTCTCTCTCACACACACACACACACACACACACACACACACACACGGATGCCTCACAGACATATACATATTCTTACCAGTCGTCTTTTTTGTCTTTTATTTCCTGAGTACTCATAAAGAAAAATAACAGTTTCTCTTTTTTTATTCTTGTTGCCCATTTCAGTGTTAATTTACCCCCCTTTAAATGTAATATTTTGTTTTAAGACCGTTAATGTGGACTTCTCTTTAAAATAGCCATTTTTGTCTTTGGTCCTGGCAACTCAAAAGGTCTGTTTGGGGAAGCAAATTATAAAATACCAGGGGTAGAAATAGTATATTTCGGTTTGGTTTTGTTTATTCTAAATATTTTGGTTAATAAGGGCCTGCAAATCAAGTTTAGGGTCTTCAGATGTTTTGTGTTTCCAAAAATTTATCCAGATGCACAGGTTCATATTTATTTGTTTTCATGTTTTGCTCCATAATAAAATCTTCGGGCTCTCGGTGGCAGGTATCCTGGCAGATAATCCAGGGCTTTGACACTTGGTATTTTTAAGAGGCCTTTCAAACTTCTATAAATTCCTTTATCCTTTTACAACTAAGACATACCATTTGAAAATATTCACCTCTTTGAGAAGGGTGATGTCTACCTAAGAGATC
Source organism: Eumetopias jubatus (assembly GCF_037043125.1). Lineage (NCBI taxonomy): Eukaryota > Metazoa > Chordata > Mammalia > Carnivora > Otariidae > Eumetopias > Eumetopias jubatus. The sequence goes on along the minus strand of NW_028274815.1, from coordinate 62,087,416 downwards.
CTACTCAAGAAGGTTACTCCCATTTAGGATCTTTCATGTAAAAGTCCTTCTTATTGCAGGCAAAGATCGGGGGCAAGGAAATAAGGGGTACAAAGTAGATATTCACCTGGCTACAAATACCTAGCTTTCTAGAGCTATTACTAAGGGTTTGCGACAAGAACATACTGAGCACATTGACTCTGGCTACACACCCTAGTGGGAGGGAATTTATGTGGGCAATTCCTTCTGTGCAACATTATAAACATAGCCTATTATCTCCTGACTTTCCGATTCCTAGTTCCTTTTCCCTAATGAATGATTCATGTATTAATAATGGTAAAAATAATACTTTGCAATTATAGCATGTTCTTTTTCTCTCCAGGGTGCTCAGTGGACATTAAGTACATAATCATTTTTTCATTCAGACTGTCCTGGGGGGTGGTTGGGAGGCTTACTGCTGGGGATACCAGCTTTATATTATCCTTGTTCTGCAAACACACTTTTCTGTGCAAATGCCAATTTTCTGCATTCTTTAGGAGAAAGAAGCTAAGATGGCTCCTCTTTTCGAGGTGCCAGAACGCTGTGGCAATATGCATATCTCAAGACCATGAACTCGTTGAATTTTTAGGCTGACACGAACCTGGGGCTGACATGTCAACCCCCACTGCTGTCTGGTTCTCTACCTAACATGCAAATATTCGAGGGCCTTGAGTTTCAGGTCAGCTCCTGTTTCCTCTACATCTATACTCCCTGTTTTGATGATGTCATCCAGTACCACAGCTTTAAATGACATCTTTCTGCTGATTATTCCCAAATTAATATTCTGTACTTCCAGTTTCTCCTCTGACTCACACATCCAGCTTCCTGATTGAGATCTCTTCTTGGATATGCACCCAGCAGCTCTGAATTTACATACTTAATTTCCCACCTCCACCCCACACCCTCTCACACTCACACCTAATCTGCTCCTCCCCCAGTTCCTCATTTTAGGAAAAGGCACTCACATTTGCCTAAACTTAGGAGACTCCTTAGCTCTTTCCTTTCCCTCGCCTCCGCCACATTTTCTCCATCAAATCCTATTGGTCTACTTCCAGTGCCCCCACTATGGTTTATGCCATCATCTTTTGCCAAGACTACTTCAGTTATCCTCCAGCTGGCCCCCTTGATCTATTCTTGCCACTGTATAATCCGTTTCCACAGCAGCCACAGTAAATGTTCAAAATTTGAAACTTTTTAAAGTGACTCCTCTCTTAAGACCCCTTTCCCCGTGTATTTGATTCCCATTGAACACACAAGGGCATGAGCCCCAAGGACTGTCAAGCTCCCCATAGCCTCACCTTTGGCTCTCTCAGACCTCATCCTGTGCCACCCTGCCCCTTGCTCACTGTGTTCCAGTCACACTTGCCACTGTTCTGTTTCTGAAACAACTTTGTCATGCTTGAGCATATGTACTTTCTCTTCCTGCTGCTTGGAGTCCTCTACCTCTATCCACATCGTCATAAGAATGGCTTCTTCTCATGGTCTGATTTTCTCATATCCCAAATATCATCTCAGAAAGACTTCCCTAACAACTTCATCTAAAGTAGCCTCATTTCCTTCATTTTCATTATTCCTATCTAAAATTAGCCATTTTCTCTGCCTTTCCTCAAGGACCCATGGGGAATGGGACCTTCTGTGTCTTAATTTTTTTCTATTTCTTTTCTTTTTTAAAGATTTATCTATTTTTAAAGAGAGAGAGAGCATGCACAGGTGGGAGGGGCAGAGAGAGAGAGGGAGAGAGAATCTCCAGCAGACTCTGCATTGAGCACAGAGCCCAATGCGGGGCACCATCTCACAACCCTGAGATCACGACCTGAGCTAAAACCGAGTTGAGCCCTTAACCAACTGCACTACCCAGATGCCCCCCTTTTTTTCTATTTCTATCTTCTCAAGCACTGTATGGCTCATAGTATGTGATCAACAAATGTTAGCTAAATAGTAGTGAATGAATAAATATAGGTGATGGTGAAAATACTTTATTTCCCAATTCAAGAGACTGGTGTCATTCAATTTCTGTTCTAACTATATAGAGTATATAGTTAGAACATATAGAGTATAGTTATATAGAGTATAACTGGGAAGTGAGGGGGGGCTCAGAGGCTTAGAGAACATTTTGAAGACGATTATACTAATCCAGGTAACAAGTGGGAGGACTTGGCTTAAGGCAGCATGGATAGGAACAAAGAGGAAGGGGAAGAGATAGGAGGTAAAATCCACAGAATGTGAGGACAAGATAGAAGCGAGTCAGGGATAAGGCCTCAGTTTCTGCCCACAGCAACCTGGGTAGATGATGATATAATTGACTATGTTTGAAAATCAGGGAAAGAACCAAATTTAAGATCTGTAGTTTATAAAATCTGGGGGAGACTGACTAGATTATGATAATCTCCCTTTCCTCTGAATTGGTTCCCTTATACAAGGATGGGTTCCTAGAGACTATGCTTTTTTATATAACCTGGTCCAATAACTTGGCTACAGCCAAGTGGATCTGGAATGGTCATCTGATCCAACTGAAGCCAGACTCTCTTTCCCTGGAATTTAGAATTGGAGCTGGTTGATAGCTAGTCAGTCTCTGGATGTGGCTAGAAAAGAAGTAACAAATACTGAAACTGTGGGGATGTCCCCTCAAATACCAATGTAGAAAGTCAGTTTATATATCAAGAGAGTAAAAATAGGATATGTAGAGAGAAACAAAAATGAGACACTGAAGGAGAAAGAGGGCTGCCTATGTTTCTGAAAACTGCTCAGTTTCTACTTACAATATCCCAGAAATCTAGCTGCCTTTGATTTCCTAAAGATACTCCAACAAATTTCTCATCTCTCCTTCTGATTAATTTGTATTCTAAAATTTACAATGAATAAAAATAAAACATATATGACATTACTTATACATATATTATAAAATGTAACACCAGAGGATTTATCATATTTTTTCCTGTAAATAAGTGACTGAAATAATTCACTTCTCTTGCCCTAGTACTTTAAATCAATAAATGCTCACATACACAATGTGCCCCAAACTCTGAGGAGAATTCAAAGACTATAACATTTGGCCCTTGCCACAGAAAGTGTCAGAAGCTGTTTGGCACCTGAAAAGTTAAATCATGTGAATTTAATAATGATGTAATAGGGAAGACGTCATAAGGCATGGGAGATGTGATTAATTACCAAATAGTTGAGACAATAATGCTATCAGTTCAGAGGCTGAAGAGACCTGGGGGCTGGGTGGACAGGTACACTTCAATAACTAATGAGGACAGACGTTAGGTCTCAAAGAATGGTTAGGGTTTGCACAGTTGGACAGGGATAAGAATGGAATAAGATGTCACCACTAGGAGGTCTTCCATGAATAAAAGCAGCTAGGGAGGGGAATTTTAGAGCCCAGAAGCCCAATAATCTTGATCTAAGAAGGATTCTTGATGGGTAGAAGTGACAACAAAGAATGCTGGAGTCTGCAGAAAATAATTTAGCATTTTCTCCCAAATGGAAAATGCTCTTGCCTCCCCCAAAGAAAAGACTAGTTTCATATGAAACTCTTTTTTTTTTTTTAACCCACCTGCCTTTAAATTTACCTTGGCTAATGGAGTCCTTATTCCAATGCCAGTGACTGATGGCAGCTTTCGCGCGAACAACCAGATCCTCGAAATTTTGCTTCTGTTGTTTCCAGGGAACTAACAATCCTAGAAAACTCCCCAACCCAGGAGTATGAACATTGGAAAATGAGCTGCACTCTCTGTGTGCAGGACTGAACAGCTTGGAGAACAGGAAGGAGTGAGCAGGGGACTTGGCAGCTCAGCCCCAGTGTGGGTAACCGGACTGGGAATGTGAGCCATGTGGAGTACATCAGGGCCAAGATGGCTAAATCTGTGCTGGCCGGTGTCTGACCCTGAAAGAAGGAAACTTTCATAAGCTCAGGCCCAAGCTCAGCTCCCAGACACATGTGTAAGCAATACCACCCCCAACCTGCTCCTCAACACACAGGGTCAGTGTTCTCCCTAACAGAACGCAGATGGGTGAGTCTTCATTTGCCCAGCCAGGATGCACCAGCTTGGGCCTCAGCTTCCTCTTTCGAAACAGCAACACATTTCATAATGAATCTTTAAAGACACCAATTGTAAATACAAACAAACCCCAAATCCTGATCTGCTGCTGGAAGCTGGCACGGTTAAAACAAAAGAAGAAAAAGAAGAAACCCAATCCTTTGAGATGGGTGTTCCAATTTCCATTTCTCATGTTTAATACTCATTTTTTTTTGTTTTTTCACCTACTTTCCAGAGAAAAAAAAATTCCAATCCTTAGGTGCATTTATTCAAACCAACCTCTAATATGAAAAGATCTGATTTGTCAGCATTTTTCCCCTTTCAGACACTCAGGTCATATTTTACAGGTACTTAAGCCACACAATTACAAACTGTCCATGTCTTGTCCAGACATCAGCATCACTATTTCTATATGAATCTAGGTCAAGGCAATAGCAAAATGTTAAAAACCTGGTATGGCAGGAAGAAAGAAAAAGCAGCAGAGCTCAGACTCAGCTCCTGGCATAGTTCCCCAGTGTCACATCGAGAAAGTTAGAACTGACCCCACCCGAGTCAGTACTCACTATGATTGGGCCAGCATTTAAAAAACACATGGACAGCTGAAAAGTCCAAATTCAAATCAAATTCCACTCTTCAAAATGCCATAAATCTTTTTCCTTTCCTCTTTATACCCATGTACACATGAAGGGGGAAAAATGAAGAAAGAAAGAGACTCAAGCAAAGCTTGTTAGCACGTAAAAATCAATGAAGCTATTCTATACAATGAAAATTTAATACAACTGATTAATTTTGAACCTTAATGTTTGTAAAACACTTTGAGAGTCTCAGATGAAAGAGAGCATAAGCATATTGAAGAACTGTTTTATGATGTCATTCTGGCACTTAGAGCTAAGGTGCCACATAGTAATATTATTAACACAAATCGTGTAATTATTCTCAGCAAAATAATCTCAGATATAGTAGGGCTGCCCACAAATTTCTAAATATCTGTCTACCTCCACACAGAATACCATGGTTGCGGAGTTGGTAGGAAGCTGGGAGAACTCTATGATGCCCAAATGGGAGTGAATTTATTATAATACCCAGGTACCTTTGCAATTAGGGGAAAATTCCTGCCACATGAATCATTCCAAATTAATTACTAACTAATCCCATTATATATTTCTGCTCCAGCTAAGCAAAATGACTCGTTCTTTCTCATAATGCCCCACACTTTCCTACTTGTTTGCCTTGCTCTGATTTTTGCCCTGCATCAGGAGTGACCTTGTTCCCACCTCCCCTTATCTAAGTAAGCCCTGTCCATTTGTCAATGTCCATCTAAAGCGTCAGTCTTCCATGAAGCATCCCCCAAATTCCAGAAGTTAGTGTTCTTCAGTTTCTTTGAAGTTCCTTAACTCTACATTCAGGCCTTTCTTAAGGAGTATAGTCTATTAATCGGGATGATCATGGCTATGCTGCAAGTCATACCTCAAAATCTTTGTGATTTAAAACAACATTTATTTTTTTTTGCTTATTATTAGTCAACAGGGAGATGAAGTAATTTGTCTGAGATAGAAGCTGATGCACAGTTCACCCTGATTTGAATTGGTTCTGTCAAGAATATTCTGTATTGACCAAAGATGAGGAATGGACCCTAAAAAAAAACTATACAAGTTGAATTTCTCTGAGCTTAGAACTCACAAGTTCTTTTTCTCTGACTTAAAGATTCTCCTTTCTTCCTCTTTATTTTTTTCTATTTAATGATCACATTGAAAAATTAATTTGTCTTAAAAACAATAAAGGTAAGAATTGCTGGATGATTATGGAAAATCATAAAATTACCAGAAAATCATGTTATTATTAAACCTTAAAATTTTACATGTTATTTGCTTTTTGTCTCACTAAAACTTTTACATGTGGAAATATATCTTTAGAAGTCAACATGTAAAACTATCTCTCTTGGTGGATTAAGAGAAAGAAGTAGCAAGTAAATCTTTTTGTGTGTTTGGTTTGTTTTTTTTATTTACATTTTAATGATTTAAAAAATAATTACCAGTGTAATATTTGATCATTGAATACTGGTGTCATTCTAACATAGTCACCTATTTGAAGGTCCTATCTCTAAATCTGGTTACATTCTGAGATACTAGGATTTACAGATTCAATATATAAATTTGGGGGAAACACAATTCAGTCAATAACAACACCAATAAACACTTCCAGAAATAACTGAATAATGCCTGTACTTTACATAATATATTGGTATAAGATTGGTCATCTCTCTTTTAATTCTTAAAACTGTCTAATTTTAGCAACTGCTTTTAATAGGATTCCTTCCTTCCTTCCTTCCTTCCTTCCTTCCTTCCTTCCTCTTTCCTTCCATCTTCTATTGTCCCTCTCTTTTCCCCCTCTCTCTCAGTAAAATCTAAATTAAAACAACAACAAATAAGAAGTGCATAGAATGACATCTTCCATTTTATAGGTGTGCAGAACGCAGCACAGAGATTCACAGAGATTCTAAGTATCTTGCCCACGCAGGCATGATGAGCCTCTAGTGGGGGCTGCTGCCTAAGGAGGGCAAAGCTGGAGGAAGACAACAGGCAAGCACAACATGGGGCACATGCTGGCTTTTGGGACTCCTGACTGGAAGCACAGCTCTCATTTCCCAGACTACACCAGTCCCAATCACAATAACAGAACTAGTGACATTTCTGGAACCCAAGTCCACACCTTTGAATTAAGGGTTTCTTCTGAGTGCTCTTTAATGGCATCATTCTCATCCTCATCTCTTAGAATTCTTATCTTGTACTGTCCTAAAGACTCCTCCAAAAGGTGTCCAGTTCTCTTTGCTGACATCACTTCGCAAGGCTATACACAATGTTCCTGTTCCTCGAGTATTAATTTGGGGGTACTCATAAGCTTATTAATATTGGGGAACTCTTCTGCTCAAATAGGCCTAACAGTGAAATGAGGAAATACAGTCTCCTTAACCATATGCTGTTAGTAGACCACACACTAGGTGCTATGGCTTCCAAATTCTTACAGATAAAATTTGTCACTTGACTGGCTCTTGACAGCCACCACCATCCTAGATTATAACAAAGATCCCGGAAGCTTGGGCCTCAAAACCAAAGATTTATGTGACACTACACAATACCAGAATCAAAATAATTTCTGTTCTCTAACCAGCTACTCCCTGTTTTCCAAGTTCAGATAGTCGAATTTCTGTCCCTCTGATGGATTCCTTTCCCATCAGTTATGCTGTTTAGAGGAGTCTGGGATAGGGGCGGGTATCATTCTCTAAATTCCCATCATCTTGGTCCCAAGATGAGTTTTTACATCTAGTTTCTATTCTCCCCAGAGACTATTAGATGCTATGCAAACAGAATCCCTGCCATCCCTGAAAGCATGTCTATATATAAGTGAATTTGCAATGAGCATGAAGTGTAGGCATTGTTGTAATCTTGCTGCATAAAGACACTTTGGGTTACATCTTCCCGCAGCTCATGGATAAGTACACTGAGGCTAAAATGTAGCAGCTCTCCATTATATCCAAGGAAGGTGGCAAAGCTTCCCCAAACATTGTCTGTTAAAACCTAGCTTCAGTAAATCACGGGTTAAAAAGCACAGTGTAGGGAATAATAGTCAATGGTGTTGTAATAGTGTTGTATGGTAACTGACGGTAGCTATACTTGTGAACATAGCATAATATATAGACTTGTCAAATCACTATGTTGTACACCCAAAGCTAATGTAACATTGTATTAACTACACTTCAATAATATACGTTATGTAATACCATCTATAATATATAGTATTATATATTTTATACATAAATATATAAAAATAAATATATATAAATATAAATATATATGACATATATATATTTATAAAACAAAAAAATCCTATTTTCAGATATGTTAGTCAGATTATCTATCCAGGATTAATACAGGCACAGCACTTGTGAAATGTGTAGCACTAAATAATAGTGTTTGGTTAAATGTGAATGTGATCTCAAAGTGTCATCATAACAAGGACTCCCTGCCTGTATTTTCATTGATTCAAAAGTTCACTCAACTACTTGATATCCTATGTGATTCAGATTGAAGTCCCCACCATCTATAAATGTCCCCTCTGGCATGCTCCAATCATAATCTCTTCTCCATGTCTCTAGTTTATCCTCTATCTAAGTAAACCTGGCTGCTAGCTCCATGGCTGGTTCATAGTAGGTGATTAATTATATTTGTGGAATAAATAAATGTGAATGCAAGAGAAAAGCCAGGTCCAAAATATATGATACCTTTCTATCTTGGAATACAATCAATGGAGAAAATGTTACATTGGCCAGCTAACAGTACAAAGTGAATGGGATTTTCAATCTACCCAACTCTCACTAGAGTTAAAAAGGCATCTCAGTTCCTAATTTTATCTTCAGTTAGAGGTTATGAATTGAGATGGACTGGACTCCCCTAAAAGTCACATTCTTCACCCTGCTCTAAGGTACATCTGAGCTGTGGGTGGGGCTGAAGGCTGGAGGAGTAAGGCCGGGTGATGGGGTACAATGCAGAGGCGGGGCTCCACCACCTTTCCTTTTCCACGTTGAGCCCTGGAGAGAGGGTTGTCAGCATAGGTGTTATGAACCCTTTGATTTGAAGCTTTCTCATCTGGCTGCACAATACTTTGGTGCCTTAATAAGATTCAGCTGAAAAGAGACTTCCTTCTTTTCACAAATTGAAAGAAAATCTGTTTGGACATTTTTAAGGGAAAGGGGAAAAAAAATTCTGGGTTTTCTTGTATTCTTTTTTTTTTTCCTCTCTTTTAAAGTTGTTTCTGTCTCTTAGCAGCTCTGTACCTTGTATGTTCATGTCAACTAAGTGGATCTTTGGGGGATTAAACAAGAGAAATAATGAGAAAATATTTACATTTTAGACTCATGGGCTTGGAGGTCCAAGTGGAACCCCATCCAACAAACATTTTTAGCATGTAAATTTTTTAAAATTAGTAATTCTAGGAATAAGTTAAAATTATCTTTATGCTGTTAGAGAAATTTCACCAAATGCTTATGTATTTTTAAACTTTGCTTTTTTGTTGAGGTATAAATTATATATAATAAAAGGCAAAGATCTTAACTCTTCAGTTGTATGAATTTTGACAATTTTATAAATCCATAAAACTTTCATCCAAACCAAGATATAGAACACTTCTATTACCATAGTAAGGGCCCCTCCCACCTCTTCCTAGTCAATTTTCCCCATCCCTCAAGGGAACTTAATTTCTATCAGTTTATATCACACCTAATCAAAATGTAATATAATAAATCATGTATTCTATATCTGCTTCTTTTGTTCAATATAATTTTTTTAGAGATCCATCCATCATGAAATATCAATAGCATGTTAATTTTTATTGCTAAGTAGTGTTCTATCATAGAGGTACATCGTAATTTGTCTGATTCTCCTGTTGATGGGGGGGTTTGCTCAGGTTTTGACAGTAATGAATGAGGCTGATATGAATACTGTTGCATAAGCTTTCTCTTGTGAACACATGTCTACAATTTTCTTGTGTAAATACCTGGGAGTAAAATTCGTGGGTCATAAGAAATGTGTATATGTAACTTTTTAAAAAAACTGCCAATTTTTCAAAGTGGTTTTACCATTTTGTGCTTTCATCAGCAATGTATGAGCATTCCAGTTGCTCCACATCCTCACCAACTTTGGTATGACAAGTATTTCTTATCACAAAAAAGTCCATTCCAAAAGAAGCAAAATTATATGCTATTGTAGCTTTAATCCATATTTCTCTGATGACTAACTAATGATACTGAGAAACAGTTTTATATGTTAACCATTATGTATCTTCTTTTGAAAAGTGTCTGAGTTATTTATCCATTTTTTAAAATTAGGTGGTTTGCCTCTTTATTATTTAATTATAAAAGATTTTTATGGGTTCTGAATGAGGTCACCTTTAAGATATATATATTGGGAATATTGTTCCAAGTTTGTGGTTTATGTTTCATTTTCTTCATGGTTTATATATTGATTTACAAACAGGTTTTCATTTTAATAAAGTCCAATTTAATTTTTTTTCTTTTTATGGTTATTGTTTGTTGTGTCATGTTTACATATTATTTGCCTAACCCAAGATCATGAACATATTCTCATATTGGTTTTTATGGCTCTATTCTTTTAACTTTTACATTTAGAACTACCAAATGTAAGGGTTTAGATTCTATTTATATCTTTACAGATATGCAGTTATTCCAGGACAAGGACCCCAAAGGTTTTACTTCTGTTTTTAAAAAAGTGTTATGCTTTTATATTTTACATCTATGAAAGAATTTTTAGTTAATTTTTGGATAACGTGATATTTAAGTAAGATTTATCTTCTTTTTTGCTGTGGATGCCAAATTCCTCCAGCACTATTTATTAAAATGATTATCTTTCCTTTATTAAATTGCTTCTGCATCTTTGTCATAAATTAATTGAGAATTGAGGTCAGTTGAAAAGTTGGAATTGGACATCCAAAAGTCCCCTCCTGCATAAAAGCAATGATAACACTGGCAAAAACATAATGAAAATTAACTTTTCAGTACTGTGGAAATTCACCAAAGGCTTGCAACAATCACAGGGCATTATTTCAAGTACAATGGCTCAATCTTGGTAAGAACGGCAAGTTTTATGGTGTTTTTATTTGTCTGATTCCTATCCCCCTCTGCCCAGCTCTGCTATAGCCCTAAAGATCAACAGCTCACAGGTATGGTGAATCTAGCACCCTAGTAGCCATTGATAGGGGAGAGCAGAAATGGAACACCTTAAAAGCCTCATTCCTAGAAAATTATCACTTGAGCTGTTCAGCAGTTACCTGGAAATTCAGCTTTCAAGGCTTGTCTTACTTGACCTGACTCAGAGCTCACCCTGCGTGAGCAATATTTCCCTAGATGTTTGTTGAAAACAATCAGTAACAGTGGTTTAATGTTGAAGGGGCCTGAGGCAGTGATAACACTTGGGGCAAGGAGCAAACTAACAACAAAAACAAACAAGCAAACAAAACAACAACAACAACAACAACAAACCCCAGAGGAAGAAAATATTCACTGGGAGCTTTGAAAAGTTGCAACATTCTCCTGGGAATCTAGAGGCCTTGTACATGTGTAGGGCTGTGTGCATGCTCAGGAAAAACCTAAGACAGCCCTCAGTCCTAAGCCCTAAGATGAGTCCACAAAAACAGGAAATCAAGGGTAAGGCAGAGTTATAACTTGTCAAGTTGCATGTTGGAGGCATTTTGCACACACACAGAACTAGTCAGCAAAGACTGGGAAACATACTGGATCTATGCAATCATTAGCCAACTAATAAGTTAATGGAGCAGAAATGTAAGTAGCCACACATGACAAAGAATATAGATGTTACAGAATTAGCTGAGGAAAGTCACTAAGCAATAGTAACAACAACAAACATTAAAAACAGCAAATCTTGGGGAGGTGAGAGAATATGATTGTCATAATTATCACATTATATTATTTAAAATGCCCATTCAAATAAACAAAAACACATGGCACATACACAGAAAATAAAGTGTCAACAGAAATGGTCCTCAAGAAAGCCTAAATGTTGGACTTATTAAACAAAGAATTTAAGTCAGATATTTAAAATATAGCCAAAGAACTAAAGGAAATCACATCTAAAGAACTAAAATATGATAATGCTGTCTATATAAATATATATCCAGAAAGAGCTAGAAATTATTATGTGATTGCTCTAGATTTTACAAGATGAATCTTTATGTTTGGAAAGTTTATGTTGAAACAGTATAATATTACTTTAAGAACCATGTAAGCATCTTATAAAACTATAATTCCATTAAACCTTTCCTTTACTTAGTGCTCTTATCTGAAATTCTATGATTTTTTTTCCTCAAAGACGGATATTACTTGTGCCCACAAATATACATTTTCTCTCTCCTTCCAGGCACACGAAAGAATATAATGCCATGTGACTAACCCTGACCAATGATCTCTGAGTGGAAACTTTGTGAGTCACTGCCATGCTGAAGCACATAGGACTAAGTGTGAGATTTCTATGCCCTCTCTCCCTTTCCTCAATGATTGTCATAAAGACTCAGGATAAGACGGCACAGTCACATAAAGAAGCCTGGATTGCCCCATCACTGCAGAGAGGCACATTCTGTGTGTAACAAATAAACTGTGAGTGTGTTAAGCAACTGAAATTGTGGGGTATCCTAATTTATACAGGAATTGTCATTATAATATACTTCTTGTTATACTTGAATGGTAAATTTCTCATTGTTTGGATTTAACCTAGTGTGCAGCTTTTTTGTGTCCCTTGTCAAAAAAGAAAGACTAATTAACAGACCCCTTGATCAAGCATACATAGAGCTTGACATTAGGGTTTCAATCTCTTCTCCTGAGGTGGTGATGAATAAACCTGTCCCTTCACGTTGCCCTGACTTGGGACTGCTGAAGTCCACAAGTGCCACAGGAGACTTCTCCAACCTGGAGCAGAGAGGACTATGAAAACCACAGTCATTGACTCAAAAATATGCATTGCAAATGCACTTTTTATTATTTAACTTTCATGCACTTATCTTTGTAGCTCACATGTCTCTCATATCCTGCACATAAATAATGACCCACATCTAGGGGAAGGAGGCCCAGATAATAGAAAGGCATTTTTCATTCTCTCCTCTCTCAGGACAAAATGAATGGAAGACAGACTACAAGCACCAGCCAACTTTTAGTGTTTGAAAGGCGACAATTCACCTGGGAAAGGATGCAGTGATAGCAATGTTTCATGGCTTTATTTTCCAAGGACCTTTTCTGTGTCTGTCAGTCTCTAAAGATACATATGAGAAGCCTCCGACTATGGTCTCTCAAGGAGTTTTCTGTTCTTGATGGTTCAGGAAAGGACAGATGTATTTAAAATCACAAACTGTGCAGTCTCAGCACTCTTCTCTTTATATTGTTCACATTTTCCAAGGCACTCATGCCCATCACATGCTTTTTGTCTATATTTTAAGGATTATGAAATCTGTAAATCTTGACAAAATATCTCTTGAAACTCATGCTCTACATATCAAGCTGGATAGTAGGCAGTAGTAATACCTGGGTGTCCCATGAATACTTCAATTCATTGTGCCCAAAGCTGAAGCCATCATCTTTTCCCTCCAAATCTGCTTTTCTTCTGTAGGGCATATCTTTATACATGTGTTTTCTCTAAGCAAGCATTCTAAAATTTGATTTAGATCACCTAATTGCACTCTTCAAAAATTCTTCCATAATTTCCCACTGTATGTACAGTATACAAGCTAAATTGCTGCCTCAGCATTTTTTTCACATGCTAATACCTTAAATTAAAATACTCTTTTTCTAGGTACCCTCATGTCTTGCTCTTTTACTTCCTTAAAGTCTTTGTTCAAATTTTGTCTTATTAGAGACAGCTTCTTTAACTGTCTGCACAGAATATCATCCACTCTTCTCTCTCTTCCTTATCTTTTTAAAAAAGCTTTTATTTATTTATTTGAGAGAGAGAGAAAGAGTGTGCACGAATGGGGTGGAGGGAGCAGAGGCGAGGAAGAAGCAAACTCCCCACAGGGAGCCCAATGTGGGTCTGGATCCCAGGATCACTACCTGAGCTGAAGGCAGATGCTTAATAGATTGAGCCACCTAGGCGCCCCATGTCTTCCTTATCGTTTCATGGCACATATCTTGTGTGTGCGTATGTGTGCCTGTGTGTTTCTTTTTATCAGTCCTCTTCCTCCACCAGAATATAAGCTTCTTAAGGACAGGCCTTTGTTTTGTTCACTGCTGTATCTCCAGAGCCTAGAAAATCCTCTCACATAGTAGGTCCCTAATTAATATTTTTGAATGAATGAAAGGAGGCAAGTGGGTGAGGCACCCCAGCCTAGATGGTTCCATGGTTCCTCCCTCCCTCCCTTCTTCTTTTCTTTCTTCTTTCTTTCTTCTCTTTCTTTTTTTTTTCAAAGATTTTATTTATTTATTTGAGAAAGAGAGAATGAATGACAGAGAGCATGAGAGGGAAGAGGGTCAGAGGGAGAAGCAGATTCCCCGCTGAGCAGGGAGCCCGATGTGGGACTCGATCCCCGGACTCCAGGATCATGACCTGAGCCGAAGGCAGTCGCTTAACCACTGAGCAACCCAGACGCCCCTTTCTTCTGTTTCTTTCTTTTTCTTTCTTTCTTTCTTTCTTTCTTCTTTCTTTCTTTCTTTCTTTCTTTCTTTCTTTCTTTCTTTCTTTCTTTCTTTCTTTCTTCCTTCCTTCCTTCCTTCCTTCCTTCCTTCCTTCCTTCCTTCCTTCCTTTCTTTCCTTCCTTCCTTCCTTCCTTCCTTCCTTTCTCTCTTTCTTTCTCTCTTTCTTTTCTTTCTTTCTTTCTTTTCTTTCTTTCTTTCTTTTCTTTCTTTCTTTTCTTTCTTTTCTTTCTTTCTTTCTTTCTTTCTTTCTTTCTTTCTTTCTTTCTTTCTTTCTTCCTTTTCTTTCTTCCTTTTCTTTCTTTCTTTCTTTCTTCTTTCTTTCTTTTTTTCTTTCTCTTCTTTTCTTCTTTCTTCTCTTTCTTTCTTTCTTTCTTCTTTCTTTCTTTCTTTCTTCTTTCTTTCTTTCTTTCTCTTCTTTCTTTCTTTCTTTTCTCTCTCTTTCTCTCTCTCTCTTTCTCTTTCTTTCTTTCTTCCTTTCCTTCCTTCCTTCCTCTTCTTTTTAATAGGAATTCAAAACTCTTCTGAGAATTCCCTGGAAAAACTTTCTTGTTTGTCTCTTAGGCCAAAAGTGAGTTACATGGCTTCTCTACAATAAGGAAGGGTGAGAAAATAAGTTTTGAGACTTTTCTCCTCTATAGTTAAGGAATGTAAGGGAGAAAGGGGGTGGGAATAGATTTTGGATAGTCATTCATTGGTGTCCTTTATTCCCATCCCACTTTTCACCTAGCGGGGTCTTGCCATTTATTCTTTATATTTCAGCTCAACCATCACTTCCTTGAGAGGCTCTCCTCTGATCACCCCCTCTCCAATGTTCACTTCAGTTCTTTTGCTAAATAAACTTGTAGAACAATTTCCCAGTAATGACTTGTATTGGCTCTTTCTATTCCCTCTTCCTGAAATTATCTTTTCCAGATTTTCATCTAGACGATTTCTTCTTACCTCAAATGTAGGAGAACCATGCCTTTGCTACCTAAAATATCCCCACCCCAATCCTAGCCCTGTCGCTCTTGATCCCATTGATGTATTTTCTTCATAGCTCTCATTGATACCTGAAATTATTTACTTATGAGTTTATTTTATGTTTTCCCCTATTAGAGTATAATATTGATAGAATAGAGTCCTTTCCTATCTTGAGCCCCAGGACCTAAAATAGTCCAAAGGCTTCTATTAGTCTCAAAAGGTCTAATTTTGAAAACATGTTAGAAAATGAACCAATAGGAAAATTTATGCTCTCCTGAGTATTTTTACTTCCTTTCAAATAAATGATTGAATAACAAGAGTTCAAAGGCTTTTCTGACCTGAAGTCTGATGATAAAAATTCAGAAATCAGAGAACATCAAAATCTAGGGCTATGGTATTCAACTCTGAAAATTGCCCAAGGGAGTCAGTAAACTACACTCAACATTTATCACAGTTTGATAATATTTTGACTCATAGAGAATTGTATATAGCCCTAAATACAGATGCCCAAGAAACGCTGAATGGCTCTAAAAGCCATACTAAACCTTTGATAAATAATTTATACAATTCCTTACACATAGAGCATCAGGTCTAATGGGGCCATACTGTCTAATTGAGTAAATTGGCAATCAGAGGGTCTAACTAACTAGAATTGAAGTCATTTTGAGATCAGGATCATTTGTTATTTTCCCTAAAGTTATTTTTTTTTTATTTCTCTTCCCTTGAGGCAAGAAAGGAAAAAGAAAAGACTTGGGGGAAAAAAGAAAATTTTACTTCAAAAAACATAATGATGCATAAACATTGAATCACTATGTTATATACCCCAAACTAATATGTCAACTATGTCTCAATTAAAAAATATATATTTATACACATAAAAATGATAATGTCACATTATAATTGAGGGTCATTTTCTAGTCTAAACAATGGGTTGGGAGCTTAGAGGCTGAGAGTGGTAGGCATCTCCAAGGCTCTCAACGCCTCTCCACCTCAGTTTATCACACTAAAGAACAACTATGAGCTTGATCAAAGAGAAAGAATGGGAGTGGCACTACCTAAATGTAACATCAATAGTAGGTTTCAAACTGAGTGGCTCACAAGCATTGCTATTAGAGTGTCACATCACCTCTAACCTCCAGGGAAAGGTTTCTTGAAAAGAAACATGGTCCTAAAAGCACCTAATGATTCTGGGAAGTTTTTACCTGTCAGTATATGAGATATGGCAGGGCAAATAATACCTTTGTACTCAATTTCCTCATTATACTTACCACCAGAAAGTTTTATCAGATGTATAGTCTCTGAATTCTAATTTCCCCACTTGAGAAATGCAACTCTCAAGGGCAATCCCTCTTTCACACTTACTCCATAAAAAGTACTAAGAGCAAAGAAGGAAGCTTAGAATAAGCCATAGAGTCATTTTCTGTGAAGAAGGAAAAGGAGAAGGAGGAGGAGGAGGAGGACTCATTTCCTCTGAGAAAGAAGGAGGAGGGAGAGGGACAGAGGAGAGGCAGGAGGGGGGTACAGGAAAAGGGGGGGAGGAAGGAGGAGGAACCCACTTAGATAACCAGAACTTGGGTCATCTGCTTTTTGAGGATTATTACACTCTCTCTATCTTCTACAATCAAATTAGAACAAAAGCCTTATTCGAATGTCTCCTCTTTCAAGTGTCCTTGCTTCCCTCCAAACTTGTAAACCTTTATGTGGTCCATTATACTATTTATTATTATCAAAATTTTCTATTATTTAACACTCATGCTTTTGTGTTTTGTTTCCACTAGACAAATTTGCACCATCTTTCTTCCAATGGCATGTGACATCGTTCTGGGACTACAGAATCTTCTCCATGAAAACTTTCTCTTTCATTGTTGGATTGACTGACTATCTTTTACATTGTGCATTAGCTTCCATCATGGCATGCAGAGGTGTTTTTTTTTTCTTGGTGTCCTGCTGCTGCATCCCTCCCCCTAAATCTCACCAAGCTTAGATTCCCATGTCTGAATTTTTGACACCCCAGGAAAGGGTATCCAAAATAAACTATCAGCTTGTGATTTGTCTTTGTATGGTTTTGATATATTGGAATGTGTTCTCTAGAGATCTTTACCCAATGAATCAAAATATCTGAAATTCCCTCATCAGAGTAACTCCTAATCCCTTTCCATCAACTTCACTTTAGGGCCAAAGCTGTGAGGAAGAATTAAATTGTCCCTTGTCCATACACTTTAAATACTTTTTGGGGGGAAGGTGGGCATCTCAGTGTTCTGGGAGACTCATTTTAGAAAGACCTCTATAGTGAGGTAGATTGTTTTTCTGTTGTCACCATTGGCAATAAAAGAATTTTTCAAACAGATGCTCTAGCTCTGAATTTTTGAGGCAAGAAAGGAAAAAGAAAAGACTTGGGGGAAAAAAATTCAAGAAGTATATATGCTTTTCTCAAGGGTTTGGGTGCCTGACTCTGAAACTTGGCTTGGCCCATAGCTGCTTCTCAATAAATGTTTTTGACTGTAGTTGATTTTCGTATTTATTTTTGGTGAAAGGGTTTTAGTACTTTCAAGAGTAAAGATTTACAATCGCCTATACAACAGGATACATTGTTCAAAATACTATCTATGACACCCTTTCAAAATGTCAAATTGGCATCCTTCAGGGTGTTTCATATGTACTCAAATTTCAATTTCCATTCCTTATGCTTCTAATTTGCCTCAGCTTACTAATTTGCCCATAAATGGTTTGTCATGCTCACCACAGCTCTTATAATTAAAAACCATGTGGGCATCCAATGTCTATCCTACTGAGGGAAATGAGGCAAAGTTCAGGTAAAGAGGAACTCAGAGGACATGCCAGGGATTACCTTGTACTTCTGGCAGGGGTATAGGACATAAAAATATACAAATGACTTATCTTCCTCCCTGAAAAGCCTGCCTGAAGATTTCATATGATTGGGCTCTTCTGGGTTGATTATGGTGACTTCCAGCTCTTGGCAAAAAGAACTGAGAAGCCAATCCATAAATATTTATCACATCTATAATTTGCCACATTTTTAGTGGCCCACTTTGTATTTGTCCAATTCTTCACATTTATGGCTCTTTCTCCCTGAATGGACAAATGCCTCTGTCCGCAGCTTGTTAACCAAGCCCAAGGTATCTACCCTTCTCTCTCTGAAGTCATCTCAAAGAGTCTCAGTTCCAGGATTATGAAGCATCCTACTCATATTTAATATTCCCAGTGTTCAAAAGGGTGTGTGCCATAGTTGTAATTTTTGGTGTCTCCCCCACTCCATATATATGGGGGGAAAAAAGCTCAATGCTTTGATGAGTTCCACTAGACATAGGGAAAATTATGAAGTTGACAAAATTTCTCTGACACACCCCCTTCCCCATGTTCCTTCTCTATTTCTTTCATTTCTATACCCCCCTACTTTGGAAGTGAACTGAAAACAATGAGATGCTAGCCCCTCCTGTCTTCACAGAGTTTATTTATACAATGGATATTATTACACCATGTTACTTACTTTAAGCTGCCTCCATCTTGAAAACACAATTTAAATCTGATCTCTCCAACTTGTCTCTGAAAAAAAGAATTGAGGGGAAAATCTCTCTCCTGGGTTTTCTTACACTTTTCCTTTCCTCTCTAGGGTTTTGTCACACTTATTCCTAATGGTCCCAACTCTCCTCCCTCACTCGGGTTCCTTACTGCCCTGTCTCCCTAACCCAAGTGGAGAGAAAGATTCCTGGGTATTCTTAGCACAACAGACAACCTTAGGATCTCAACAAAAATTTACCAAAATGTAAAATGAAAAACATTAAAAAAAAAGTGACAGAAAATAGAGATGACTCAAAAAATAGTCACATTTCAACATGTAAGTTTTTTATTTCAAGGATTCCAGTAAAAGGAGAGAAAAGCCTTACATACTGAGTACAAGAAAGGGCTCCTCAGATAAGAACACTTAGTCTGGGGATTGTTGATATAACTCCAAGAGACAGCGTTTTCTTCCTCCCAGACTCCTGGGCCTATTGCCTGTAAGTTCTGTTTTGTTTTCTGATCTTTTAGAGTGAGTCTATTGAGACTTTTCAAAATGAAACATTGTCCTGGTCCAACCTTCCTGACCAGGAAGCTACATACACCATTTCCAGTTTCCACTCTGAAAACAAAGAACCTTTGAAATGCAGGACAGTCACGATTAACAGTATAAAGACGTAAGATAATATAGTCATTCAACTCCTAGCTTTGCCATATATTAGCTGTGAGATCTTCGGCATATTACTTTACTTTCACGTGCCTTGGTTTCCTTATTTATAAAATGGAAAGATAATAGTATGTACTTCATAGAATTTTGTATTAAATAAGTTATCAATTCAAGTAAGTAGTTAGAAAAGGCTTGAATCTTACTGTTGTTGTTTTTACTACTGATACTCCAGAGCACAAAAGAATGATCTATCCCTTCCCTCCGCATCTCTAGCTATCAATGGAACATTTGATAATTTTATCATATTTAACTCAAGTCTACCTGAACTCATTCCCAGGGAAATTACCTTGGGAACATGTGCCTATGACTGTTCCATAATATGATGATCCCCTAAACTTTTTTTTAATTAAGATTTTATTTATTTGTTTGGTTGTTTAGAGAGCAGAAGCTGGGGAAGGGGCAGAGGGAGAGGGAGAGGGAGAGAAGAATCTTCAGTAGACTGCATGCTGAGCATGGAGCCCGATGAGGGGCTTGATCCCAGGACATTGAGATCATGACCTGGGCTGACATCAAGAGCCAGATGCTTAACTGACTAAGCCACCCAGATGCTCCTTTTTGTTTTCTTTTTAGAGAGGGAGAAAGAGAGAGGGGTGAGGGGCAGAAGGAGAGGGAGAGAGAATCTTAAGCAGGCTCCACACCCAGCACAGAGCCTAATGCGTGGCTTGATCTCACAACCCTGAGATCATGACCTGAGCCCAAATCAAGAGCTGGACGCTTAAATGACTGAGCCATCTAGGTGCCCTGATCCCTTAACTTCTTAACAACAGTTCACCCAAAAAACGCTGATCACCTACCATGTTCCAAACACTGTGCTAGGTGCCAGAGATGTAATGATGAGGGAAAAAGAAAGAAAACGCAGGTACAACCCTTGTTCTCATGAAGAAATAAGTAAGCATCAGTGGAGATGCTTGGTAAGAACATTGTCTGCTTTGGAATCACACAGTAGTCTCCAAAGGAGATCGCCATAAATTATGCCTTCAGATATTCATGACCCTGTGCAGTCATCCTCCCTGCAATGGATCTGAGCTGCCCTATGACTCATTTTAACCAACAGAATGTGGTGAAGGTAACCACGCCAGTTTCAGGTTTAAGTCTTAAGAAGGCATGGCAGGCCCCCTTCTGTGCTTTTGGGGAGACTTGAGCTGCCATATAAGTAGTCCAACTGACCTGCTAGAGGGATCCCATGGAAAGGCCGTGTGGAGAGGGAAATATCTTGGAATTACATAGAGAAAGCGAGAGCACTCCAGCCTTCCTCATATCCCAGTCAACCCCATAAAGGCTCCAGACACATGAATGAGGCATCCTGGATGTTCCAGCTCAGTCACAAGTCCAGGTGACTGTGGACTCAGTCAATATCACCTGGAGTAAGAGCAGCTCAGCTGAACCCAGTCAACCCACAGAATCATGAAAGACAATGGAATAGTTTTTTTTTTGTTTTAAGCCACAGAGTTTCAGAATAGCTCATTATGCATCAATAGAAAGACTAACTACATGAAAACACCTTCTCTGCCATTGACAGATAGATAACCTTGGTAAAATTATTTAATCATCATTAGGCTCAATTTTCTCAACTCTAAAATGGGGCAAGAGTGATACTTCCCAGAGCTGTTGTAAGCATCAGATATATGTAAAGTTCTTAGAAACTGGTGATAATACATGGTAGCAATTATAGGTGGTTAAAGATGGTTAGTTTTCTGACACATTCCCAGGAGGATTTTTTTTAATTTTTTATTGTTATGTTAATCACCATACATTACATCATTAGTTTTTGATGTAGTGTTCCATGATTCATTGTTTGTGCATAACACCCAGTGCTCCATGCAGAATGTGCCCTCTTTGATACCCATCACCAAGTTAAAACATCCCCCCAGCCCCTCCCCTCTAGAACCCTCAGTTTGTTTTTCAGAGTCCATCAACTCTCATGGTTAGTCTCCCCCTCCGATACCCCCCCTTCATTCTTCCCCTCCTGCTATCATCTTCTTCTTGTTTTTTTCTTAATATATATTGCATTATTTGTTTCAGAGGTACAGATCTCTGATTCAACAGTCCTGCACAATTCACAGCACTTGCCAAAGCACATACCTTCCCCAATGTCTATCACCCAGCCACCCCATCCCTCCCAACCCCCACCACTCCAGGAACCCTCAGTTTGTTTCCTGAGATTAAAAATTCCTCATATCAGTGAGGTCATATGATATATGTCTTTCTCTGATTGACTTATTTCACTAAGCATAACACCCTCCAGTTCCATCCACGTCGTTGCAAATGGCAAGATCTCATTCCTTTTGATGGCTGCATAATATTCCATTGTATATATATATACCACTTCTTCTTTATCCATTCATCTGTCGATGGACATCTTGGCTCTTTCCACAGTTTGGCTATTGTGGACATTGCTGCTATAAACATTGGGGTGCACATTCCCCTTCGGATCCCTACGTTTGTATCTTTGTGGTAAATACCCAGTAGTGCAATTGCTGGATCGTATGGTAGCTCTATGTTCAACTGTTTGAGGAACCTCCATACTGTTTTCCAGAGTGGTTGCACCAACTTGCATTCCCACCAACAGTGTAGGAGGGTTCCCCTTTCCCCGCACCCCTGCCAACATCTGTCGTTTCCTCACTTGTTAATTTTAGCCATTCTGACTGGTGTGAGGTGGTATCTCATTGAGGTTTTGATTTGGATTTCCCTGATGCCGAGCGATGTTGAGCACTTTTTCATGTGTCTGTTGGCCATTTGGATGTCTTCTTTGGAAAAATGTCTGTTCATGTCTTCTGCCCATTTCTTGATTGGATTATTTGTTCTTTGGGTGTTGAGTTTGATAAGTTCTTTATAGATTTTGGAT
Source organism: Eumetopias jubatus (assembly GCF_037043125.1). NCBI lineage: Eukaryota > Metazoa > Chordata > Mammalia > Carnivora > Otariidae > Eumetopias > Eumetopias jubatus. Next base: position 62,065,103 of record NW_028274815.1, on the reverse strand, counting down.
ACTAGCCCTTTATCTGATATGTCATTTGCAAATAGTTTCTCCCATTCTGTCGGTTGTCTTTTGGTTTTGTGGACTGTTTCTTTTGCTGTGCAAAAGCTTTTTATCTTGATGAAGTCCCAAGAGTTCATTTTTGCCCTTGCTTCCCTTGCCTTTGGAAATGTTTCTAGGAAGAAGTTGCTGCGGCTGAGGTCGAAGAGGTTGCTGCCTGTGTTCTCCTCGAGGATTTTGATGGACTCCTGTCTCACATGTAGGTCTTTCAACCATTTTGAGTCTATTTTTGTGTGTGGTGTAAGGAAATGGTCCAGTTTCATTCTTCTGCACGTGGCTGTCCAATTTTCCCAACACCATTTGTTGAAGAGACTGTCTTTTTTCCATTGGACATTCATTCTTTCCTGCTTTGTCGAAGATTAGTTGACCATAGAGTTGAGGGTCCATTTCTGGGCTCTCTATTCTGTTCCATTGATCTATGTGTCTGTTTATGTGCCAGTACCATACTGTCTTGATGATGACAGCTTTGTAATAGAGCTTGAAGTCCGGAATGGTGATGCCGCCAGCTTTGCCTTTCTTTTTCAACATTCCTCTGGCTATTCAGGGTCTCTTCTGGTTCCATACAAATTTTAGGATTATTTGTTCCATCTCTTTGAAAAAACTGGATGGCATTTTGATGGGGATTGCATTGAATGTGTAGATTGCTCTAGGCAGCATTGACATCTTCACAATGTTTGTCCTTCCAATCCATAAGTATGGAACGTTTTTCCATTTCTTTGTGTCTTCCTGAATTTCTTTCATGAGTATTTTATAGTTTTCTGCATACAGATCCTTTGCCTCTTTGGTTAGATTTATTCCTAGGTATCTTATGGTTTTGGGTGCAATTGTAAATGGGATCAACTCCTTCATTTGTCTCTCTTCTGTCTTGTTGTTGGTGTATAGGAATGCCACTGATTTCTGTACATTGATTTTATCCTGTCACTTTACTGAATTCCTGTAGGAGTTCTAGCAGTTTTGGGGTGGAGTCTTTTGGGTTTTCCACATACAGTATCATATCATCTGCAAAGAATGAGAGTTTGACTTCCTCTCTGCTGATTTGGATGCCTTTGATTTCTTTTTGTTGTCTGATTGCTGTGGCTAGGACTTTTAATACTATATTGAATAGCAGTGGTGATAGTGGACATCCCTGCCATGTTCCTGACCTTAGGGGAAAAACTCTCAGCTTTTCTCCATTGAGAATGATATTCGCTGTAGGTTTTTCATAGATGGCTTTTATGATATTGAGGTATGTACCCTCTATTCCTATACTCTGAAGAGTTTTGATCAAGAAAGGTTGCTGTACTTTGTCAAATGCTTTTTCTGCATCTATTGAGGGATCATATGATTCTTGTTCTTTATTTTGTTAATATATTGTATCACGTTGATTGATTTGCAGATGTTGAACCAACCTTGCAGCCCAGGGATAAATCCCACTTGGTCATGGTGAATAATCCTTTTAATGTACTGTTGGATCCTATTGGCAAGTATTTTGGTGAGAATTTTTGCATCCATGTTCATCAAGGATATTGGTCTGTAATTCTCCTTTTTGATGGGGTCTTTGTCTGGTTTGGGGATCAAGGTAATGTTGGCCTCATAAAACGAGTTTGGAAGTTTTCCTTCCATTTCTATTTTTTGGAACACTTTCAGGAGAATAGGTATTAATTCTTCTTTAAATGTCTGGTAGAATTCCCCTGGGAAGCCATCTGGCCCTGGGCTTTTGATTCTTGGGAGATTTTTGATGACTGCTTCAATTTCCTTAGTGGTTATAGGTCTGTTCAGGTTTTCTATTTCTTCCTGGTTCAATTTTGGTAGTTGATACATCTCTAGGAATGCATCCATTTCGTCCAGGTTATGTAATTTGCTGGCATACAGTTGCTCATAATTTGTTCTTATAATTGTTTTTTATGTCTTTGGTGTTCGTTGTGATCTCTCCTCTTTCATTCATGATTTTGTTGATTTGGGTCCTTTCTGTTTTCTTTTTGATAAGTCTGGCCAGGGGTTTATCAATCTTGTTAATTCTTTCAAAGAATCAGCTCCTAGTTTCGTTGATCTGTTCTACTATTCTTTTGGTTTCTAGTTCATTGATTTCTGCTCTGATCTTTATTATTTCTCTTCTGCTGCTGGGTTTAGGCTTTATTTGCTGTTTTGTCTCTAGCTCCTTTAGGTGTAGGGTTAGGTTGTGTATTTGAGACCTTTCTTGTTTCTTGAGAAAGGCTTGGATTGCTATATACTTTCCTCTCAGGACTGCCTTTGCTGTATCCCAAAGGTTTTGAACAGTTGTGTTTTCATTTTCATTGGTTTCCATGAATTTTTTTAATTCTTCTTTAATTTCCTGGTTGACCCATTCATTCTTTAGTAGGATGCTCTTTAGCCTCCATATATTTGAGTTCTTTCTGACTTTCCTCTTGTGATTGAGTTCTAGTTTCAAAGCAGGTCTGAAAATATGCAGGGAATAATCCCAATCTTTTGGTACCGGTTGAGACCTGATTTGTGACCTAGGATGTGATCAATTCTGGAGAATGTTCCATGGGCACTAGAGAAGAATGTGTATTCCGTTGCTTTGGGATGGAATGTTCTGAATATGTCTGTGAAGTCCATTTGGTCCAGTGTGTCGTTTAAAGTCTTTATTTCCTTGTTGATCTTTTGCTTAGATGATCTGTCCATTTCAGTCAGGGGGGTGTTAAAATCCCCCACTATTATTGTATTGTGTCAATGTGTTTCTTTGCTTTTGTTATTAATTGCCTTATATAATTGGCTGCTCCCATGTTAAAGGCATAGATATTTACAATTGTTAGATCTTCTTGTTGGGTAGACTCTTTAAGTAAGATATAGTGTCCTTCCTCATCTCTTATTACACTCTTTGTTTTAAAATCTAATTTGTCTGCTATAAGGATTGCCACCCCAGCTTTCTTTTGGTGTCCATTAGCATAGTAAATGGTTTTCCACCCCCTCACTTTCAATCTGGGGGTGTCTTTGGGTCTAAAATGAGTCTCTTGCAGACAGCTTATTGATGGGTCTTGTTGTTTAATCCAATCTGATAGCCTGTGTCTTTTGATTGGGGCATTTAGCCCATTTACATTCAGGGTAACTACTGAAAGATATGAATTTAGTGCCATTGTATTGCCTGTAAGGTAACTGTTACTGTATATTGTCTGTATTCCTTTCTGGTCTATGCTGCTTTTAGGCTCTCTCTCTGCTTAGAGGACCCCTTTCAATATTTCTTGGAAGGCTGGTTTCGTGTTTGCAAATTCCTTTAGTTTTTGTTTGTCCTGGAAGATTTTTACCTCTCCTTCTATTTTCAATGACAGCCTAGCTGGATATAGTATTCTTGGCTGCATATTTTTCTCGTTTAGTGATCTGAAGATATCATGCCAGTCCTTTCTGGCCTGCCAGGTCTCTGTGGATAGGTCTGTTGCCAATCTAATGTTTCTACCTTTATAGGTTACATATCTCTTCTCCCGAGCTGCTTTCAGGATTTTCTCTTTGTCTCTGAGACTCATAAGTTTTACTATTAGATGTCAGGGTGTTGACCTATTTTTATTGATTTTGAGAGGGGTTCTCTGTGCCTCCTGGATTTTGATGCCTGTTTCCTTCCCCACATTAGGGAAGTTCTCTGCTATAATCTGCTCCAATATACCTTCTGCCCCTCTCTCTCTTTCTTCTTCTTCTGGGATCCCAATTATTCTAATGTTGTTTCATCTTATCATATCGCTTATCTCTCGAATTCTGCCCTCGTGATCCAGTAGTTTTTTATCTCTCTTTTTCTCAGCTTCTTTATTTTCCATCATTTGGTCTTCTATATCGCTGCTTCTCTCTTCTGCCTCATTTATCCTAGCAGTTAGTGCCCCCAGTTTTGATTGCACTTCATTAATAGCCTTTTTGATTTTGATTTGGTTAGATTTTAGTTCTTTTATTTCTCCAAGAAGGGTTTCTCTAATAACTTCCATGCTTCTTTCAAGCCCAGCTTGTATCTTTAAGATCATGATTCTGAACTCTAGGTCCGACATCATAGTAATATCCGTATTGAGTAGGTCCCTGGCAGACAGTATTACCTCTTGTTCTTTTTGCTGAGGTGATTTTTTTCGTCTTGTCATTTTGTCCAGAGGAGAACAGATGAATGAGAGAACAAAATGTTAAGAGGTTAACAACGTCCCCAGCAAATACACTCTAACCAAATCAGAAAAGACCTGAAACCAAGGGAAAAGAAAGGGAAAGAAAGAAAAAAGAAAGAGAAAAAAAAAAGAAAAAGAAAAAGATAAAAACAAACAAAAACAGAACAAAAAAAAACAGAATATGATCAAATATGATCAGGCTAGTGCATAGATCAGTGCCACACACTAGATTTTGGGTGTATTTTAGTCTGTCAGAAGAAAGTGCCTCCTAAAATTTTAAAGAAAGAAACACTTATATATGTACAAAATAAGGGTTGATACAATGAAGCTATGGAAGATGACTGTAAAGATGAAAATTATAAAAGATTTTATAAAAGGAATTGATAAGATAAGAAGTTGTTTGAAAAAAGAAAGATTAAATAAAAAAGAAAAAAAAAGGGAGAGAATGTGATCAGGCAGGAGACTAGAACAAAGCCATACACTAGTGATTTAGAGTATATTTTGATCTGTTAGAAGAAACTGTATCTCAAAATTTTAGAGAGAACAACTTATACATATATATATATATGCCACAAATAAGAGTATCTACTATGAAGGGATAGAATATGACTCTAAAAATGAAAAATAATTTTTTTTTCAAAAAGGGATTGATACGATGTTGGTTGAAAAAGGGAAAAAGAAAAATTAAAAAAAAAACAGTTAAAAAAATTAACTTTGAAAAACTAATGAATCATGGTAAAAAAAAAAAAAAAGCCATGAATTCTATGTGCAGTATTCCCCTAGCGCTGGAGTTCTCCCATTCTCCTTGATCAGTAAACTTGGTCTTGGCTGGCTGTTCATGCTGATCTTCTGGGGGAGGGGCCTGTTGCCCTGGTTCCCAAATGTCTTTGCTGGAGGCGTAATTGCCCCGCCCTTGTCGGTCCGGGCTAAGCAATCTGCTCGGGTTTGCTCTCAGGAGCTTTTGTTCCCTGCAAGCTTTCCGTACAGCTTTGGAGGATGAGAGTGAAAATGGTGGCCTCCCATTCTCCACCTGGAGGAGCCGAGAACTCGGGGCCCCACTCCTCAGTGCGCCCCGAGAGAGAAACAGTCACTCCCGTCTCCCCGGTCTCTGGCCGCACTCCGTGCTCACCCGGCCTGTGACCGAGCGTTTCTATCTCTGGCACCCGACCCCGTGTGGAGTCTCCAAACCCAGCAGATCCCTGCTGTGCACTCCCGCGCCGCTCCTCCCGGGGGAGGGAGGGGAGTCTCCCCGGATCTGCCGCTTGTTGGGTCCCTGCTGGAGGAGCAGTGGCCCGACTGTGTCGCCAATCACAGTTTATGGCAACCCCGAGCTGAGAGCCTCCACCTCAGCTCCGTCTCTGCAGCCAGCTTCCCCGCTCCCATACCTGGGAGCTCTGCTGCGCTCAGGCACCCCCGGTCTTTCTGTGACCCCGAGGGTCCTGAGACCACACTGCCCCGCGAGGGTTCCACCCCCCGCTTAGCCCCTGGAGCGATGTTCCTCAGTGGAGCCGACTTCTAAACGTTCCGATTTTGTGCTCCGCGGCTCTATCACTTGCCAGAAGCGGCCGACGGAGGCCCCCTTCCCCGCCGTCTATCCTCCCGAATATCGCCTCGGATTCACTTCTCCACACGTCCTACCTTCCAGAAAGTGGTCGCTTTTCTGTTCAGAGAGTTGTTGCTATTCTCTTTGATCTCCTGTTGAATTCGTAGGTGTTCAGAATGGCTTGATCCCTATTCAGCTGAATTCCTGAGACCAGATGAAATCCAGGTCTCCTACTCCTCCACCATCTTGCTCCGTCCATCCCAGGAGGATTTTTATTTTACATCAGGACCCTGAAGACCGTGAGACGTTCCTCAAGTTGCCATTCACATTTGACTATAGGCTGCTTCCTCCCTGTATGTGGATAAACTCAGGACTGAATGTGAAGAGTTTTCTCTCCACACACAGAATTCAGGAGATAAGATCCCATACCTGATCTGACATTTTCTGTATTTTTTAACCCTTTATTTTATATTAGCAATATATGCATTCAGTTGTTATGTCAACATTAAGTAATTACAATTGTTGTTAAACATGGCATCATAAAGTTCTCACCCTTGCCTCCAACTTAACGCTTCCTGAGAACCTTTGGAGATTTGTAAAATAAATGATGTAAAACATGGGATGTTTTGGGTATGACAAATCTCATTTATTTTCACTGTCATCACTCACCATGGTATAGGAGAGCTGCTCCATGCAGACTGAAATATTGCAGATGTTTTCAAAATACTATTGCGCTATGGAGAGACCGCTTGAATTTCTCATCTGGTTACTTTCAGTTTAAATCCCCATCCACAAAGTTTCTTTATATGTGTATTTTAAAATCTTGAGCTTCTTGCCTATTTGCTCGTGGACCCAAATGCCCATCCAACATCCAGCCACAGAGAACTCGAAAACAGTTCCTGGCATTCCATGAGGCACGTAAGATTGAAGAACAAGGAGGCAAAAGATAAAAGTAGTTACAACTATTCATTAGTTTTTGGTACATCAGATAATTTGTGCAATGGCTTCGGGGCTTTAATTGAATCACTTTTCCCACCTTGTCTTAATTTTAATTATGCAGCAATCATTTTTACCAACCTGTGCAAAAGAACCATATGAAAATGTGACATATGACAATATACATTTACCTAAGCTCCAGGACGACAGTGACCTACAGGCAATTAGCTACTGCCTCTAGCACCGAACGGCCAATTAAAGAGTTAACGAAATGCCCTCCAAATCACCTACATGTTCAGGATTTTTGGACTGCCAGGAACACTGCACTTCAACTGATATAATTTTTGACTGACTGATTTAGTAAGTCTACATCTGCTAAAATTCCAGACTCATGCCTGTAAAACTGAGGAGTCAGGTTTTATGAGGTGCTTTCACTGTCATTAAAGACGATCGCACCTTAGCCCTTCTCCTAACAAGACAATCTTGCAGTCGTCATTAGGAGGCGTGATCTTAGCTTGTCATCACAGGAAAAAAAAGGCTTGCTAGGTCAATGAGGATGGTACTGAGTTCATCTCAAGGATGTAAGACATTCATTCCAATGGCTATAAGCCAGAAACTAAATATAAAGAAGGAAGAAAGGAAACAAATGTGACATTTTAAGATAGCTTTTTAAATTTAATTTTTTTTTTTAAGTAGGCTCCATGCCCAGTGCAGATCCCAAAGCAGGACTCGAACTCACAACCATGAGATCAAGACCAGAGCAGAGATCAAGACTGGAGCAGAGATCAAGAGTTGGGCACTCAACAGGCTGAGCCACCTAGGCACCCCTAATTTAATATTTAAATTTAAATATCACATTTTTAAGGTTTTGTAGTACTAAAGCTTGAGATAAGAATTTACTCAATAAGTGATTCCAGAAAGTCCCGGAAACAGAGTGAGGAAGCAGACAGGAAAGGGAAGGAAGCCACAGGGTGTGTTCGTGAGCAAATTACCACTGTGTTCAGCTGGTGACTGCTGGATGACAGTGTAGAACATGCAGTGCTGTCCTATGTGAGGGACAAAAAAAAAAAAAAGATTCCCAAGGGGCAACTCTTGTCAGTCACGGGCCAAGAGTGCACTCAGATATTGGCTCCCTAGCACTCTTCCTACTTCATACAAAGGCCGTGAATGCTTCAACAGCCAGAGAAAGCATTCAGGAAGAGTCAGAGGTGCTCACAGAAAGTTCAAGTGAACAGAATGGTTAGTATTGAGGCAATCTGGGTAGGACACTGAGTGTTTGCTATAAAACTTGACCCCAAATTAAGTGTGCCTGAGTGATACCAAGTTTTGTTGTGGGGCTTGCTTCATCTAGTCTAATCCACACAGTTCATTCATTATACCTTGGATCTAAATATGATCTGTTTACCCACTGTTACCTAATTTAATCCCTAAAAATCTGTCCTTGGTGTAGAACATCGCAGAGCATCACTTCTGCCTTGTGGGATGTCATAAAGTGGAGGGAACAGTGAGGGACAAGAAGCAACCTATGCTTGATGAGGGAACTCATTAATTCTCTGTAAAGCGCATATTTGATTTGGCTGGGCACCTGACTGGGGTAAGCCTACCAGAAATATGTTTGTCAAATTAAAATAAATTGGGATGGATGATCTAATAACTAAATATATATGAAAAACAAAGAATAGATAAAATTGAGGCTTATAAAAATCTAGACCAAATCAAACCAGTGACCAAAACCCTTTTCTAAACTACTTTTGCTAAGACCTAGATGTGTACATTAAATGCCACAAGGATAAAGACAGAAAAAATGAGAAACACAAGGCTATGTTGGATCTTGCTTTTGGATGAAAGCCTAAATCATGCAACCTAAAAGGAGCTCTCAACTTCTGTTGTTATTCTTAGCTGAAGAGTCAGTTCTAAAGAGAGGTCCAGATACCACAGGAAGAGAAAATCCTTTTCCAGATGCCTTCTCCTCCCTGATTTCTTGGCAGTACTCCCAGGAAACTGTCAATCAGTCAGTCAAACTATACGGAGCAATGGTATTGAGTCAACAAGTACCTGTTCCACACCTACTACACAAAAGCACTAGGCTCTTGTCTAAGATCCAGAGAAGCCAAATGAACTGCAGGGCTCTGATGTTTCACACTTGCTGGAGAAGGGCTGGTGGATAGGTTGGTTGATTGATTAAGTGATTAAATTAAGTGAATGAACAGATTCCTATAGCCCAACTTCTTTATGAACAGTAACCTTGTCTTCTCTACTCTGTAAAATCCATACAACCTCTGATGCTTCATGCATGTTATGGACACTCCATAAACGATTGTTGATGGTATGAAATAAAAACAGTGCACAGGTTTGTTCAGTGTGAGTTTCCATGTAATATCTGTAATTCTTCAAGTGCTGCAGGCATTTCTCTTGGTTAAGGGTTAATGGAACACACAGATGAGCAAAACTCTTTACACCCCCATAGCACCACTTTTTGGCTGGGGTTTGCAATCCTGGCTTCAAAAGCTTAGAGATTTCCATCTCATTGGAGAAGACTTTCTAGATTATGAAACAAGCAGTTTTTCACTCACTGCTTACTTTCTCTCACTTGCTTCTTTCCTGTTGAGCCAGATAATCCTCCACTCACAAGATGAAGTTTCGGCTTCTTTCTCTAAGTTGTCTTCATATTTATCCTCATATTCCAACATTCTGTTTATTATATTTTTTGCTAATAAAGTCTTCCCACTGCATTTCTGCTGTCTTTACACATTCTCTTGTGAGTTTCATTCCTATCTAAATTAGTGCAATCAACAGGGTATACAAGTTAGGCATGTTACTGATCAGTTGTTTTTAGTCTGGAAGTTTGATATAACTTCTTAGAATTTTATTACATTCCTTAGGTTTTTAACCAATATAAATAAGTTTATGAACAGACCCACTTCTATACAATTGTCTTTATTATCTCTTCTGTTTTATTGAGCCATTGCTGAGATTTTAGATTAAAAGCTCCCAGAAGGCAGGGATTGCAAACACAGCCTTATTTACCCCTAGACAGAGTAAAGATTTGTCACCATGTCTCAGGGTTAAAAGTCTTTGAGGCTTTGTTGTCCAAGTTGTCCATCTGCTACTCCTATTCTTTCTATAACATTGCCAGTTCTCTTCCCTCTGATCAACAACAGTGAAAATAAATCAGTTTAAGATAAGTGTAAAACCAGGGCACCTGGGTGGCTCAATTGTTAAGCATCTGCCTTCAGCTCAGGTCATGATCCCAGGGTCCTGGGATCGAGTCCCGCATCGGGCTCCCTGCTCGGCGGGAAGCCTGCTTCTCCCTCTCCCACTTCCCCTGCTGTGTTCTCTCTCTCGCTCTCTCTCTGTCAAATAAATAAATAAAATCTTTAAAAAAAAAGATAAGTGTAAAACCTTGCATTCCATGTAGTATATGCTTAAAATATTAATATCTTGCAAATAAGTAATCTATTAAATTAACATTTATTTATAAGTGACTGAAATCAGAAATTTTCTTGAGAGCAGATGTTGGAAAACCGTGATTAATAGACAATGAAGAGAAGAGAAAACCAGGGGGGAAGTTGACTTACAGATATCAGTATTGGTTATTTCTTGTTACAGTATATACACAGCATAACCAGAGCAGTTCAGTGGCATCCAGCAATAGATATATTTTTGCTCTAAGTCTGTATTTTTGGTTGGGTAGCTCTACCTATCTAAGCTGGCCCCACTTGTACCCCTGCAGTCAGCTGGCAGGTCAGCTGAGGAACTGGCTCATGTAGTAGGGTCTCAGGTGGGATGACCTGGCTCTGGTCCAGTTGCTTCCTCCAGCAGACTAGTCAAGGAATGTTCTCATGAAGCAGAAATCCAAGAATGAACAAAAGAACACAAGTCCTCTGGAGGCCAAGGCTCTGAAGAGGCACAGGTACACTGTCATTAACACATTCTACTGACCCAAAGCAATCACAAGACCACCCTAAATTCAAGGGGTGAAGTCACAGACTCCATCTGCTGTTAAGATGAGGTGCAAAGTCCCATTGCAGAGGAAATCTATAGTGAAGCCATCAGGTTAATCAACGACTCAACTTTACTAATTTAACAAAATAATTCAGGTCAATAAAAAGAAAGTTAAGAAAAGCAAAAAGTAGGGCCAATCCTCTTAAATAAGTTGCAAACTAACTGGGGAGAGTGAAGGAACAATTGTGTATTCATTTATTCAATAAATATTTACCAGTTGTCTACTGTGTTTTAGGCTTCATACTGGGTCTACATAGGACTAATATATAGTCCCTATTCTTACATAGTTCATAATCCTATGAGTTTGCATACAGCAGGCATCATTTAGACAGTACTTTGTACACTACGATAGGTAGTCAATGAATATTTGTTGGTCAGTGATAGGAAAAATACTAAACAGAGCATGAATTTGTCAGATTGTAGAAGTTCTTTTAGACCCCATAAAGAATGTTTTGAGGGATAATCCTTTAGTGTTTAGAATATGTTAGAAAGTGAAGAAAATTTAAATGTCCAAGAGAGGTCAATATACACACTTAAATTCCCTGTATAATTCTTTCCTTTCTCTCTCTATTTATTATTATTATTATTATTATTATTGTTATTGGGGGGGGTCAGAGGATGAACCTCAGCTGAAAAAGTCAAAGTAGCAGTTAATGGACCTTCCTCATTGTTAGGCAGCAGCTACTAGGATGATGTGGGAGCCTCTCAGACTATCAGTGACCCCTGACCAGGGAAGGAGGGATGGAGCCAGGCAGTGTCCATAGTTCCCCTAACGGCCAGGTCAGGGAAGACAGGGGAGAACCAGAGTGTGATTCCTGCATTCTCCCTTCATATGTCATCGAGAACAATATTGTAATAACTTTGTATGGTGACAGATGGTAACTAGACTTATTGTGGGGATCATTTTCTAATGTATAAAAATATCAAATCACTATGATGTACACCTGAAATGAACAGGATATTGCATGTCAATTATACTTCAATAAAAAAAATAAAAAGAACAAGACCTGAGAAGTAAGAAATAGACAACCCAAAGTTAACCATATTTCAGTACACATGCATACATCACATCATGCGTTTCCGCACACATACGCATTCAGCAATCAATCCACAGTGAAAAATCTTTGGCCTTGGGTTTGTTCTTAGAGAAATATTTCTCAGACTTCTTTGTGGAGGCCAAGAGAGCAGCATGAAGGGGAAAAGCCTGTGAGCCAGAGCTGAGGGCTCCTCTGATTTGAACAGTAAATTGCAAGATGAAAATAATCAGGGAGCACCAATGCCACACGGTTGTTTATGTGTGTGTGTGATTGTGTGCACGTGAATGCATGTGATTATGCTTCAGTGTGTGTGGGGGTAATGGGGCATTAACACTAACTCACAGAAGCTGCTCTGCTTTATGAGTTGGGATTTTTTTTTAAAGGAAATCAAGCCATATTTTTTTTCCTCCCTGTTCTCAAAGATGAAGCAATTTACAGATGCTGAATCCTTTTTTAGGAATAATTCTCAATGCATCATTCAAATATCCTTTGAGCTGAGCACACGATATGCACATCATGAATACATATAATCACTGCACGGTCCTTTGTGAAGATTTTGAAAATAGCAACTGAAAGAGTCAACCATAGGTCTCCATCTGAGGACGTGCACTTGGTGAGTTATGGCCATGCCAACTCTGGACACTCATTTCCTCTTTCAAAGGCCCTGCTCCATTCCTGTGGTCCTCCTAGAACATTTCAGTGGTCCTGAGAGTTAAAAAGTAAATCAGTTTTGGGCCCCTGTGCAAATCATATGCTTATATCTGTCCAATACAGTCAGCACTTGTGGATTTTCAACATATGCCATAACAAGTAGATACATATTTTTTAAAAAGCATCACCTTAATACTCCGTAATTCCATCCTCTTCTAGGCTTGCTTGGGCCTATGGGACCAAAATTTCAGAGCCTAATGGTGCAAACTGTATTACTACTATCTATCACTAGAAAATTTGCAAATGCTCACTGTGCAATTCAACAACCACAGCTATCTGATCAGAGAGCATCTTTCTTGCTGTCACTGTCACTCACTGTTGACCATGTGGAGGACTGTTTCCTTCACCTTTTTCTTCAGAAATATGAAACAAAGATTTGTTTTAAGTTGTGTTTGCTCTGGAACTCAGACAACTTAGTTTAGAGAACTGTGCATCTTTCTCCCTTTTCCCTTTTGAGATATGGGAAAATCTGAAGTCATTTGCTTCCTTTTTTTCTACATTCTCCAGTTTGGAGCACATAAGGCTTTCTGATACACTCTGTCACATGAACCTGAAGCTCACTGACATAAGGTGGCACCCCCAGTGACTTCACCTGCCCCAAGCCCTTTTCCAGATTCAACGGTCTTGAGATATTTTTGATCTATGATGTAACAAATATCCAAAACCATGTGTTATTTGAAACATAAAGGAGAACATGAAACATTTGCATCTTATTACCATTTGCAGAGATTGCCTTTGAGATTCAAAAGGTGGGAAGAATTGCTAGCAGGGAAGTGGTTCCTGCGACTCTCCATTCCCACAAACTAATACTGACAATATTAAAATAAGTAAAATAACATAGTTCACTTAACTTCTATTCAAAGAATTTTCAGATATATATGAAATCTATATTTCTATGTTTATAGATAATTCAGAAAAAAACATGCCTCATTACCTACTCCCTAAATTCCAAAATTTATTTCTCAATTTAGAAAGTAATTTTTCAAAGATATTATTTACTTATTTGAGAGAGAGAGAGAGAAGCAGAGAGAGCACATAAGCAGGGGGAGGGAGAGGGAGAAGCAGACTCCCCACTGAGCAGGGAGCCAGACACAGGGCTAGGTCCCAGGACCCTGAGATCATGACCTGAGCTGAAGGCAGACACTTAACCAACTGAGCCACACAGGCACCCGTGGAATGCAATTTTTGAGTGCCTTTTAAGTGTTCAACACCATATTCATACTTTAGGCCAGTGTGTTTTTAAATAAAGAACAAAACAATTTTACTGGATAAAAATGCGAGAATGGTTAAATATTAACATATATTAGAAAGCAACACACATTTCATAACCAACTTTTCTGGATGCACAACAGTTAGCAAACTAATGGGTATTTTTGAAGAAACTATAATATGTTGGGTTGCAAATGAAATCTATGAGCCAATCCTTAATCTTGTGTGTTGCACAATAAATTTGGGGAGAGGAAAGCAAAGGTGTGGAGAGGAGAAAACAAGCCTGTAGAGGTTGAAGAGGGCAAATTAGACCATCACTGAAACTAACTGAAGAGAGTCAGGCTAGACCCTGCTGAATCATTTCTTTGTTTTCTCTATAGACAGACCAATGGCAGCAGCAAGACCAGTGATGCAAAGAACTGGGAATGGATGCTGATGAACCTCTGCCCTCAGCCTTCGAGAGTCCCTGGGTGCCCCTGTGTGCCTCACACAGAGAGGAACACCTGAGCACCTGTGAAGAGAAGGAGAAAAAAAACTCCAACCTCCCTTTAATATTCCCTTTAGTCAAAGGGTTTCATTACCTTCTCAGAGTCAAACAGCCTCTGCTTACCTCTCTAGGTTCCTCTCTCATCCTGGACCCCTTGTCATCTGGCTCCAGCCACATTTAAGTAATCTCAGTCCCAAATATGGCTCGTCTTCTTGATTGCTGTAATAGGGCGATATTGGCTCCTCTGTCTGGAATGTGCTTCTATAACATCTTTTGGGCCTAACTGCTACTTTAGGCTTTACCTTTAACGCAACATCCTCAATGCTCCCAATGCTTGTGTTATTTGCTCCCCCACGATACACCCTCATTTTAGTCTATATTGACCATTCTAAGTGTTTCTTACCTTTCCATGAAAATTAAATAAATTAGCACATGGTAAATAAACATTTAGACTTGTATCTAGCATATCACACTCAAGAAATACTAGCCATTATTATTATCTTACTTTAAAAAAATTTTCTGATTCCTTGGTATTCTCCCTCACTGAAATCTGAGCCAGTTTTTCTCTTGTTCTCCAACACAACCCATTGCCTAGCACTGTGCCAGGCACATGGTGAGTGGATGTGAATATGGGATGAAAGATATTTAGTTATTACACACAGCCACTGGCATTTAGATCTAATACTTTCTCCTCTCTGCAGTAAGACTTCCTATCAAAACTCCATACAAAATCTTAAAATGAGATGATTCTAGGTTATCCATCCAGATTGAGTCTAAATCCAAAGCAAGTGGCCTTGTAAGAGAAAGGCACAGGGAGATTTGAAACCAACAGAAAAGGAGAGATGCAGCCCCAAGCCAAGAAACGCTGGAGCCACCAGCTGGAAGGGATAAAGAAGTATTTTTCCCCAGAGCCTCTGGAGGAAGCGCAGCCCTGCCGACATTTTGTTTACTTGTGTTTTTTTTTTTTTTTTTTTCCCTTTGGGGAATACTTAATTTCTACTCTCTTCAAAAATTTCAATTATACAATACGGTGTTCAATCTATTGTCACCATGTTATACGTTAGATCTCCCAAACTTATCGCTCCCTATTTCTCTCACTCCCCATCCCCTGGCAATTACTTTTCTACTCTCTGTTTCTATGAGTTGGACATTTTTTTAAAAGATTCCATATATAAGTGATATCATGTGGTATTTGTCTTTCTCTGTCTGGCTTATTTAACTTAGCATAATGCCCTCTAGGTTTATCTACATTGTCACAAATGACAGGATTTCCTTCTTTTTGGAGGCTGAGTATTATTCCATTATACATATATACCATATTTTCTTTATCCATTTATCTGTTGATGGACAGACTTCTGGCCTCCAGAGCTGTGAGAGAATAAATTTCTCTTATTTTAAGCCATGAAATTTGTGCTAATTTGTTATGGCAGCCCCAAGGTCAAATGAGATAGCACATGTAGAGGATGCCATCAGTTTCTGGAATGTTCTTATTCATGCACTCACTCAATCGTTCATTCAACAAATATAAGCATTTACCATGTCCTATGATTGTTCTTAATACTAGGAATATGGGGGCAAAAAGGGAGTTAGCTCTGAGGAAATTATACTTGTTATAATTTTAAATAGCATTAAATTACAAGTTCAGTTTCGTTGTCACTGAATCTCCAGCTCCAGTTTGTATAGTTTTTGAAATGTTTTCCTTGTTCTGGTGAAACACACACACACACTTCTACTTTCCACACATTATAAAGCTTCTCCTCTTCATATCCTCCACAACTCCCACTTCCAATGTGATCCTAAATTCACCTGCATGGAAAACAAACTCTAAAGTTGTGGCAAATATAAAGGGGTTCCTGCTCATTGCAAAGAATTTGTAGTATTTCTCTCAACAGGAGAAAAGCAAGTAGCCTTCCTAATAATTTTGCCCAACCTCTCCACGTCCTGGAACATCATTTGTAAACTGGATGTGGTACTTGGTCCTCAGTCACATGTATCAGTTTTGGTTTTTGACTTCTCTAGACCACATAAATGGCTCCTTCTCATGGAAAAGAGCAGAAGGTTCAGCAATTTTATGATAACACCTCTGTGAGCAACAGAGACTGACTCCAGAGAGATTCAACCTACGGAAGGAAGGTTATTTTCTGATGGAAGTCTTTCTCCTTAAATTAGGTTACAAGAGAGAATAGGAAACAAACTTTGTAACACTTATGGCACCTGCAACTTGAATATAATGTCTTGTCCCAAATATAGGATTGAAATTGTGATAACTCATAATATCCATATTATATCTCCCTGTCACTGGATATATGTGTCCTGTTCTTTTGTTTTCTAAACTGATTCTTTACTTTTTATAAAGTAAATTTTTCATCTGCAGTTTTTTCTTCTATTATATTTTGTAAAGATCCTTAGAAGACTCGTTTCTTTCAGGAAGGGACTGTTATGACAGAATTATAAACAGCCAAATATATCCAGATTAATATAAATGTCCTGCATGTGACAATTTGCCCCCACCAGAAGTGATTCTTTAATAAGACTGAGCAATTTACTTGAGAAAAGCACTTGACAGAGACAGAAACTGTGTCATTTGTCCAAAGGGGGACACAGACAAATATTTTCATCTGGCTCTTGCTCAATGCCTGACTCTAAGCTACACATCATTCACGTTTTTATCCATCACACTTTAAGCATTGCTGTTGTAACCAGCATTAGCAAACTGCAAAGCTCAAGAGTATGTGTTCTGTTCCAACCAGCGGATAGCTGATTGGATGGACTTCAACTTCAAGGGTGTGGACAAATGGATCAATTCTGTTCCAGAAGAAAAGGGAGCCAGAAGAAAAGTAATGATATCAGCTACCTGACAATATTAGGACAGGTAGCTCTGTCTTTTTCTAAATCTTGGAATCAGGCCAGGGTCACTGATTCTAATTAGCAACAAACCATCTCCTTATCCCACGCAAGTCCCATGGAGCTGGAGAAAATGAACCTGGTCTGCCAAATTAGAGCTCGCGTTTAATTTGGGGAGGGAAATGGGGAGATGTACTTGGCCAAACCCTCCTGCTGGGCTCACTCTTGGACACCAAACAGCCAGAGGAGGGGAAGAGTAAAGAATGGGTGGAAAACACAACACAATGTGGGGGAGGAGTATAAAGCTTGAAGATAGACAAAGCTTCAGGAAAGCAGACGGGGACAAATGGAGAAGAAGGTAGGTGAGTGCCAGAAAAACCATGGTGATAAAACCAAAAATAGTTTTCCAAGGTGCACCAGTTTGTTCCATCTCATCTCCCCGGGCTTCCTACTGCCATAGCATC
The DNA here is from genome assembly GCF_037043125.1 of Eumetopias jubatus. Lineage (NCBI taxonomy): Eukaryota > Metazoa > Chordata > Mammalia > Carnivora > Otariidae > Eumetopias > Eumetopias jubatus. The sequence continues at coordinate 62,047,728 of NW_028274815.1, read as the reverse complement.
TACAGATCATTTCATCCCTGTACATATCTACTGAGCACCTACAATGGACCAGGCACTGTATCAAGAACTTTGCTTACATGATTTTGTTTAATCCTTGCAGCAATCCTGGGTGATCAGCTATTTTACACATAAAGATTCTGAGCTTTAGAAAAAAGCAAGTCCTACCTCTGATTTGTGGCAAAGTCATAATTCAACTCCAGGTTCATCTGACTCCCAAGCTTACATGCTTTCCATGATACCAATAGAGTCAAAATAGTAAGAGAGTGCTTCATTAACTTCTGCAAGGGGGAATTTCTTAAATCAATACTTTAATTTTCATAGAAAGACAGAGCTGGAACAATGTATTGCTTTAGGGAAAATCCCACTGAGATGAAGTTCCAGGAAAAGATGTTGTGCTCATTTTAATATTTCTTGTGAAACTTCCAACAGGAGAAACTTTGAGGGCTATAATTCTCAAAAGTTTCAAGTGATGGGCCACCTGGAAACAGAAATCTGCATTATGAGCTACCATGAGTAACTGACATACAATGTAAAATGTGTACAAAATGTATACTTTGTGCTAAATTAGACATCATTGCAAATCACAACCTAGCTAGCAAGCACCATTTCTTTTTTTAAAAAAAGACTGCTTCTCCCTCTCCCCCTGCTCATCATGCTCTCTCTCTCTCTGTATCACTCTGTGTCGCAAATGAATAAATAAAATCTTTAAAAAATAAATAATTAAAAAATGCCTTTTTAAAGATTTATTTATTTGTGTGTGTGTGAGAGAGAGAGAGAACACAAGCAGTGGGGAGCGGCAGGCAGAGGGAGAAGCAGGCTCCCCGCTGAGCAAGGAGCCTGATGTGGGACTCGATCCCAGGACCCTGGGATCATGACCTGAGACGAAGGCAGACGCTTAACTGACTGAGCCACCCAGGTGTCCCAAGCAAGCACCATTTCTAATAAACATTTGCAGAAGAAAAAATAAAAATTGAGAAAATAACGTGTTGAGTATTATTTTTCTTTGGTGTTCCCTTATGAGTGCTCACTCTTCTATTCCACTTTAGGATACCAGGTTTTAATGCACAATTTGAGAACCCACACTTTGGGGAATGGTTTTGTCCCACAGTGGGTTTGGTGTTTTGAAATGCAGGGTGAATAGGTAGTAATATGTTAAAATTTACCAAACCTCTTACCTCCCAGAAGTATCCAATTACAAGAAGTTTGAAATTTTCACAGGGAAGCTCAAATCCTCCTTCAGTGTTGGACAGTTAGAAATCTGAACTTAGAAAATTTCAAAAATAATTGACTATAAGCAGAGTGTAACAGAGCACGGGAAGAACACAGAGCAACTAGAAAAATTCATTTTGTTGATACCTTCTTAAATTCCCTATTTGCTTGGAGTTCCTTGTATATTTCAGGGACTATTTTTTTCTCAGCCTTTTAAAACCCATGCCTTTTGAAGAGCCTGAATGCATTAATTTCAACCCTAGCCAAACCCCCAACATTCATGACTACTGTCACCACCCGTTGAGGGCATGGTTCCCCCAAATTAGTGATGGGTGGGGGTTTGAGTTTATCTTTTGAGTCTCTCTGTGAGTTATGACTTTTGGAGACTGAGTTATAAAGGAATACATATTGTTGGACACAATATTCTCTGTTTCCCTTCCAAATCCTTCTCTCCTTTGTTCTATATCACAAAGCCTGGGCTCCCTGGACCACCTCACTGGGGCTATTTGCACCGCCAGCTTCTGAAGCAGTTGGGCCAATGGGAGGCCCCAGGGGGGAGATCAGCAAACAGCAGGAGGGCAGGTTATGCATGATGTTGTCTCTGCTTCCTTAGCACAACGCAGCGCTGGCAGCTGTGTCTGCGTGGCCCCCTTCTGGAAGACCCCGTCCAATGCTGCATTAGCTTCCTAGAGCTGCCATAACAAATTCCCTCAAACTGGGAGGCTTACAACAACAGAAATGTATTCTTTCACAGCTCCAGAGGCCAGAAGTCCAAAATCAAGGTGTCAGCAGGGCCATGCTCCCTCGGAGGGCGCTGGGGGAGAATTCTTTCTTCTTCCAGCTCCTGGGGGCTTCAGGTATTCTTTGGCTCATGGCTGCAGAGTAGTTCGATCTCCACCTCTGTCTTCATATGGCCTTCTCTCCTTTCTGTCGGTCTTCTCTTCTTATAAGGACACTTACTAGATTGGGGGCCCACCTGGATAATCCAGCATGATCTCCTCTTGAGATCATTAACTTAATTACATTGGCAAAGACTTTTTCTAAGTAAGGTCACATTCAACAGGTTTTGGGTGGATGTATCTTTTGAGGGACCCTCTTTTAACTGACTATAAAGGACTATAGATTTGAGGGGTCCTGGCTGGTATTTCCCCCCCTTTCTCCTTCAGGCTTCCTCCTGTTGCTAGGACTGCCATCTTTCACCATCTCTGGTGATCCCCTTAACCCTGCCCAAGCTATGAAAAGAATCCCTGCATTAACCTTGCTTCTCTTATCCTTTTAAATGTACATGGGTCCTGACTAAAATAGTTAATATAAATCATACAGTATAGTGTTAAGGATGCTTTAAAAAAAACACCAAAAACAACTAAATATGAGTTTACCAACCAAGATTCTGATATGAATTCCCAGTCTTGGCCAGAGACTTCCCCGTCTTCAATGGAATATATCTTCCCTGATTCATCCAGCAGGATTCACCACTGAAAGCCTGGAAACATGCTTACAAAAAAGCCACAGGGGCAGAGGAGCTAAATCTCTGTGCTTCTGCTATGTTACAAACAGATATGTTCTAATTCTGGCACTTTGTAAAAAGAAAGGGGTAATCTTTATAATGAAGCTCTCTTCATCCTCCACTAAGACATAATGAACTTTTATGAACATGTTTACCTATATTTCAAAAATTCCCCCAGGGGTGCCTGGGTGGCTCAGTCTTTAAGTGTCTGTCTTCGGCTCAGGTCATGATCCCAGGGTCCTGGGATCGAGCCCCACATCGAGCCCCACATCTGGCTCCCTGCTCAGCGGGGAGTCTGCTTCTCCCTCTCCCACTCCCCCTACTTGTGTTCCTGCTCTTGCTATCTCTCCCTGTGTCCAATAAATAAATAAAATCTAAAAAGAATTCCCCCAAATAAGAGAACAATTCAGTGAACTAAACTGTTTGACACCATGTTAATCAATCACCTAATTTACTGTAACCTACTGACCTTTACACTTTTTAAACAATTTCTTTTATGTTGTGGGAAGAGCAACCCACACTCATTTGTGTGTTCACTCCTTTCTGATGCTTAACCATTTATTCTCTCTCGCGTTGCTGATCCAGCTCTATATGAATACATTCAGAGTACAAACTATTTGCCAAATTAAAGAGAATTCTGCCAAGATATTTTATTTGGAGATTGATTCTTTTTTAAATTATCCATTTTCTCCTTTGTAGAATGATTGGGCTAGATTGGATGATTTCATCTTTAAGGCTGTTTGCTAGAAGGTCCTGGAATTTACATAAATTGGCCCATGGCACTCAGCCACTCTATCATGTCATCACCATGATGTCACAAGGAATCCTAAGGCCCTGAGGGCTCCTAATGAATAGAGCAAAGTTGTTTAACTTTCCAACTAAATTTGGAAAGTGTTCTATGTGTCTGGATTAAATTCTTTTCATGGAATCTGCCTCCTGCTGATAAAGGCCAAAACTAGTCTAAAACCCTCCATAGCCACTGTCTCAGCAAGTTCAAATCCAACATCCGACTACACCAGTAAAAAACAAACAAATGCACAGAAATAGGTCTTGCTGCTACTTCTGGCCTTCCCTTGCTCTGTGGGGCATTTAACCCTATCAGATTTCATTTGCTTCACACGTCAGTGCACCCCCTTCCTGCCAAGTGCGTGTACCTAGAGAAGCTGGATGCAGGTAGAATATTGAAACCACGTTGTTAACAGAAGGTCTATGTCATCATTCACTCATTAGTTCGTTCATTCGTTCACTCATTCATTCATGCCAAATCTACCAAGTGTGCCATTTAAATCTTCAAAATTAGTGCTTACTATTTGCTAGACAAACTTCAAATATGAGATCATCTCTTAAAAATATCTACATGGAATCTTCCCTATATGGTGTTCATATAACGATTTAAGGGAAATAGTGCAAGAAAAGCGATATCGAGCAAATGGGGGAAATGCATATACAAATGTGCATATATTCATATGCATATGTGAAATATGTGTGTATATATTTAAAATTATGGTTTGAAAAGCTTTTGCCAAAATTCAGGACTTCATGTAAAAATAGCTCCATGTCTGTATCAGTTAGTTTCTCTTGGAAACTTTAAAAAAATATAATATTTTTTGATGGCTTTACCCTGTGCTGCCCAGCTACATTAAGATAACAGTAAACTACATTCTTATGGCTGTCATAACATTTAGCTTGGTGCTGCTTGCAATGTGAGTAATCTATTAAGATATATAAGGTGCAAAATGCTGCCTTTGTGTCTTGGAGTTCCAGCTATCAGCTGTAACAACCAAGTACAATTACTGCAGTGTGGGGCCTGGCTGCTTCCCACTGCAGCCCTCATGGGCCGGAGACTTTGCAGCAGTGACCCCTGGCAGCCTCGGCCACCGCCACTGGGGCCGCCTGGAGCTCCTTCTCCCAGTCTCTGTTTCCTCGACTCCCTCCCCTCTCCTCTTTCTTGCCTGTCATCAATCTTACTAAAATGACAGCAGACAGATGTTAGCCTTTGCAAAGATCAAATGCAATCTATGGCTCTGGGGCCGTTCACCAAGGAGCAGATCAGTCTACACCCGAGGAAGGCACACACACCGGCGACAACCCACCTAGACTCAATTCGCCAGCCATTGCGAGTAGCTCTCTGTAGGCATGGGACACTCAGAAATGGATTTTGACAAAATTTAATCCTATGGTTGCTTCAGAGAGGTTTGATGATGGAATGCTGGGAATTTCCTGCGAGCGTGTGTGTGTGTGTGTGCGTGTGTGTGTGCGCGCGCGCATGCGTGCACTTGCGTTTGAAAACAATTACTAATATTCAACTTAGAAGAGACAGTATTTACTTTGGCCACAAACTCATGGTTTTTAACCCCTTCCTCCAAACGCTGGACTGTGCCAAAGCATCCCCCACACTTGCCCTTGAGTTTTCAGATTTCTCTTACTGAGCAAACATTACTCCATAACAGAACTATGCTGAATGTGCCCTTGTCTCATGCAATTTCTTTACATCAATGTACAGGACTATTTATCCCCAATAGAAATGTTTACCTAATCTGGAAAATGTCAGGCCATATGGTGTACATTGTATGAATTTCATCCATTCTTTTTAACTCTTTCTGAAAGTCTTTCTTCCCCCTGCTGCCCGTTTGTTGTGGACCAGGCAGAAATGATTAAAGGGGATGGAACTCAGACGAGGGGGGCAGGATGGGAAGGAAGCAAAGAGAAGCACAGACGGAGCATGGGAGAGCTGCTTTCTTTGCTGAACGTGACCTCTTGTAAACTAAAGGCTAAAGAAGTGTCAGGATCAAGGCAACCTTTGTGCAGAGTTAGAGCAAATCAAAAAAGAAGCTGCCCCCCAAAAAACACACATCCATAGTGACCTAAAGATGAATATGATGCATTATTAATAATAACATCCCCATGGGCTACCTGAAATTCAGAAAGACCAAATCACCTTTAGGTTTTTATTTCCCTCATCACTTCTAAAAATAATGAAGTCTTAACTGAATGAAGAAAAGAGCAACCCTCTGGTACTTTAAGCTGAAGCAAATGTTTCTGTAATGTATCTTTCTACAGTATCTTAGTAAAAGATAGATAGCTATTTAAAATAAGTGATATCAAGGAAGAATAAACTATTATGTTTGTGCCAATGCTTATTCATGGTTTTATAACAAGACATATCTGTTTTCTTCATATAAATCTTGACTCTATATTTAGAGTTTGCAAACAATGATTCTAGTTTTTGGCTGCCTGCCACTTCTGATAGAAAGCTGGGATAGCCGTACTACATTACTATAACATTAAAAAAAAATTCCCAAAATTCCATGTGCAGAACTTCCTAACATGCAAGAGAAAAATATAAAGTGTTCAAATATATACAGAGAAGAGAGGAGGGCAAAGGGTTACAAATTTCACCGAGGGGCCTGAATATATATTTTTGTCAATCTTCCTAAATTAAAGGTATCTATGGAAGCTGTAGAAACTGAGTAGAGAATGCCATCTCAGGCTTTTAATGGCCTTCATTTTACCTCTACTTGAAAGACGCCCCCTCTGTCTTAGCCACTCAGTCAATTCTTAAAACAAACGCTCAGTCAACAGTACCCGTTTTAGCAATATCAGTAAGTGTCAAATAATCTGATATATCTTAAAAGTTCTGGTCTCCTCTTTTTTATATCTAATAGTGCTGAAAACACTCAGTGGGTACCAGAAAATTGTCATTAGCTTAATTTTGTTCTTGGTTGTAGGGAAAGGGGAAAAGACAGCAATCACCTCGAGGATAGGTAATTCCATGAACTCCCTAGTCTAGTAGTGTTTTGGAAGCGTGGAATTCACTCAGGAAATTTCATTCATTCAATTACTGTAAGCTCATTCATACACTCACTGGACCAAATCCTACTGTTGACATGCCCTGTGCTGAGTACTGAGGATGTGAAGCTCAAAGACAGGATCTCCCCCTCAAGGGTCTCCCATTTAGTGTGGAAATCTTTACAGTATCTGTGACAGACAGCACGTGGGGCTCTGATCTCAGGGAGAAAGGAACTTTACCTGTCCTGGGGTGTCTGAGGAGGACATGGCAGGTGACGCCTTCTGAACTACCTTAAAGAAGGCCAAGAGCAGCTCTGGCAATCCAGGACAAGGACAGAGCCTTGAGAGAGCACCTGAGTAGCTTGATGTGGTCACAGGAGGCAAACACCAGTGGTAGTGGGGGGGGTGGGGGTGCAAGCAGATGAGGCCAGGGCAGTAGGGGGTTAAATCACAAAGAGCCTTGGCATCTAGAATGCCCTGGCCTGAAGGGAAGACTTCACAAGTGTGAGGCTGCCACTAAAATTCCGAGTAGGAAAATTTTAATGGAAAGGGTAGAGAAGCCATCAAAAGATCTTTCTTAACCAGAAAAAGACATATGTAAATATAGGAACCAAAAACAGTGACTCAAACACAGTTCCAAGTCTCAAGACTAAGCCTTACATGCAAGTGGAAGATGCCCAGTGGCCCTTAGTCCTGAGATGCGATTAATTCAGGAAAACACAACTGACTCAGGCAAATTGAGAAAGGATACTTCAAAAAAGTAAGAAAAAGCTGGTGGTGGTTGGTGGGGGTGGGGTGGAGAGTAAAAGGTCAAAACATATTTCAGGAGAACTTTCTATTAGTGCGACTGAACTTTGGCCCCGAAGTTGAATATACTACTAGTAAATAGTTTCTCAGGGAAAAGAGAAAAAGAGAGCAAAGACCGCTAACATAGACACAGCCACTCTAACTCGAGTTTGAATAACCAGCCGAGGTTGTTTCAGGCGGGGCCGTTTTCAGTTACGTCTGGAGGAGAAAGTCAAATGCATTAGTTCCATTGACAACCGGTGTTGTTCAGCATATCAATTAAAAGTATGAAGTGCTTTCTCCACATTCCTTCTACCCAATTTTCAAATATTTATTGGTGCATTCTACTGAACCGTTCATCACAATTAGTGTGGAAGTGATACAAGGCCCATAGAACACACTGAGCTTTTCATTATGAAAGTGGATTGAGCAGGACAAAGACTAAATTGTTAATATCTTAAAAACAAGAGCATTAATTATTAAACAGAAGTAGTAATGTATGGAGTTATCTGTGAGAGAAGTAGAATGTGCCATTTAGCCAGTTTTTAAATCCCCTATTTGTGTATTTCTAATAATAGCCTTATTAAGTTATATAGATAGTTAAGAAATATATCACTAAGTCAGATGTCTTAAATAAGGACACTAGTAGTGGGCCATCAAATAGGAATTAGAATCCCACTTGGGTTACCTTGATCCTTATTTTGAATGAGTCAATATGAGGCAAAATTCAAACTAAAGAATAATCCACAGTATCTTTTGAAATGTAGGCTCATCTTTACAGATAGGTAAGATCAGAAGATACTCAGAAGGAAGTGGGTAAGAAAGGGAGGAAGGAAGGCAAGAAAGAAGAAAAAGAATGAAAGAAAAACAGTTCCCTGGATATACACAGCCCACAAATCAACTTGCCGTGAACATATCTGTTTGTAGAACCATTAAAATAGACAATAAAAGTAGTGGGGGATTTGTTTCCAGAAAATTCAATGAAATTTTTCTTTGTCTCCCAGATGAACGTTTGAGGGACAAATATTAATGTTAAGTAAGCAAAACCCATAGTTCTAAAATCCTTATGGTCTACCCAGTAACTCAGTAGGATGCTTAAAAGTCTCTCAGGAAAAATTAGGCAAGAGTGTAAGTGATGTCCTTTCAGATAAATGCTTCCTTGTGATTCTTGCCCCCCCCCCATCTGCGCGCTGATGCTTATCTCTTGTTAGCGCAAAGAACCAGAAGCAGAGGGAAAGCGCTAGGAAAGAGAACCCAAAACGGAGGTGGTGGAAAATGCCTTCCTATTACGAACCCATAAGACTTAAGCCATTTGTATGGTGGAAAGGGACACGTATTGAAATCTTAATCTCAAATATACCAAATACCTTGGCCAATTTCTTTTTCCAACTTAAACTTAATTTTAGGAGCATTTTTTTCAAATATGCTGCATATCAGAGTGAGTACAAGCTATCTGATTATAAATTTGCCTCCATATACTATTTAAAAACTTACTCTGTTGAGGTGTTTTGAAACTGAAGTTTTTTTTCCTTATTTTTTTTGATCCAATGTCCTTAAGGTTTGAGAAAAATCTCAAAATTGTACACTCTGATCATGAATTAAACATTGCCACCTATAGCTGAGATTAGGTTTTCTAAAAATAGTGTGTAAAAAAACACTCATACCTCACGGAAAATAGCAAAAATGTCCCCCCTTCAGCTCCTTATTGCTCAACATGTGGACAAAATAAAATAATTAATAAGTGACAAAAATTATGGGACATAATATTTATTGAGCCAGCCATTTCAGCCCCATCATCTCATATAATTCTCATGGCTTCCTTACGAGACTGGCGTTACTCTCCGCTTTGTAAATAAGAAACAAAGGTCAGATGCATTAATAACTCGCACATAGTTCTAAATGCAGGGGCTGCTGTTCAGATCCAGCTCTATCCGACTCCAGAATTCATGCTCTTAAACACTATCCTCTCCTGCCTTTCGCAATTAACTGGCTTGCAGTCCCCGTTCGGATGCTCAGCATGTACTTGCCCCATCTTTACTACAGAATTAAATGGGAACTTCACAATAAATCCCAAACCTTGGCTTTCTCAGCAAAAGCCTTTACGAAACAGTTCAGCTCTTGGCTGCCCCTTCCTCCCCAGGGCCCTCAAAGGCACAGGATCAGCAGCGAGCCTGTTGCTACAGAAACATCCCAACAGCGCATATGTCTTCAGGGACGGAACAACTGTCCTTTCTTGAGCTCTGGGCTCTGCACTGAAGCCCCTCAAGGGGTTAATCCAGGCCATTCCAAAGTTCAGTGAAGGGACAATCAGAACTGAACAGCAGGGATTTTAGAATGTTAATCGCCCGCTCTCCTCCGATTGGTCCAGAACAAATGCAGGGTACAGTAAATTGTCCTTGTCAGCTCAGCTCACATGATGATATGCTTTATTTCTAGACATGCCTTGAATCTGTCCCCTGAATTTATGTTCAGAAAATAAACACTTCCAGACGGCAATAAAGCATTCAGTGTGGCTGGCGATTGCATAGTCTCAGACCCACCAAAGCTCTTTTCTTGGGAGGTTTTAAAGGTTTGACTAGTCCAGGTTCCAAAATCAAATTTCCTATACTTACTGGCCTGGCGTGCAAGTGTGCTATAACAACCAGAACCCCGATTTCATGCTTGTTCCCCATTTGCTCCCCCATCCCCACTCTCTTTCTCCCCCACTCTCACCTTTAGCATTTTTTTGCGGCACAGACTTTCATCTGGGGTTCCATTCAGGCAAAACTTTCTTTTTTGCCAAGTCGCCAAATGAGAAGGAAATTGCCCAACCTATTTTATCTTTGTCATAAACCACGATAGATTATGACTAGGAAATATTACCACTCTGCCCCAAATTTAGGCAGTCACTTACCACGTTCATATTTTTTGTCTAGATCTGAGTTTTATTTATATTATTATTTACTCTCTCATAAAAAATACTTTAAATCAACTCCCATTTCATTTCTTAATTTTGTTCTCAGGAATAAATCAGGGATTTGAGGACCCTACATATGTTTTCTAATATACTTAAAAATAAATATATCACTACTATATTATTTTAAATTCATCAAAGTAGCCTCTAAAATCATTGTCTATACTCCCAGCATGCAATGCCATACGCTCAGAGAAAGACAATTCTAGAACAACATAGTGTCCCCGAGGAAGCTCAAATAACCACAATATAAATAAATAAATTGCAACAGTAATAAGGATATCAACGATTCAGGATAGGAGTTTCTTTCACAAAAGCTAAATTAAACAGCTGTTCATTTTCACCTGAGGTGGCCAATGGGACAACTTGTATTTGGGTGATTTGCTGATTAGATTGTGTGTGATGGTCTCTGGGTGTTGCTGATAAACATGCAGCCAGCCTGCAGTGTTTGTTTGCACCTTGTAATTTTTATGGTCACACTCTAATTCTACCTTGCTACCCTTGGATGGCATCTCCTTGCAACATGAGGCTGCTAAAACTTTGGCAAAACCAAATGGAAGGAGACCAACCTCTGAAGGAGGTGACAGGCAGGACAATGCCAAGGGGAAGAGAACGGGGTCTCACCGCAGATTGCAAGGTGTCAGGAGCTGAGCTGGGATTTACAAGCGTCCTTTCACTTACAGGAAGGGAAATCCAGTGACTTCTTCCATTTCTAAGTGAAACTCTACAAGAGAATATAAGAGCTACAGTCAGTAATTAAAACAGTATGGTTTGGCAGATAATAAATTGCATCCAGTGTTAGCCATTCAGCTACCAGCAGACAGTGTCACTGAACCATGAGCCCCCCGTTGCCCCTCATGGCTTCTCCCTTTTATTGCAGTGACACTGCGTGCTCGCTCTCCTCTAGGAGGGGACTATAGAAACCCTTTAGAAAGCATTCTTAGAGCTTTCTCATATTCTGGACCAAGATACTAGGACAACATTCCAGTTCACACATGGAACAATTTTAGCGTAAATATTAAGTTGAGATCCTACTTAATTCAAAGAAATGGTTGAGACCCATATTCCTACATGGCAATTTTCTCTTCACCATCCCTCTGCTTTTAGTTAATATTATTAGTCTGAAACTACTGACTTTACGTTTGATCTAAACTTCTCATTTCAGAAAGCTTAAGAAGCGTTTGTGTTTTCTCAGTCTGACCTCTTTGGTCATTGTTGTCCACAAGCAAAGATCTTCCAATTAAGATATGAAGAGAATGTGGGGTCACAGAAAATGAACTTTAAGTTAGAAAGTTTAAGAGGAATGTTAATATAAGCTGCAAATGGTGACAACTGTCCAAACAAATTAGAATGGGAGCCATAAGAATTTTCTTAGTCTTTATTTATTCAGTTAACTAATACTTACTGAGTACCAACCATACATCAGGTACTGGGGATGCAATGGTGCCTGAGACAGATAAAGTCCCTGCCCTCCCCGAGCGTATGTCCCAGTCATGGACAAAGAAAAAAAAAAATTTGTAAGAAACAATGGAAAGAAATACAAGAAAAAATGGAAAAGGAATATAAAGTAGGAAGTAAAACAAATCTAAATAGTGCAGTTAAAAACTCCTTTCTGAAAAAGCCTAGACATAAAAAGGAACAAGCCATACAAAGAATATTCTAGACAAAAGCAATTTGTGTCAAGATCATGAGCAGAAATGAGATTGGCAGATTCGAGGATGAGGCCAGACCCATGTGGCTGGAGCGAAGGGAGGGCAGGGGTGCACAAGTGAGACTGGAGAGTCCGGGAAGATCCCTCTGCAGGACCTTGGAGGCTTTGGGGATGAGTTTAGATTTTTTGTTTGTTTGTTTGTTTAGTACATAAAGTGACAGTCATTGAAGGATTTTAATCAAGAGACAAACTTTCCACCATCTGAAGTTTAGGAAAATTACAGTAGCTGCCACAGGGAAGGTGGGTGAGTGGGACAAGGGCAGCAGGGGGAAGACAGGAAGACAAGGGATGGACGTGCCTGAGGCTATTGCTTTGTTCCAGATGAGAGATGGGGGTGGCCAGGCTAGAGTGAGGGCATGAAGGAGACAGAAAACTGACTCAATGTAAAGATATATGTTACAGGTAGACTTAGTAACTTTAATGAAGAGTCAGACCCAAGGACTGTGCGGAAAGGCGAGGAATCAAGGATAATTCCTAGATTTCTAACTTGAACGGCTGGAAGCATAGCTATATTTACTGATGCGTGGAGGCTTGAGGGAAAGTGGATGAGGGAAACACCAGGCCAGATCAAAAGTTTAATTTTAAACTAGTCATTGTTGCATCAACTGGGAGCCACCTAAGTTGTGATCTTAAGTAGGAAGTTGGATGTGGTCACAGAGAAAACTCGCTCAGAGAGAAAATTCGAGCCGAAGTCTGATTCTAAAGTCCATGTTCTTCCCCACTCCACCAGGAAACCAGTCAAATGAGATTTCACCTTTTGAGAACCCTTAGTGTTTATTGATTCTAACATTAATTTGACAATTAAACATAAACTTGCTTACAATTTATCTTTTGGAATCATACTGCTACAGGCATTCTTATATATCTCTTTATAGGCTCATGTGTTAAATCTTTGCTTACATTTCAGCTCCCTTAGAAGAAATAAGACATGAAGCCTTAAACTTTTTTATCTGCCCTAGAGTACCTAGTATAGTATAAGCCATATCTAAATGGTGAGATTGATAAGTTTCAACAGATAGGCAAATTACATTTAATAGTAAGTTATATCTCATAATGCCTCACCTGTTAACAATTTTTTAAATGTCTTTTCTCCTTCAAAAAGAAGAAATAATTGTGAAATAATTCATTTTCACTTTTGCAAAGCGGTGGCCATGTGCCGAGATTCACAAGAGGCTGTAGAATATCAAGCTAGGAAAATACATAGGTTGTGTCTTCATAATAGCTTTAACTATTTTTATTTTCACCGAACAGTAAGAGTTTAACAGGCTCTTTTTGTATTGTTTAAAAAAAAATCATTGAATTCTAGCAGCACTGGATTGAAAACTGGTTAAAAGAAAAAAAACGCTAAGAGAAATCACTGGTTATCAGCTAAGAAATTAGTTGATGGCCTTTAAATCAGATGTGGCACTGGTGTTCCATAAGTTTATTAACAACCTGAAAGATGGGGTGAATAGCAGGGCAGCAAATTTATCAAAACCACATAATTATTCAGATACTAAACATAGATGTAGTCAAGAATAAGGGGTGGGAAGAACTTCAGAAAGACCAAAGGCGTTAAGTAATCAAGCTCCACAATGGTGAATGGAATTGAGTGTAGCAAGTTCAAGGTAAGACCCAGTGGAAGAAGCAATTCAAACCACTCATTCACAGTACACTAATGGCTTCTGAATTACCCTCAGCCTCTCAAGAAAGAAATTGAGACGCCACCATCGACAGCTCAAAGAGTATGTTGACTTGACATACAGGAGGAGATTTTTAAAAAGTAAGTAGGATATTGGGTTGTAATAAGAAAGAAATCGAGGATAATGTGAAAAATAATACATCTTTATTATAGATTAAGACATCTTAATAGTCATTCAGGAAATATGGAATTAAAAGGTCACCTTGAATGTTGCCTTTAGTTAGGAAGACTTCATCTTTTTAAAAAGATAAAAGGGAAATATGGGGGAAAAGCTAAGGAGAAGAGTCAAAACATCCCCCCAAATTGTTAGAATTCCATACAGAAAGCTGGAGAGATTTCACATCTTTGGCAAAAGAAACAAAACCCTAAGTGAGAAAAGATTGTGAATGAGAAAAGGAACGCCGATGTGGATGTTAAATTGTTTTCTAAGTATGTGTGGATGGGGAGTATGCTGGCATGAAAAGATGGGACATGGTGAATGGAGTTGTACAATGGGTCTTATTTAGACAGGCTGGAAGCTGAGCTGGAGATCAGAACACACACAGACTATGTGACACTGCCACCCCAGGCCTCGTAAACCATTGTCATGTCTTTGTACGTATTCTAAAAAGAAAGGGCGTTTTTAGTTACAGAGTATTTATAACCAATAAGATCCTAGTGGAATGCTTAACAGGAAATATCTTTGCATCTAGAAATGCTGAAAACCTCTAGGAATACATCTGCAACAGAAGGCAAGTTAGTGTCATAAGGTTATTTTTATAGGTTGGGCCACCACTACGACTATCTGAATCTAGTGAGGTCTAGAAAATTTGTACCTATTAACCCTACTAGGTGTTCATTCAAGGATTTATTCTCACCCACCCATATCAGTTCCTTGAAGGAAGAAACATGGTGTTTCAGTTAGAGTCCTGTAAAGAAACAGAGTCCATTCTCAGACTGAATATTTGACTAGAGTTTTTTTAAAGAGGCTACTTAAGATGGTGTTAAGGAAACCAAGGAGGATAGTGCATTATCGTGTGTTTCTCTACCACCCCTTGGCCCCGACGGGCTGGGGGAAGAAGCAGGTGTTGGAACCTAGGAAGAGTAGCTACACGGAAAGCACCCCCTGATAGGAGCCTGCCCTTCAGTAGCAGAGCCCAGCCACACAGAATCACCTGGCAGAGAGACGGCTGGAGGCAAAAAGCACCCTGACCTCTCTCTCCTTCCAGTGCATCCATTGGCTCAGAGCTGAAAAGAGCCTGTTGATAACATTCACAAAGATCAGGCTTCCATGATTTACAGCAAGGAGAAGAAAAGTGGAGGGTGAATGTGAAAGGGTAGCAAAGATGACCAGCACATGTTCGTGTCAATCTTTTCGTCTCTTAAGATTTAAGAGAATCTGGCACAGAGTAGACAATCAATGTCACTTGAATGAAGGAAAATGAATGAATGAACAAAAGATAAAAACTCTAAGTTGTCTAATAGTTCAGAATGCCAAGGCAGTATTGGAAATATGTGGACCCTGTTTTTCATGGTATCCACATAGTCCTCACACTAAGAGGAAATTAATAGGGGTGTGATACAGGTTATTTTTAAGGGTGGGGTGTAATATGTTTGAAGTATAATTTGAAATAAAAACTAGCAATTATCATGAATCTAAACAAAATGAACAGAAAAAAATGGCTGAAGATCAAAGTCATTTGACTTAATTCTTTAAAATAGACACTAGATATCAACTGAGCGCCCTCTTTATTCCATTTCTTCTTGTGACTTAAAGAGACAATAATTTGGAGTGCATTACTGGCTTGCAGTGATCACTGTGCTGATTGATGGAGCTGATGGTCTATTTTGAATGAAATGGATCTAGGTTGCTTCCTATCTTTAGTGGGGAACTTTTTTTAAAAAACAGTTTTATTCACCAAGTTTGAGACCATAAGTTTACTTGTAAAAATTTCCAAAGCTTGAAACAACTGTAGTCATCCCTGGAACTTTCTCTATCCAGAAAATAAGCCTCTTCATTCAAGCTATATTCCCCGTTTTCTTCAGTCCTAATGCCAGTCCTGATGGCTCAGCACTGAAGCTTCACATGGCACAACAGTGCTGCCCCTGCGTTTACACCCCTTCCCACCTCTGTTAGACCTGAAATCTCTTACCTGAGCTACGTGAAGAGAAATTCCCTCAGCCCACGGTGAACTTTCATTGATCAACAAGTAAGTGCTAATGTAACAACAGGCAATTTGGAATATATGTTTTTATAGCACACAAGTAACTGACCTGTGCTATAGAACACTGGAGAAAGTGCTATTTCATCATGAGTTCAGGATCTTCCTTCTCTGTCCCAGTGGTCATTGCTCTTGGTGAGTTCCAGGGCAAGGGCCTTCTTGTCTCTTCTGATTTCCCTTCAGAGTTTGTTTCTGTTTCCTTTACGGAGGGAGCTCCGTACATCTCCTACCTCTACTTTGTGTCTTTTTGTTTGTGTACTTTCTTTATCCCCATTAATAGATGGCAAAGTCCTCCAAGGACAAAGAGGGAACTCACTCATGTTCGTAGTCCCTGCAAGGCCAACAGTAGCACTTCCTTCGCATTTGTAAATTTTAAAACTTGCATGATCATCCCTCCCTCCCTCCTTCCCTCTCTCTCTCTCTCTGTCTCTCTCTCTCCCCTTCCCTCCTTTCCTGTCTCTCACTGGAAATATTAGTAGCTGCTACAACTACAAACTTAGTCAATTCAAGGGAAAAAAAAAACAACCAGTAAAATGTATTAATGCAAACTGCTTATAGAGCTTAAATCATTTGTCTGCTCCAAATCAGCTGCTAACTATAAATATTCCCAGGAAACATCTTGCCAAACAAGCTCTGGTTTGGAATCACAAATGAACAAAGTCCATGAAGAACAAGGGGCTTGTGTCAGGGGTTCTCGTGGAATAAGGTGAATTTCCAGAAGCCACAAGCACAGGGAATGAGGTTTTACGTAGAAGAAATCAAACAGGAGAGGGTTTCGTGTTTTACAAAAGCTCCGTAAAGGCAAGAATAGCGACAACAATGAGAATGGGCCACAATGAAAACAGGGACCATTTAATGCCCATTTACTATTCACCAGACCCAGTTCTGAGCCCAAGCCTGAGGAGCTCATTTGGGCCTCACAATAACCTCTGACTTGCTTTTACTTTTACCGGCTGAAATCCAGCACCTATCGCAGTGCTCAATACCCAGTTTTGGAAAGAATAAACTGCATTCATGGTGTCTTAGAAGTGTATCTTTGCAAGTAAACAGCTTTGTGAAAGGCTTATTTAAATAGTTTGAAATAATTTATCAGCTAGAGATTGGGCAATGCCATTAAACACATGAAGTTTATGATCAGTTCTGCTGCAAATTACATGCACTTTTGGCCAGGCTACTTTGCCTTTTTGAACTCTAAGTTTCTCTCCTATAAAATTAGGAAATTAGATTATTTCTGAGATATGTTCTAACTCAATAAATGGCATGGTTATGAACTGATCAGAGTTAAACTTTTCAAGATGGGTTTTGAATGAACTGAACCTAAAGGGCCCATAGGGACATCATTTTTCTTTGCAAAATCACTTATTTCACATGGTATTGAGGTTCCATCATGGTCAATACACCTATTAGTAGAACCGTCTTTATTATATTGTCCAGATCCAAATGAAGGATTCAGAGCTCTCGGAGATCACCTGTATGGATGTCACAGTGCTAGAATCGACTCATTACTTCTTTTCCAGAAACAGCCGGGTTCCACCCTCAAGCAGCCCTGTGATCTACTCTCTCTGGTTAATAGCTGAACATGTGGAGAAGCAGGCCGGGCTTCAGGATGTTCATCCGGTATGCCAGTAGGCTTCCTGCCTACCTAAACTCGAAACCATGTGTATCCTTTTTTCAACTCAAAGCGCAGGATCTCAACATTTCAAATATTCATCAGATAATTCAACCATGAATCAAGTGTGGGCCATTGCTGGTCCCAAGCTGGTTTGAGGCATCTGATGTGTAGGAAGTGCTGCCAAATGGGTCATGAAGAGCCATTCCTTCCAAATCTCTAAACTCTGACCCTGTGTTAACTTAGACTGGCAGAAAGATCTGTGTCTGAGCCATATCACCTCATCTTCCCTCCCTTCCACTTCTGAATTAAGATTTAATATTGATTCTTCAATACTGAATTAAAAGAAGGAAGATCCACCGGAACATTTCTTTTACCTAATCAAATCATAGTGGAAACACTATCTGCTCTATTACTAAGCACACCTGAAAGACAAGCTTGTAGGTGCTGGAACGGGAGGAAATTGAGAGAGCATCTCGTTATACTTCAAGGAGGTGCAGGAACGTGGCAGAGAACCCCGTCTCTGGATTGCGGACCCCTCATTCTGAAAGATGTTATCAATCTGTGTTTGTGGCGAAAACTAGCTGTTCCCAAGACACGGTTCTGTTTCCTCCTGGGCATAGGTGAGTCTCCAGAGCCACTGAGAGAAAGGAGCTAAAAAGGAAGCTGCTTTTCAGCATGCAGCCGCCTGGGCGCTCTGTTTCTATTCAACGCTAACTTTATTAAGATATCAGAGCCGAAGCAGGTAGGTGGCTGCAGGGGAAACTGTGAGTGCGCAAAAAGATGGGTGGGGGGAGGCAAGCACTTAATAAAAGATATTTCTTTTCCTATTTTTAATCTAAGTCTGGCAGGAACACCGTTAAAAGGTGATTGAGAGTTGGTGATTTTTTTTTTTTAAAGAAAAAGCACTTTCTCCTTCTAAAGAGAAAGAAAGATGCCCATTTCCCCCAATTCACTTAGTGCACAGAATGTTTTCCTCTAGGTATTCATCCAATTAACTGGTCAGACAGCTGGAATTTGATACAGGGAATAAACAACTCTTCAAAGAGAAGCCACTCAGCGCTTTTCTTTGAGGACCTCTCTCCCCGCCCCCAATACAGTGCTCCCCCACCCCCCTTTCCTTTTTCCCCCCTTGTTCCCTATAATCCCAGGTCTGGCCTGGATGTCACAGCTTCAGAACTGAGAACTGTCATCTGCGGTCTGCCACTCTCCCCACCCTGCCAGGAATGACACTTTAGTCCTGCGTTAATTGCCCTACTGCAGCTCGGCTATCAGCCAGGGCCTGTCTCAGATTTACTGATTGCAGACGTGAGTGGAGTGAGTGAGCAAGCAGGCAGGGGTCGGGGCTCAGAGGGACCAAGTTCAAGGGCACTGAATGGTACAGACGCATAAACAAGGGAATGGTATGTAAGCAATAAAGACATAAAGGTTAGGATCGGGGCTAGCAGTACAATAAGCAGCTGTGATAACCCAGTTTGTTTATAGATAAAGAATTTACAGTAAAATCCTCAACTTGCAGCCTACATTTGTTAACACTTTAAGAGATGTATAATTTCTTTACATCTTTGCTTGCTCTGTCTTCTTTGCACTCTGCAAACATCTGTGGCCATCTCAGGGATTTTTCTCCCCTTTTCTTTCCAATATTAGAAGTGTACAGTCATCACAACAGCTAGAAATAGATGCCAAACCCAAAATCTCAGTGTTTGGAAGCAGCTACAAATTCCAAAAGACAGCTACTTCTAGATGCTGCCACCACTCTGGCGTCCCATTAGAAATCTGTATTTTTCAAGCTGCAGAATGTTCTTTTGCACTCCATTTTTTCTGATCTTATTTTAATATACTTAAGTAGAGTTAGTAAAATTTCATTAGAATGCTGATAAATTTGACTCTATGTATGTTGTGCTAACTTTCTTTTTAAAAATAGATTTCAGAATGTAACCAAGCATTTGGTGAAATCACCGTGGTGCTTCTTAACTGTCCTAGGAGGCCCCCATCAGAAGTACAATATATTGTACTGTAACTATCGATCCAAATGGCTACATTTCTAAAGCAGAAAATGATTGTGTAGTGAGAGCAGTGCAGAGGTGCAGTAAAATGCCCTCCAGTATATAAAGACATAAAGATTAAAGTCACCCTGTAGATTCCCTTTAACTCCTCCAAATCCACTGTGTAATGTGTTCTTTTAGGATAAATCAGAAACGTGGTACAAATTAACATGACAGGGAGAGTGTTCATAAATAAAAATGTTTCACGGCATTGTCCAGACCAGACCAAGTTCGTTTTGCTTTAAATACAGGGAGAGACTGTTCATTAAAACCCCAGATGTCAAAAAAAGAACATCTGAATATCTTGAAGGCAAAACAACACCCCCAAAATTTGTCAGACAGAACACGTATTCTGGATAAGGAACGGAGGCATCAGTATACAGATGCCCTACAGTGTTAATACCAACAGTTTTCGGGGCTATGGTTGGTCTTCAATTTCTATAAAGTTAGAATGCTTTCCGGAGGACAGGTGGAATCAGATGAATGAGATTTTAAATTGTGCTTTTGCCGAAGACGGTGGTGGTTTAGCCATTTCTTGTCTCTGCCTCCTGCTGTAATAAGTTGCCACTTAATAGTTTTTAAACAGACCATATTTAAATAATACCCTGTAGACTGTGGTTTATAAGGGCTACTACCAAATTAGCATTTAAGTTACTTTCCGATAGGAAAGGGTCTTTCTGGCTTTGATTTGGTTTCATGCTAGAAAGAGCACAAAGGAAGTCCACGTTTCAAAATAGCCTCAGAACACGGATGACTGAGCCAAGACTTTCACTAAACACATTGAAGTTTAGGGGAATTATTTATTATCACTTTAATTAATAAACCAGCTTGTTTTCACCAATGTTCCCTCGTGTGTTGAAATGCCAGTTTGTGTCAAAAGGAATCCATACATTGATTGCACAATACAAAGATCTGACTGAAGAATTTTAATGACTCTGCAGTGCTGCTGAAGGTACTGGTCTTAGCCTTAAAAGTGGCAAGCAGAATTGCCATTTATGTTTCAAAAGGTTCAAGGGCCCCATGGAGGTCTGTGATCTGCAGAGGAAAATGTTCCACAGAGCTGGAGGTACACTTGTGTTCCTTCACCTCTGAGCAGATGCCCAGGGTGAAGCAGGCTGGGACAGAGGCCCGCTAGCACCCGATGCACTGCACAGATCTGTGGCAGCAGAAAGCTCTGGGGGAGGGAGCTTACGGGACCACAGGACAATCGTCAGTGCCTACAGCTGGCCCTGAAACTATTTTGGCACTTAAAAGAAATGAAGAGCTCTAGAGGGAAAAAAAAAAGGAGAGAAAGAGAGAGAGAGAGAGACGAAGGGAGGGAAGCAAGGGAAGAGGGGAAAAAAATGGGAAAGAGGGAGGAAGGCAGACAGCATGTCCTTTCTTCTGCACAAGAGGTTGCAGGAGGTTGCACAAGAACAAATAGTGTCCTGCTTTGAAATGGAGCATACTACCTCACTACATGATTATTTAGGAATTAATGAGGGTCTCTGATCAACAAAAACAAACAATTAAAGGCATGTCTACAAATTATGCATTTGAGCAATGGATGAATCCTCTGAAAGGCTCTTTGGGGGCACCAAGAATGTGCATTTTTAACAGCACACTGCTATTCCTCCTTTCTTCTTTTTTCTTCATCAACCAGAGCCATTTGTGAAGACTTGGGAGCCGGGATGTAATCATATAGCTGAGAACTGTTCAGCTGGGGTTTGGAAAGAAAGGTTCTCTGACCCGGCGCGTAGTGCATTACTATGGAAGTCTGTGTTCTCTTAGGAGTTAATGAATGACCAAGATCTGGGCTAATCCCCTCCCAAGGTTCATTTTCATTATAGGTCCCTGCTATTTTCCCAGTGCCTTTTGCTCTGCCCTTCTTGCTACATATGGAAAACCTATATCAAGATGGTTGTCATGGCAATGAAAAGATTTGCATGTGTCTTATCTATCTATTTAAATACTTTCTTATGGTTTATAACTACTATAATATATCCCTCCAGCTCTGCTCATCACTAATTTAGAGCTAGCCTCGTGCGTCTGAGGTCATTGATACCATCTGAAGCATGTTGTCTAGACAACTCTGAAGCCACTGACCATGGGGGTAATTGCTTTATGCAAATAAAAAAAAAGTGTAGCGGCGATACCTGCCATGGCCAGCCTTGAAATCTGAATGAAGAGCTATGATCAGGTCCCCTCTGAGGGCATCCGTTTCAGGACAGGCACAATGTGAGAGAATTTTTCCTTTCCTTCTCATGCCCACTCCTTCCTTCTTTGTCTCCTTCCCTTGCCAAACTGCTAATTTCACAAGTTGAATCATCATTTCAAGGACACTCTATATAAACTTTGTGTAGATAGCTGGTCTTGAAGCAAAATTCAAATACAGTGAGATTTTGATTTATTTGTCCAGGATTCTCAAGGTTCTCTTCTTCAGTCCACATTCTAAGTTCAACTTCTTTTTCCCTAACACAATTTCTGGCCATTTGGTAAACTAAGTAAATACAATCTTTACTGTGAAAAGCATAGCTCACGTTAGTAGCAAAAGGCCACAAAATAATAATCTTCCAAAAGGGACACTAAATAAACAAAATGGACATTGTACCCTCCCCATGCCGCCCTATAAACAGCTAGTGCCTTGGAAGTCAGACCTACTCATTCACATTTGAGCTTGTCACTTCAAGAATGTGGCTCTTTCAGGCCTCGTTTGATAAAACTTATTTTTAAGAACTGCCCAGTAACATTTTCCTAGTAAACTGTGGTTCAGAACTTGCAGGAACTAAAAACAACAAACAAACAAAACCCAAAAAACAACTTACCCAGAAAATCTAGTAGTTTGGTAATGCAATGATTTTTCTATTTGCTTTTGAATTCTGTGCCACACTCACAAGCAAAGAATTCTTAAAGATAATTTATATCATTATTTGTAGGCTTAAGTAATGCTAACCTGCTCTTGGAGTAGCACATTAAGGACCATTTTCCCCTGACAATAAAGTGAGACTGTGTTTACATACTGGACTACAATCGCTGTTTGACTAATCTGTAAAGGGTAGATTTTTCTATTGCATTTCAATGGCTCATCTACTTCAAACTGTTGCGAACTTTCTGAAGATGTGTTTTCATTTATAATAGCAGATCTAGCAGTGTGGTAATCTGGAATTGAAGTTTCAGTGACAGATTCATTCAACTAGCACTGTGCATGAGGCATTACTGCAAACATTATTTTTTTATAAAAAAATATAAAAGTGACAAAACCTTCCAAAGATAATTTCTGCAATTTAGCAAACTAAGGATTTCAAGTCAGGCTTCAGTTTCCGGGTGTTTTTCATAATGGATTTCACAGTAGATGACCTGACAGGCAATCTCATGATCTGAGCGGTGCTTGGCGGCATATATACAAACTGCCGTCAGAAGCGCGGGGAGTCACCCTCCCTTCCACAACACATGCCTGCAAGTTAAGCACTGCAAATGTCCAGAGGTCCAGAGTGACCCCTTCACCTCCCGTCTGGGAAACAGTCCTACCCTGAGCTGTTCATTCTTGACGACAAACAGAGCGGGGCCATGGCACTTGTTTTCAAAGGCCAATAGGAACAGCGATGAATGGAACGTGTCTGGTCAGCAGCAGTGGCTGGCAAGGGCTGTGGATCAAACTGCACACCCTAAGTCCTAGCAGAAGAGAGTGCAAGAGAGAAGAGAGAGGATAAAGAAAGGAAGAGAGAGGAACACAGTTGGGACAGATGGAGAACCTCCACCTTGTATGGCCTCTTCAACCACCTTTTTATTTGCTTTGCCTTTTCTCCTCCAGCTTTACTGCCCCACTCATGTCTACCCTAGCCCATCCTAAGTGTATTATTCATATACAAGTATACAATATGTGTACCACTCTGCTCAAATCGGTAGCTTATTAAAGAAACACTAATTTCTAGGGAGGTCTCCAAATTAGGCTATTGCCACATGACATCACAGCAGTAAATCTGCATATCCAGTTCCTCCTCCAAAGGCAATTACTTCTTTGTTTATAATTCCTTACACTTTGGCACATATCCCACTGTATTACAATCTCGAGGTTTTATTCTTATAACTCCCAATACCCAGCAGCCTCTGGTATCTCAGAAAAGTTGGACACTGTCATTTTCCCTAAACAAGGACTGCTCATGTTTATCTACTGTTGAATGAATGAACCCATTTCTGTGCAATGGATGGACACAGGTCATATCTACCCATGCAAAGTGAAACAGAGAATTGATTAAGCCAAAAAACACAGTTTTACCTAAAAATACATGGTGGTATATGGCATCAGTAATCTTTTTCCCCCACAAAGATTCCACTTCACTGTGAAATCTTTAGCCAATAGGTATTATTATTTTTTTTATCAACTATAACCAGCCAATAGGCTGTTCATCAGCTTCACTAGAATGGCCTAGAATGTCAGGAAAAAAAAATGCACCAGTGAAAGATTCAGGAGAATCTGGCCTTGGTGCTTACTAACATCACTCCGATCTATAACTTTTTATCAAATAGAAACAGCTGCTTTGCAGCTGGGCAAGTCACTTAAACTCTCTTGACCTAAGTTTCCTCATTTGTATATGGAAGTGCTTTGAAAATGGGAAAGCACCATATTAAATGCATGGTAATATCATCAAAACACTTAATCACCATCTCCACCCTTTTGGACCACTCAAGTATAAGGCTGACATTTACATAGCTGCAAAACACAAATGAATAAAAAGAAAAATATGATTGATTTTATGACTTTTATTTAGTCACAACATTTAAAAGTGGAGATATTGCCATTAATACTAATTATCCCAGAAACAGACAAACAAATACATTAATATGCCAGGGCAAAAAGAAATACGTAAAATAGGAAACATAAAGTCAAAAACCAGAGTAAATTAATATTTTTAAGACATCATTTCAACTTGAAGGAGAGAGCCACAAACTCAATTTTATTTTTCATAAAATTTTTAGAAAATAGTAATGCAGCTTATTTCAGTGTACATTGTAAGTCTCCTTTTGAAAGAAAATTCAGACCACTGGCAGTATATTCCACCACATCATTTTATACTACTTGGGAATTTTAAGTCATTTGGAACAATTTACTACCTAAATTAGGCCCTAGCCCAAAAGTTTTGTTTTGTAACCTTCTACTTATCTGATTGATAAACATTTTTCTGATAGCTGTTCCTAAAATAATGTTTGAATTTGCATCATTAAGTTTTTTCCAACAACCTCTGAGAAAGGAATAGGAAACAAATAAACAAAAATATTGGCTATTACAACTTTGTCAATATACACGTCTTTAAATTTAACCAAAAAAAAATCACTTGAAACAAAATCATCAAAAGCTGTTTACTCTCATAAAAAGTGTTTTGGAGAATTTAGGAAATTAGCTAGATATAGTTAATAGGACTTGAACCATATTCTAATCCCCTTAATATGGATATCTTGGACAAAAATGTTAAATTGAATTAAATTGCCTGAATAACAGGCCTAATTTGGTATTTCATAACTTGCCCGAGAAGGAATTGGGATCCTTAGGATCTCCAAGTCCTAGTTTCAGTGGCAAGGTCAATGTCTATAAAGCACCATTCTTTTCTTACACAAGAGTTTATGACTTGATTCAAGATATGTTAAAATATAGGTGGGCAAAGTTATAACACTAGAGTTGATGAGGTCGTAGAACAAAATAAACTAATCTAATGATAGGAGACTATCAATGGACTCAATGTATTTAGAAAAGTTTGTCATTACCCGGAAAAGCTGAGTGTGTGTATAGCCTTCAATCTTTCAATTTCACTCTTAAACAAACTCTTAGGCACCAAGAGAGACATGCCAGAATGTTTATAGTAGTGGGGCTCATAAAAGTCAAAAATAGTAGAAAGAAATAACTATCCAAGGACCACAAAGTGAATACATTTATTGTCATACATTTATATAATGAAATACTAAATAATGGAGAAAATGAATGAAATACAACTGCAAGCATCTTATTTCAGTGTACATATGAATTTTGAAAAACTAATGTTAGATGAAAGATACAAGTTACCAAAGAATATACACATTAGGTATGATTCCATAAGTATAAAGTTCAAAAATAAATAAAATATTATTTAGGGATATAAACAAATGTGGCAAAGCTATAAAGAAAAGCAAGAAAGCAATTACACAAAATTTAAGTAGCAGCTATCTCTCAGTGAGGAAGGGAGTCACTGGTAAAAGGTGATTGATATGAACGAAGTGGATGAAAATCTCAAAAAGGCCAAAATTCATATGTTGAAGCCCTAACCCCCAGCACCTTAGAATGTAACTATATTTAGAGATAAGGCCTTTAAAGAGGTGATTAAGTTCAGATGAGGCTGTAGGGGCCCTAATCCAATCTAACTGGTGTCCTTATGGGAAGAGGGAATTTGGAGACACAAAGACACCAGAGATACCTAAGCGCAGAGGAACACCCAGGTGAGAACACAGTGAAAAGGCAACCATCTGCAAACCAAGAAGAGTAGCCTAAAGAGAAATCAAACACTTCTGACACCTTGGTGTTGGACTTCTAGCCCCGAGAACTGTGAAAAAAATACATTTCTGTGGCTTGGGTCACTCAGTCTGTGGTATTTTATATGGCAGCTTTAGCAAACTAATATCAAGATAGAAACAAAGATAGGAAAACCATAAAGAAGAGTAAGAAAATATTTATACAAAATTTAAATATCAGGTAATTCTTGCTGGGGAAGGAAGTCATTGGTAAAAATGTGATTGATAAGAACAGAATATATGAAAAATCTCTAAAAGATCATGCAGCATAAGAAGAGAAGGACAAAGTCATGATTCTGGAATAAGAACAGGGTGAGGTGGGGGCGGGGTGGAGGAAAAAGACATAAAAAAATAGGAAAACCAGAAAAATGTGTTGTCTTCAAGAGTCAAGAGAGAAGAGGGCGGCAACAGCCAATGATGTCAGATAATGAAGACTGAATGATGCTCATCAGTTAAGTAATCTGGAGGTCATGGGGCCAAATTTTAGAGCAGTTTCAGTCAATCAGCAGGGGAAGACTCTGATCAACGTGGGTTGCAAATGATAGGTAAAAGATACAAAATTTTGTAGACTCCTTGAAGAATGAAGGTAAGATGTGAGCCATCTGGGGAATGAAAGGCTTTGTTTGCTTGCTTGTCTGTCTTAAGACTAAGACTTGAACTTGCATTTAATGAAAGGAAAAATTAGTAGAGAAGAGAAGTGAAAATACAGGAGGGAGAAAGCCTCATCGGAACATGAAAACGATGGGGCGCCTGGGTGGCTCAGTCCATTAAGCTCAGGTCGTGGTTTGGCTCCGGTCGTGATCTCATGGGTCATGAGACTGAGCCCTGCATCGGGTTCTGCACTCAGCAGGGAGGCTGCTTGAGATTCTCTCTCTCTCTGCCCCTCCCTCCACTCGCACTCTCTTTCTCTCTCACTCTCTCTCAAATAAGTGGATGAATCTTTAAAAACACATACACACACAAAACTGAATTCCCTGTCTGGCTAAGCATTGTTAATATTTTAATGAACTAATCTCTTTAATGATCTAATCTCACAGAGATTAGAATGATACACACATTTATTTCCCTTTGAAATGAATGCCAGACATCTCACACTTAGGGAATAACAGTCTTAAAAATGCCAGATTATGACTGTCCAAAGTAATGTTTTGTACTTGCTGTCACACTTCAGGAAACAACTTTGACTTATTTCCTACCATTTTAAGCCTGGTTAAAATAATAATCTTCTGTTTCTGAAGGTGAAGTAAAGAGCAAATGTATTTTGTTCTAATTGTATGCGCCCGTTGGCAGGGAATGTGAGTTCACCAGAAAGAAGTAAAAACCAAAGCAAGCTTATAGCCAACTCCTACCACCTCTATACCTCGTAGAGAAAGTAAAGGCTTTCAGTGCAGAAGAGAGCAAGGAATAGAGGCTGCACACTCCAGGTCTCACGCTGAAGTCAAGGTGAAGTCACAGTCCAGATGCCAAGATGGTGTAGGGGGTAAGGGAAGAGCGGTTAATGCACAAGCAGCCTGTGGGGTCCCGCTCTGAGCAGCACTGCCTCATCCTTTTCTAATGAGGACAGCAATTCCACAAGCAGATCCAAGTATATGGAACAGTAACTGCATGAAACAGAACCTGACAGGCTGCTCAAGGAAGAGGGCTTCACTTTTGGGGGCTACTTCACTGGGTAGAGGAGAGCCTTTTATTAGAAGAGGCAGGCGATCACAGGTTTAGCTCCCCATATACTAATAACCCACAGATTCTCTGAAATTCTAAACTAAAAGTTAATTATCTTCTGATACTTTAAACACAGCACAGGCCTGGTCAATCTATAGCCATGTAACAAAATTGTATCACTTCTTAATAAAATTTATAAACCAAAAGTGTCATCTGATTCAGAGGACAGTCTGTTGACTCAAAAGAAAATCCTCCTTCAAGGTAGGACTTAGTGAAGGATTTCACTAAAGGAGGATTTCATTAGGAATCGTTATCAGTACAGCCTTAATTTAAAATGGTAAGTTCAGCTGTCCAAAGATGCAATGTGTATGAACACAACTGGAGAAGGCAGAATTCTAAGATGACCCCTAAAGACCAATAACCTTGTATAATCCCCTCCTTGAGAGTGGACAGGAACATGTCACCTGCTTCAAACCAACAGACCATGGCAGAAGTGACGGGATGTTACTCTGGTGATTAAATTACCTCACATGGCAAAGATGGAAGGATTTTACCAATGTAACTTAAGCACCAAGTAAGCTTACTTTAAGTAACTCAAAAGGGAGATTATCTGGGTGAGGCTTACCAAATCAGGTGATCTGCTTAAAAGAATATCTATAGGTTAAAGATTCCTTCTCTTGCTGAACTTGATGAAACAAGCCACCACAGATTCCACAGCTGCAAGGAAATGAATTCTGCCAAAAGCCTAAAGGAGCATGAATGCAAATTTCAACTGAGCCTCTGATAAGAATGCAATTCAGCCAACATCTTGATTACAACTTTTTGAGATCCAGAGCAGAGGATCCAGCTATACTGTGCCCTGACTCTTGACCTGTGAAAAATGTGAGATGATCAGTGTTTGTTGTATTCAGCCACTAAGTTTGTATTAGTTCATAAAGCAGCAATAAAAGCCTAATATATCAGCCAAATCACTCCTGGGTCTCTTTGGCTTTGTACCACTCAAGGTGTTAGTTATAAGCAACAGATATCAACTTCGGGTATTTCACTAAAGGTTATACCATAGCTCACATGATCTGTAAATGGTCTGGGGAAACCAGATGGGTATTCCCCAGACAAGGGAAATGGTTTCAGCTGCTAGGAGGCCAAAAAGAATGAAGTGTTTACTAAATAACTTACCTCCCATGCCTCCCGGTCTCCCCAAATTCTCCCATCATCTTCTAAAATAATTTGAGACTTT
The DNA here is from genome assembly GCF_037043125.1 of Eumetopias jubatus. Lineage (NCBI taxonomy): Eukaryota > Metazoa > Chordata > Mammalia > Carnivora > Otariidae > Eumetopias > Eumetopias jubatus. The sequence continues at coordinate 62,018,825 of NW_028274815.1, read as the reverse complement.
AGCTCGACTTGAGTGGTTTTGGAAAGTAGCCCTCTGCAAGCTCCATCCCCAAATTATATAATCCTGAGGACATTCAAATGAACAAAGCAATTATAACTCAGGACACGGCAAATGGAGATCTCTTTTATCAGAGGAATTACTGTCTTGTTTGGTTTTCTGACGGTGTTAAATCACTGCATAAGACCTGCAGTGGTATTCCTGGAATATATCTTATTAATCTGGTAATCATATTGAATATTTGTTGCCTGGAGCAGGGCTGCCAGGATTCTAGGCTGAAGATACTCATCCATGACAATTATCCCATCACTAATCATCGTTGATAAACACTGAAAATATTAATCAGCTTCCATCTGATCACAGTCTCCCATTTAACTGCAGTAAAATCTCTGTTGTTTATGTACTGGCTTCTTTCCTCCTTCATTCATTTTGCTCATTTGAAGCCTCTCTTCCTGGCCTTTTCGTTCCAAACAGATCCTGACAAATAGTGGCAGGCGGAGATATATCCCATAGTTCGAGTAGCACTGACATGGAATCAGACACAACAGAGAAGAGTGGAAATATACCACCAAGCCAACCCCCAAGATAAAACATCATAGGAGAAAGTGTGTGTACTATTAATTCTACTCCCAGAAGAGGTCAAGAGGGCAACGGGTTGATCCCATGGTATAGCTCAAGGGTGAGTAAGAAAAATTCCTTATTGATGTGAACAGTGCTGGTAGATTAAAGTTTAGGACACTTTCCACGGACCAAAGACTCTCTCTTCCAGCAGAGAGGGGAGAAATGTGGACAGAGGGAGAAAGCGGAGAGAGGAGTAGAGGTGGTTGAAAAATGATTATGGGGAGATAGGAAGTCTGTGTGAAGATAGTAACAACACAAACGGTCCACAAAAAGCAAATGTGGGATATGAAAATGTTTGTTATGGCATCTGACTTCTTTTAGGTGCAAGAAATATGCCCATATGAAATATATATATTAAACAGAATTTGGTGCTTAACAATCTCCAGGCTCCCTGGCTTTCTCACACAACTGACCTCTGTAATAGTAACAAAGAGATGTGGACAAAATAACAAAGATCACAGAAAAGTACAGCTTGCCCCAGCAATGACCCTCTACAGCCAGGTACAGCAAGACACCTCCCCCTCCAGAATATTCCACAGACATTGTTTCCTTTTCTGCTTCTGCTCCTGAAGCAGTGGGACCGTGGTGGGTGCAGATAAGGTGGTGTGGTGAAAGGAGCTGGAGCATGTTGTTTGGATACTCGTGAGTTTTTTTGTTTGTGCCTGCCTGACCCGACTGAGTATGTAGCCTTGAGTTGTTTCTTTGCAGTTCTCTACAGCACAAGGTGATCCAAGTCTACCAGGAAGTGGGTTTTGCCAGAATTCCAAATGGAAAGCAGAGTTGAGGACTTTAGTTTGAGCCATGTGAAACTGTCATTTTAATAGGTCAAAATTGACCCAAATAGTATCAATCTCATATGTTTCTAATCTGAAGTGTTAGATACTGTGAAAGATACCAAGGTTGCAGAGGTGAACAAATAGATCCTGAGCAGAGCCATAGGGAGCATACAGCCTACTGGAAGAGACGATATTACTCAACTCATCACACAAATGATTGTATGATTATAAACTGTAGTATGTGTTAGCAGCTAACTTTGCGGGTCTGTAACTGAGGGCCCAGATCTGGGAGTGAAGGTCGGGAGAGCCTCACGGAAGAAGTACAAGAAGAGGGGTGGAGGGGTGTGGAGAGACAAAGCAGAAAGCAGTCCTTTCCTCTTCAGACGGCATGCACCTCTGTGCCAAGTGTCAAGGACCAAGAAGACACTGACGGTAATGAGGATGATGCTGGAGATAGACAAAGAAAGCATCTGGATCACTTAGGCATGGCAGAAGGTTTGGTATTTTATTATAAGTGAAAGGCAAACTCAAAAAGCCTACATATAGCCTTATTATTTGAGTATTACAGGTTGTAATATTTTTCTAATTAATTTAATTCTGTGCCATACTTTGAAAGCACACACATATTCCTCATGTAGCTGAATACTTTAAATGTGTTTCTGAGGTACAGGCAATATTCTTTAATAGTGTGTACATTTTTGGGGCATCCTGGGTGGCCCAGGCGGTTAAGTGTCTGACTCTTAGTTTTGGCTCAGGTCATGATCTCAGGGTCATGAGACTGAGCCCCACATCAGGTTCTGTGCTCAGCACGGAGTCCGCTTGAGACTGTCTCTCTCTGTCTCTCTGCCCCTCCTCCTCTCTCTCTCTCTCAAATAAATAATTATTTAAAAAATAGTGTGTATATTTTTTAAGTAAATAATAATATTAACACTGAAGAATAGGATTGGAAAAGGAAAAGCAGTAGCCATAACTATTTACTGAGCATTTGCCAAGGGCCACACATGTGTGGCATGATTGACATGTGTTACCCCATTTAATCTGCACAACAAAGCTGTGAGTTCTGTACTACCATTACCCCCATTTAGAGAGGAGGATTATGCTGGTCTCATAAAATGAAATACAGAAAGGTGTTCATTGAATATGCCTCCACGATGCCTTTGGACTGACATTTGTGACTGACTGCATTGCTGCACCTCTAAGTGAAAAACATAATTTAGCGTAATTTCAGAAAGGAGCTACTGTTTCGTAATTCTGCTCCAAAAATTTGACCATTCATTTTACCAACTCCAAACACTAAGCTGCAGAAGAGAAAGCCAGGGCACTAACTGAAACTTTTTTTTTTTTTTTTTAAGTTAGGTCTTGAGGAAACCTCTCAGCATTTTGGGCCTCCATCTAGAAGAGTTTAGTTTGCTCCAATCAAATACGGGTCATCTAGTTAATGTGAATTTCAGATAAACGATGGATAATATTTTACTGTAAGTGTGTTCTGTGCAATATCTGCCCTATGCAAATATGATGTCCTGTACTTTTATTTGCTAATACCTCAGAAGTCTGGTTTGACTAGAATAAATGGTTACAGCTGGCCCAGCAGAGCATGTCAGCCAATGAGGAAGTTTTCAAGTCACTGGTGAAATGAGAACAGTTATTCACATTGCTAAGTTCTTTAGTTTAAAGAATTATCTTCTTTCTAAGGTGTTGTTCTCTTTTATGAAATTAAAATTTTTTTCATGAAACAATAATATAAGCTTTTGTTGTTGCTATTTGGTTAATTTTTGAATTTTCTTTGGGAAGTAAAAAGAATGAACTGTAACCTGAGCTATTTTAAATTTTTTTATTGATGTGCAATTTAAATACAGTGAAATGAACACAAGTTTGGAAGTTCAAGAAGTTTTTTTTAAAATGCAAATAACCAATTTCTAATACCCAGAATGTTGCTTCTTCTCCAAAGCTCACCTACTTCCTCCAAGACAGCTACTACTCTTTTTTTAAGAAATATTCACCATAGTTTGTTTTGTCTCTTCTAGACATATCAGCAGAAACTTACAATAGATATTCTCATCTGGCTGATTTCACTCAGCGTAATGTGTCTGAGATCCATCAACGTTGCTGCATGCTTCCTCGTTTTTGCGTTTATATTGCTTAGTAGTCTTCCACTGTACATACCACCATTGCTTTATTTATCTGTGACTAGACATTTGCCTCAATTTCAATTTGGGGCTGTTATGAATAAAGCTGCTGTAAACATTTATATGAAGTCTTTATGGAGGCATATGCTTTCTTTTTCTTTTTTGGTACATACGCAGAGGTGAAATCGCTGGGTCATATGGTACGTGCATGCTTAACTTGATAAAAATACACTGTTTTCCAAAGTGGCTGCACCATTTTATACTCTCTGCAGTGGTGTTTGAAAGTTCCATTTACTCTACACCCTTGCCAACACTTTGTATTGTCAGCCTTCTAAATTTTAACCAATCTGGTGGGTGTGAAACAGCATTTCCCTATAGTTTTAATTTTTATTTCCCTAATGACCAGTGATACTACTATATTTTCATGTGTTCTTTTGGTCAAAATATATCATTTTTTATGACAAATTTGTTCAAATATTTTCTTCCTGCTACTGTGTGAACTGCCTTCCAGAATCTGTAATGTTATGCTTTTATTATCATTTATCTAAAAACACCTTCTTTTACTTTCCTTTTCTTTGTTGTTTTCTTTGATTAAGGGGCTATTTGGAATTGTGTTGCTTAATTTCTATGTATTTGAGATTTTCCAGATTTTTTTGGTTATTGATTAGTAATTTAATTCTGTTTTGTTCTGAGAACATACTCTGTATGATTTTAATCCTTTAATATTTAGTGAGACTTCTTTTGATATCTAACAGATGGTCTCTACTGGTCAACAGGCCACTTGAAAATATTATTCATTTTGCTATTGTTGTGTGGAGTGTTCTATAAATGTCAATTAGGTTGATCTGGTTGCTAAAGTTTCTCAAATTTTCTATATTAGTGATTTTTGTCTACTTGTTATAGCAATCAAAGTATTTATGCTCTGCTATTAGTGTGTACAGATAATCTTTGTGCTTTAGTTTTGATAGTATCTATTACAATAATTTTAAGTTCATCAGTGTTTTCCTTTGCAGTATCTAATCTGCTTTTAAGCCAAACTAGTAAATTTTATATTTCAGTTATATTCCTTTCTTTATATATTCCATTTGGTTCTTTTCTGTGTATCTTCCATTCTTTTTATCATTATATTTATGTTTTCCTTTAAATTCTTTAGACTATTCATAATAGCTATTTCAAAACCTGAGTGCTAATTTCATCTACTCAGTAATTTCTGTGTCTTATTTTGTTGACTGTTTTTTTCTCTTAAAATGGATCACATTCTCCGTTCTTCACACATTTAGTAATATTTTTACTTTTTATTTTTTAGTAATATTTTTAATTGATGGATGTTGAGGTTTCTATACTGTTGAGAATCAACTTTTGCTTACTTCCTTTAAAGAGTGTTCAGTTTTGTTTTGTAAGGCATCTGATTTTCTGGCAGATCAGTTTGATCATTTCAAGGCTTATTTTAAAGCTTTGTGAGAATAGGTCTTAAATTTCTCTACTCCTAATCTTTGGCCTTTCTAAGGTCTCAGTGAATACTGGGGGTGTTCAGCAAGGTCTCTTCACTCTGGCTGATCAGAAATCCTACCACTGAGTAACCTCTGGAATTTCTGTTCAACCTACAGTTCCCCAAAAGTCATTCCCCATCAGCTCTTGTGGAGTTTCTCCTTGTGTAAATGAAGCGTAGTATTAAGCCAAAGATTTCAAAGGATCTGTATGCTGATTCATGGTGATCCTTCTCTGCATAGTGCCCTCCTCTCTGGAAATCTGCCCAGCAAATTTTCTGCTGCCTTCAGTTATGATCTCTGCCTCCACAGCTGCATATTCTGCTTAGATCTCCCTTCTTGTACCTTGATTTGGAAAGTATTTCCAGGCGGAAAACTGGAGTAATTGGGAGGTTCATTTTCTTTGTTTTCAGGGATTGAAACACCATGCTGCTTACTGTCCAAAGTCTGAAAACATTTGCTTCAATTATTTTGTTAAGTTTTATAACTTTTTATGTTGAGGGTGGGGTGGGTCCAGTACCAGTTAACCTGCTATTGCTGGAAGCAGAAGTCCTCATTCCTTCTAATATCTTTTAGGTTATTATTTTTAAAGTCTTGGAACAAATGAATTTTATAATAATCATCAGGTCTAAAGTGTTTTGTCATTTAACAACTTGACAAACATACTGAACACCTTCTGTGTACTTGTCATTGTTAGGTACAGGGAATCAAAGGTAAGTACCACAGGACCCCTATCCTCAAGAAGCTCCCAGTGTAGCAGGGAAATAAATGGGGAAATAGAAGCTATTATGGTATTGCCTGAAATGTACTATATTATCAGGAATGTGGTAAAAAAATATTTGATATTACAGTTATTTTTGGACAGGGTAGTATCACAAACTTATGATTTTATCCCCAAAGGATTGCAAGAGATGCAACCTTCCTCAGTAGGCCAAGGCTGTATATGATTTAATATTTGGTTTCTCAAAGGCAATCCAATTTGATGACTAGTAATGAATATTATTTCCATTCCCTTCATTTGAGCAACAAGTTATCAAGAAATTTTACTTTAGGATAAAGATAAAATATAAATTAGAACCAAGTGAGCCCAAATTTTCTATTATTTTGATGGTAGTTTTCTATATACCTATATGTTCTCACAAAGGTCAATCCCAGGGATCTCAGATCTCCAGGCATCTCTCGGTATGACAAAGCCAGGAGAGGGATAGGGTAATTTATACACTGACACAGACACATACATACACACACACACATAGCTTTACTGAGAAATAATTCATATGTCATAACATTCACCCTTTTAAGAAACAATTCAATGGGTCTTTTTTTTCATATTCACAGAATTGTCCAAATATCACCACTACTTAATATTAGAATATTTTCATAGCCTCAAAAAAAAAAAAAAAGCCAAAAAACAAAAGTCCTGTGTCCACTAGCTGTCACTTCCCACTTCCCCTTCCTGCCAGCCCCTGGCAACCACTTATCTCCTTTCTGTGTCTTTGAATTTGGTTCATCTGTCTATTTCATATAGATGGAATCATATAAATATGTGGTCTTTTGTGACTAGCTTCTTTCCTTTATTGTGTTTTCATAGTTAATCCATGTTGTAGTATGTATTAATACTTCATTTCTTTTTATTGCAAAAATATTCCATTGCATGGATATACCACATTTTGTCAATCCATTCAGCAGGTGATGGAAAGTTAGGTTGTTTCCACATTTTGGTTTTTGAGAGTAATGCTGCTATGATTATTCATGCAAAGTTACTGTGTGGACATATATTTTCATTTCCCTTGGATATATACTTCGGTGTGAAAATGCTAGGTCATATAATAATTCTATGTTTAACATTTTTAGGAACTTCCAAACTGTTTTCCAAAACAGCTGCTCTATTTAACAATCCCACTAACAATGTAAGAGAATTACAATTTCTCTGTATCTTCACCAACATTGTCACTGTTTATTTGATTTTAATCATCATTATGGATGTGCAGTAGTATCTCATTGTGCTTTTGATTTGAATTGCTCTAATGACTAATGATGCTGGATCATCTTTTCATGGGTTTATGGTCATTTGTATATCTTCTTCAGAGAAATATTTAGTCAGATCTTTTGCCCATTCATTTATCTTTTTAAAATTGATTTGTAATACCTTATTTATCTGCTGGAATCACGTACCTAATCAAATATATGATTTGCAAATATTTTCTCACATTTTGTGGTCTGGGTCTTTTTTGATGGTATGCTTTGAAGCACAAAAGTTTCAGTGTTTATGAAGTCCAATTTGCCTATTTTTAATTTTGTCACTCATAACTTTGGTGTCCTTGCTTAACCCAAGGTCACAAAATATGTATTCCTGAGGTTTCTTCTAGGAGTTTTATAGCTTTAGCTCTCACATTGAGTCTATGATCTATTTTGAGTTAATGTTCATATACAGTGTGAGGGAGGGGTCCAACTTGATGGTTTTTTCATATGGATATCTAGTTGTCTCAGCAACAAAGACTCTTATTTTCCTACTGGATTGTGTTAGTACACTTGTTAAAAATAAAGGGACTGTAATGTAAGGGTTTATTTTTCAATTTCAACTCTCAATTCTACTCTTGATCTATGTGTCTATCTTTATGCAAGTACCACACTGTCCTGATTACTGTAGTTTATAGTAAGTTTTGAAACTAAGAAGTGAAAGTCTTCTAATTTTGTTATTTTTAAGGATTGTTTTGATTACTCTGGGTCCCTTTCATTTCCATGTGAATTTCAGAATCAGCTTTGTAAATTTCTACAAACACAAGTAGCTCATATTTTGATAGGGATTGCATGGAATCTGTCAATCAATTTGGACAGTACTGCCATCTTAATATTAACTCTTCTAATCTATGAACATGGGATACGTTTTGATTTACTTAAATCTTCAATTTCTTTCAACAATACTTGGTAGTTTTCAGTACATGCCTCATTTCTTTTCTTAAATTTATCCCTAAGTATTTTATTCCTTTGATACTATTGTACATGCAATTGTTTTCTTAATTTTATTTTTGGATTGTCATTGCAAGTGAATTGAAATGCAGTTGATATTATATATCTATCTTACATATGCAACTTTGCTGAACTTGTTAATAACAAGTTCTAATAGTTGTTTTTGCCTGTGTGTGTGTGTGTGTGTGTGTGTGTGTGTTCCTTAGTTTTTTCTACAATAAGAATAATTCATCTGTGAATGACAAGAACTTTATTTCTCGGGGCGCCTGGGTGGCTCAGTTGGTTAAGCGACTGCCATCAGCTCAGGTCATGATCCTGGAGTCCTGGGATCAAGTCCCACATCGGGCTCCCTGCTCAGCGGGGAGTCGGCTTCCCCCTCTGACCCTCCCCGCTCTCATGCTCTCTCTCTCTCAAATAAATAAATAAAATCTTTAAAAAAAAAGACAATGCCTATTAAAAAAGAAGAGTTTTATTTCTCCATTTACAATCTGGGGCCTCTTTTTTCTTAATTAATTGCACTTACTACAACCTCCAATATAGTGTAGAATAGACATTGTAAAAGAGAACAATTTTGTATTAGTCCAGATTTCAAGGAAAAACATTCAGTCTTTCACCATTAATTATGATGTTAGTCATGAGTTTTTCCCAAATGTTCTTTATAAGGCTGAGGAAGTTCCTTTCTACTTGTTCTTTGTTCAGTGTTTTTGTCATGAAAGAGTAACAGATTCTGTCCAGTGATTTTTATGTGTGTGTTGAGATGATCATCTGGGTTTTGGCCTTTAATCTCTTAATAAATTGATTGACAAATTTTTGTATATTAGAACAACCTTACATTCCATGGTTAAATATCAGTTGGCCATTATATATAATCCTTTTTATATGTTGCTGGGTTCTGTTTTCTAGTATTTTGTTGAGAATTTTTGTATCTATATTTATATGGAATATCGGTCTGTAGTTTTTATGTCATGTCTTTGTCTGTTTTTTGTATCAAAATAATATTGGGTTCTTGGAATGAATTGGGAAGTTTTCCCTCTATACTATTTTTTGGAAGTATTTGCAAACTAGTGAAATTAATTCTTTAAATGTTGGTGTAATACACCAATGCAGCCATTCAGGCTAGGAATTTTCTTTGTAGGATTTTATTAAATTACTAATTCAGCCTCAACATGTTACAAGTCTATTCACAATTCTATTTATAAAGGAATGGATTCTCAGACATCCTCACTCCACCATTCTGGAAATATTTTAAAATGTTATATATATTTTATGTATATTATAATATATTATAATTATGTTATAATTATATAATGTAATATGTTAATATTATATATAAATTATATACAAATATATAAAAATTATTAGTAATATATAAGTATTATATATGTAGGGCACCTGGGTGGCTCAGTCCTTAAGCGTCTGCCTTCGGATCAGGTCATGATCCCAGAGTCCTGGGATCAAGCCCCACAACTGGCTCCCTGCTTGGCGGAAAGCCTACTTCTCCCTCTTCCACTCCCCCTGCTTGTGTTCCCTCTCTCGCTGTCTCTCTCTCTGTCAAAATAAATAAATGGAATCTTTAAAATATATATGTAAATATAATATATAATATATAAATAATATAATATATAATATATTACATAACAATATATTTTATAATAATAAAATAATATAATACATAATTATATATAATTATTATAATTATATAACATAAAATATATCATATATAATACACAACTATATAATATATATTAATATAATATATAATATGTAAATGTAATAATATATTATAAATATATAATATATAAATGCAATAATACAATATATTATCAATATATAATATATAAATATATTAAATAAAATGTATAACATAAATATATTTATATAACATAAATATAGTCTATAACTACATGTCACATATAATTATTATATATAGTATATAATACATGGAGACCTTTTCAGTCTTTTCCATCTCTGTTTCGGTGCATTATACCTCACTCCATCATGAAGTGACACTGAAGGAATAATAAAGCAGATTTGGATCCAAATGCACTTTCATTTGAAAGAGCCATACCTACTATTCAGACATAGGTGTACAACAGGAAAAGACATATCCTTAAATTTGATAGGCAAAATCCATCTCTTGCCCAACATTATTATTACAGGTCACTCCTATCTTCATTTTTATTACTAATAGTCAAGTGGAAGTGATTCAACTTACCTTTTTAATCTACCCTCAACCTCCAACTGTCATGTAATTAATTAGTTATATCAGTATTTATACACATAAAAGACTAAGGAGTTTGCATTTTAAACAATCCTACAGAATTCCTTTGCATAAAGTAAAATATCCATATATAAAACATAGAGCCCCACCTCCCCTTTATTTTTGCTTTTGCAATTTCCATTTTTCATATAGAAATGGTTCATAAAGCACACTTGACCTCACAGAAATTCTTGATTTTGTTTTTTATGTCCAGAAAATCAGGAACAATGAACAATGGCTTTGTTTTAAGGTTATATCCAAGGGTTGGTACAGACCAATCTGGACTATGCAACTGCTCTCACCTAAATATGGTTGTGATCTGACCAAATTCACCATTCCAAAAGTTCTAGGGTTAGACTAGAGATGTCCAGTAAGGGCCTGGACTCCTCCTATCCCTTCACCATACACTTTGGGTATTTCTCACTGGAAGGAGAATATATTTGGTGCCCCCATGTTTGAAACCTTATCACCTTCCAACTGTCTCTTCTTTCCTGCTTTCTGTGACTTGGATGAAGAATTTCTTGGTTCATGGTCCCACTGCTCCTGCCATATTATTCTTCTAACAGTTACCAGCCCTGTCTCTCCTTGCATCTTCCCCTCCCTTGCCCAGATAGTTTTGGGGACCCTCAGGCTATATCCATGCAGAAACAGAGGTCTAGTGGAAAGAGCACTAAATTTTGCTTTCACATCAATTATACTACTATAGAGCTATGTATCATTAGGTCAGTCTTAGAACCACAGACTATCACATTCAGTAGAAAATTCAAAGGCCATGGGCTCAATCTTGCATCTCTAGGCAAATTATCACAGCATGATCAAGAGCTTGCTCAAGATCACAAAACCAGAGAATAATGCAGCCAGAACTAGAACTGGAGTTTCCTTATTCCCAGACACTCATGAGCATATAAAATTCTGCCTGGTCTAAATTAATCTTCTCTGGTTTATTAGATGGTTAAATATCTCCTGTGTAAGACTCTGCTAGTTTGAAAGCTCAAACAAAGTGTCATAGAGGGTGTGTGTGTGTGTGTGTGTGTGTGTGTGTGTGTGTGTGTGTGTGTGTGTATTTAAAACTTTATTCAAAGATTTGGTATTGTTTACAAAAACTAAAAATTTGTGTCAACTAAATATTTGAAATATAACTATTATTTTTGTTTTTATCCCTGCTTATTTTGTCCCCAAATATATTACAAAAAGATGTTGTTCTATAATTCAGTAGTTTAGAACTAGGAGTACATTTTTTATTTTTTTGGAAAAAATATGTAAGCCATAAAATAAGTTTCTGAATTCTATAATAATGTAACTGTGACATGATGTTAGGCACAGTACTATGAAATAGTATCACCCAGTTTTTATTAGAGAATATGCTAAGAATTAGAACTTATATTGGCAGACATGCCTTCTTCTTCTCTGGCAAAATATCCATCAGGAGGATTTAACCCACCATCCTACCTGTTGGGCAGTGGAAGCTCCAAGCCACTGGTCATGGTTTCATAGCTTGGGGAAACCTGTCACAAGTTGGATCTGGATAAGTGAGGAGCTTTGCACTGAAATTTGCATAGAACAAGGGGAGCATTTCTCAGTCAAGGTCAGTCCCTTGCTAAGGCATTGTTAATATAAAAGCAAGAACACTACACTGAAGAATACTTCTGTGTTTGGAATTCAGAAAAGTAGAGTCAAGGATGAGGAGAGCTCTCTTCTGTTCATTTCTTACTCTTGCTGACTTCCTATGACCCAGCACTGAAGTGAGAAGCAATACTGAAGTGGAGGATGAGTATTATGGGGGACAGTGAGAGATGATGGGATCTGGGGAAGGGAAAGATGATGGAGACTCCAGCATGGCAGGAGCAAGACAGGCTTCTGTAGCCAAGAGTCTTGATTGGTCTTCCTAGTTGGGCAGGGTTGGAGGGCTTGCATTTGTATGTAAGGTCCAGCTGGATGTTGCTGAATCTTTCCATATCATACCTAAAGGGATGCCCAATGCCTGCTTGATAATTCAACTGTGTGTTCCTAATGGACTGTATTCAAAGTGGTTGAGGTGGATAACTGCATCAAAAACTAATGATGTATTGTATGGTGACTAACATAACATAATAAAAAAAAAGTGGTTGAGGGACCCAATAACCATAATAAATCTCTGTTGCTTTTAAAGAAAATGATTTCGAAGAGGAAACTTTAATTGCATGGTTCATGACACTTTTACTAAAGTACAAATTGCATCTGCTTTCTGGGACAAGCGTGCCAGATGCCTAATACCTAGTTTCGTTGATGAAAGTTACCTTACTGCTGTCCCTTGCCTTTCTCACACCTAGCTTTTCCTAGTGATCCCCTCCATGTATGCATTTGACCTCTCATTTACTGTGTTTTAAAAAACAATGCCGTCCTCAGATAGGACTTTATATATATAAATTAAACAATTATTTGAGATGAGAAATAGAGAGAAGCTTGAAAGAGTTAAGCAAATTAAAAGGTATTCCTCTCTGGACTCAGATGTGTCCTCCCAACTGTGAATATTGTAAGGGGTATCCTAATGAAAATATAACTCCCTTTGGGAACTTAAAGGCAATTAAAACAACATTAGTGTTTTTCATAACTTTACAATGTCTTTATGCAAGTGATAAAACCTTACTAATTATTGAAAAGTTATTTGTATTAAGATTTCAAAGCAGAGAGATAATCTGTGCAATTTTGAATCCTGAGCCATCGTCAGGGAGCTGGCTAACAGAACCAGAATTCCCTTGCCAGTATCTACAGTTGCATCAGTGAACCTCAAACAGGATCCTTTGCTGGCAAATATTAGCTTATTGTAGTTTAAAAATAAATAAATACCTTGAGCAAATGTGCAGTGACACCAAAAATTAGTTTCCACAAACTGACTAAATATAGTATCTATTGGGAAAAGGCAAATGAGTTCAAGTGGAAAAAGCATACCAAGTTCTAGAGCAGAGAGCATGCATTTCTCTAAATGAATGAAAATTTTAGTGTGATCTGAATGTAATCAACATTCGAGGCTCACTTTATAGAAAGAAAAAAGATAGAGGCTTACTGGATAATTTCCATAATTCAGCTCAGTATCAATTTGAGAGGAGGAATACAGAACACCCTACCATGCTCTTAGCACAAGCTAGACATTCAAGCCATACAACTGATTCCTCAACCCCTCTAATAAGCTAACATGTGATCTGTTAACCAGGCAAAGTCTTAAAGGCATATTATAGAAAATGTGGAAATGAAGGTTACTGAGGTTTCCGGAGTTTAATAAGGGGAGTTTTAGAGATAGAAAGGTCCCTAGAAGTGATTGAAGTACAGTAACTCTCTTATTATAAGGATAAAGAAATTGAGATCCAGAAAGATCAAGTAAGTTACTCAAAGGCATCAATCCAGTGAGTGTCAGAACCCAGGATGAAAAGAGGTCTCAGCTTTTGGAGAAATACTCTCCCCAATATAGGCGATGCATGCCAGAGCTATATTGACAAGCATATCAGCAAACAAGCAAACCTCCTATTATATATCAAAACAATGAGTATTATTATGGGGGTGTGATCTGGGGGCGAGGTTGGATTACTTTAGGACAATGGTTCAAATCTTCAGCAGTTCCTCAATACCAGGGGCCACAAGCAGATGATGCCAATCTGAGAATGGATATTAGTCCCAGGAACAAAAGCACATGAGAGATTCCAACTCAGATAACTAAGACTTGTCTGTATTTGTAATCATCAGGGGCCCATGATGAATTGGACTACACCTAAGAACTGATGGTAGAAAGAATTAGATTCCCTATAGTAACACTCATTGCCTGACTAAAGTGTAGAATTACCATAGCCAGCCATGCATCTAGGACATTTTCTATGCTGGTAAACCCATAACAACTCAGTAGCAACAGTGCTCACTTAATAACAAAAGGAAGAGGGAAGCATGTAAGTCCATTTAATTTATAAAGTTTGCCAAAGGTCTTTTTAAATCCATTAAGCGTGATAAGCTAGGCCAGCTGAGATCTACCAGCAGAATTTGAAGATTACTTCTTCATTGCTATATTTCATAGGGAGTAAATAGTCAAAAAGATCGTGAGGGCAATTTATGATTGAGTCCAATCACAGACACTCATCAGAGAGAAGGCTCAAAGATGTCTGCCCATCCCTTGTGGGTTTTTGAGGAGGACTGCAACATGCAGGTGCTGCTCGTGGATGAAGAAAGAAGTTTGCAGAGATGGAGGTCCAAGTAATGACCTACTTATCATGAACAACATGAATTTATTAACCTGAAACCAATGCATTGAAAATCAAAGTATGTTTTTGTTCATTATGTCTTTATTTTGCAAATTGCAACAAAGGTGTTATGTTTTTATAAATATATATTCATACACACACATGCTTGCGTGTGCATGCTTCAATAACCACAACAAGGAACATAAAAAAATAAAGGAAGATACAAGACTCAACACATGATAAACTTAGAAAGAAATGTTGAGGCTGCAGAGGAATATAAGAGCAAAGGGCCAGGAAAACAACTTCTAGGTAAGTAGAGCCTCAGAGATTCAAAGAGCTCCTTGAGTCCTTGCCTCCTCTGTTATTCATGCTATGCCTTATCATGAAAAAGAAAGAATGAATTAAGAGCTACAAATCAGCCTGGTGCTTATGGTTAAGGTGCTGTTTATATGGCTCATATTTGGACTGCCCTTTGCTTGACTGTAGAATTTGTCTGGAGATGCCTCAAATCTCAAACCAGAAAGCATGCTGCTGAGAACCAACGGACTTGGAGCGAGATGAAATACTACCTTCCCCACTGTACTCAATTTTGCTTGTTAAGCCTTCAGGAAGCATAAATGGATATGGGGATCCCATGAAGAGCTGAAGTTGTACATTTATGTACCACTTGGCAAGCTTTGCCTAGGGATACCCACCACCCTCCTGTCCCTTCTATGGAGGAGGCAGCAAAATATGATGGTTAAGACCAGGGACTGTAGAGCCCAAGTGCCTAGGTTCAATCCTTTCTGTGCATCAGTTTCTTACCTATAAAATAAATATAATGATAGGACAATCTTTTAATTCTCTTGTGAATATTAAATGAACATGTGCATAAACCAATTACTTATCACAGGAGAAGTAATGGGCTGGTTCATACCTAATGTCAATGCACTGATGCTTTCTTTCATAGCTTCCAGTCTCCTAAACACAACTAAGTATGTTTTGACACAGGTTATGGAATGGCAAGACTTTGGTCCCCTAAAGAGGAGTAGCTCAATGTGATTAAGAGCACAAATATGAAGGTAAGATAGACCTGAAGGAGAATATTGGCTTTGCCACTTACTAACTCCATGATCTTAGTTAAGTTAAACACTTGCAAGCCTTAGTTTTCTTACTTGTGAATTACAGATAAGACTGCCTTACAGGATTATTGGGCAGGTTAAATAAGATTGATGTATGTAAAGTATTTAGCATGGTAACCTGTAGAATAACTATTTAGCAAAAGGAACTCTGAAACTATTATTTTTATTATATACTAGAATTGTAGAACTATAAGTAAATCTAGATTTCTAGTTGAAGCTGTATATTTTATGAGAAATCTATCATCTATCTATCTATCTATCTATCTATCCATCCATCCATCCCTTTAACTTTCTCCACTCTCTCCATTATTCAAGTGGCAGCTAGACCATTCTATGCTTCTGCCTCAGGGAAGAGATATGACAGTAGAAAAGAAAGATAGACAGCATTTTTCTGGCTCTGAGTTTCAAAAGTCAAGACCCTCGAGGCAACAGAAATGACTCAATACAGACTATCATTTGGGGAATAAACTTAATGATAAAAGAACAAAACTCACACCTTAAGGCAGTCCACCTCCCACAGATTGGGTTGAGGAAATGATGTATGCATTGATGTTGGTAAACCCAAAAGAAAATGGGGTCCCATGCCCTGCTCCCTGGCTCAAGCCCTGGAGAATTACTAAAACTCCGAGATTTGCAACATCTGAAAGCAGGGATGACTTGTTTCCCATCATGGAGAGGGGGCTAAAGGAATACAAAAATCACCAAAAGGAATGTCTTCATGCTATATAGAATGGCAAAGCCTAGGTCACCCCTTCAAGAGTTTACCACATCCAGTGAGCATTATAACATGGAAGCTGGGAAATCCACTGGAACTAAAGAGACTTGCAGAAAGAAACAAGGGGTGCTTTAGCTGCAACCTGTGTAGAGTGTCTGCTGATGACCACAAGGGAAAAAGGATCATGCCACTATAAATACATATCAGCAATTACATACCCCCTAATCATCTCCTCTTCACAACGAGGCCATGACAGTAAATAAGTATTCTAGAACTTAGAAACAGCCATGGAAAAGAGGGCATCTCAAAATAAATGGCATTATATTTCTCCCAAGCTGACCAAATAAAAATTAAGCTGAATCACAGAAAAATGAACAAATTTATATTTCTCACACAGGTAACTTTTTGCAAGGACTAGAATTACTGCCTGATACACAAATGAGTAAACTGAAACTTGGAGAAATTAAAATGAATTGTGTCCTGTGACACTGTCCTCTGATATCCAACAGAGCTATCTCAGCTCTCTAACATGGTAAGAAATCCTGATCTCATTTTATATATCCACATTTACAGAAATACTTCAAATCTTGATATATTATGGGATAACTGACTTTCAAATTATTTTTTTTAAGATTTTATTTATTTATTTGACAGAGACAGAGACAGCGAGAGCAGGAACACAAGCAGGGGGAGTGGGAGAGGGAGAAGCAGGCCTCCCGCGGAGCAGGGAGCCTGATGTGGGACTCGATCCCAGGACCCTGAGACCATGACCTGAGCCGAAGGCAGATGCTTAACGACTGAGCCACCCAGGCGCCCTTTCAAATTATTTTTAAGAGTCTTTTTCCAAAAAAATCTTATGCAGAATCCCAATATTGAGAAATGGTAAACAGAATTTCCTTTGATTGAGGTGGGAGTGGACATAGTCTGACTCCCTTTAGATATCTCTAGTAATTGGTAGAGCTTTGAAGAACAAGTAGAAACTAGTTTAGTGGAAAGGCTACTGTATTAGTCTGCTCAGGCTGCCATAACAACATTCCACAGGCTGGTGACTTAAACAACAGAAATTTATTTTCTCACAGTTCTGAGGCTGGAAGTCCCAGAACAATGTACCAGTAGGGTTGGTGTCTGGTGAGACCTCACTTCCTGGATTACAGACAATCAACTTCTCACTGTGTCCTCATGTGACCTTTTCTATGTGTATATCGGGCGGGGGGGGGGGCTCTGATCTCTCTTTCTTTTCTTAAAAGCACATTAGTCCTATCATATTAGGGCCCCACCCTTATAACCTCATTTAACCTTAATAGCCTCTTTTGAAGTTCTACCTCTACACATTGGGGGTTATGGCTTCAACATATGAACTTTGTAGAAATACAATTCATTTCATAACAGCTACCTTACTGAAAGTTTGGAAACCCGGGAAGTGCTCTCAACTCTGGTTCTCATCAGCTGGTCCCACAGTAAGATGCCGTGATGCTCTAGGACGCAGTTTCCTCCTTTTTCTAATGAATAAAATGAGCTAAATACTTCTAGATCAAAATTTTAAAATTACTGAAATACATACAAAATTTTAGGTCAAAAGAAAATTCTATCGGCTCACTCTATCCACCATTACCCGTGTTATGCAAACTTTGCACATTGTTATTTACTCCTCTTCTTTGCCTTTTCAATTAAGGAAAGTGCCCAGTTTCCATTACTACCCTCCCATAGCATTTGAATATTCTAACACTACTAATCCCCTGGACATGAGGAGTATACTTTATCAGAGCAACCCTTCCATAGAGAACTACAAAAGCCAGACAGATGTCAAAATATATTTATTTGAAGGTAGTGGGATGCAACATAGGCATCAAAGACTATAGGGACCATAATTTTTGGGGGAAAGAAAAATACATTCAGGTGAACTGGCATTGTTTTCTACTTTCACCTTGAGGCATTTTATCATAAGTAAGTGGCCCACAAGGAAAGCCAAGAAGAAAATGGTGGCTTAGAGTTTTCAGTAGTCACATGAATCTAGGTGATGAAATTTGGATTTCAGTGCTACTAAGGCAACCAGGCCTAATATATCTATGAAAATAGATGACAAGATGAACCTATTAAAAATGATAAAATAGAAATTATAGTATTTAAAAACCGTGATGACTAAATGAAGAGCTCAATAAATAGATTTAGCATACATTAGACACCGCAGCAGAAAGGAAAATATCCAGATGGAGGCAGGTTAGAAAAATATAAGAGACAGACAGGACATCACATAAAGGACATCATATATCTAATATACATGTAATCAGAGTCACAGAAGGGACAGAAGCAAGGTTTTAAGAGAAAATAGCAACAAAACTGTCCCCAAGTAAGAAAAAATAACAAGCCATAGAAATAAATAACAGTGTGAACCACATGCAGGATAAATTCAAAGAAAAATACATCTAGTTGTAACATAAAAAATTCCTTATATAAATATGAAAAAAGAAAAACTGCTTATAACCAAGAAGAAAAGTAAAATATTAAAAAGGCAGAAGTAGATTATGGTTTACAGATAATTATCTTCCAAGGAGCAATATCAAAATATACAGCTGATTTCTCAGAAACAATGAAGCCAAAGAATAATAGAATGCAGTCTGAAAGTTCTGACAGAAAATAACTGTCAAACTGTAATTCTAGATTTGGTAAATATTTCTTTCAAAAAACATCAATGATAAAGGACATTTTCAGACAAACAAAAACAGAGAAATCAGCCACAATATACTTAACAAAGGAATTATCAAAAGATGTTCTACAAATAAAAGGAAAATAATCTCAGAGAGAAACTTATAAATTCAAGAATGAATGAAGAAATACACCATGATAAACATGTGGATAAGCCTACATGAATATTTAGTGAATAAAATATTAAAAATCAGTTTTGTGTGGTTTAGAATGTACAGAGAATTAAAGGCAATAAAAGTATATATTTGGAGAGGGTAGTAAATGGAGATAAATTATCCCTTGCATTGTTAGAAAGGGAGGAAAAATACTGTAATAAACCATAATAAGTCAAAGATGCATAATGTAATATCTAACCTAAAAGAACAATAAAGTAATATATAACTGAAACAGAAAGAATGAAACATTAAAAATAATTACCAGATTAACAAAAAAGAAGGCAACAAATTGAGAAAAAAAAATAGAAACAATGATGCAAATAGATAATCATTGTAAGGTAATTGCATTAAATGCAAATAGAGTTATCACTCCAGATAAGAATTAAAAATTATCTGGCTAGAAAAAAATATCCTATAGTATTTTGCTTTAAATATTAAGATATGGAAAGATTGATAGTGAACAAATAGGATGTGAGCAGTAACCAAAAGAAAGCCAATTTAACTATTCCAATATCAGACTAAATAGGCTTTAAGTTAAGAAGCATTACTGAAGATAAAAAGAAATTCTTCATGACAAAAAGGTTAAGTGACTAGTATATAAGAGTTCTAAATTTGTATGCACCTAATAATAGAATCTTAAAATATGTAAGGCAAAATCTGCCAAAACTAAAAGGGGACTCATACAAAGTCAATCATATTAGAATTTTAAAATTACTTTCAGCAACAGATCATATGCAATGACAAAAAATTAGTAAAGATATAGATTTAAACAACATAAATGACCAACTTAACCTAATTAACATATAAAAAATGGAACTGCAAGTGGCACCTGGGTGGCTCAGTCAGTTAAGAGTCCAACTCTTGACTTCGGCTCAGGTCATGATCTCAGAGTTGTGAGATCGAGCCCCACATCAGGCTCTGCACTCAGTGGGGAGTCTGCTTGAGATGCTCTCTCTCCTTCTCCCTCTGGCCATCTCCACCCCCACTTTCTTTCTCTCTCAAATAAATAAATCTTTAAAAAATAATAAATAAATCTTGATCCATTCACATATGTAGAAAAATCAATTTCAGCTGGATTCTAGAACAAAATGTAAGGGTAGGATAATAAAGCTTCTAGAATACAACAAAAGATAATTTCCTTATGACTTTAGGGAAGGCAAAATTTTCTAAGTAGAAGATAAAAAGCACTAAGTATAAAGGAAAACACTGGTAAATTGAATTTCATTAAAATTAAGAAGTTTCTTAAGTAAGAGCTACAAACTTCCAGTTAAAAAATAAGTCACAGAGATGAAAAGTATAGCATAGGGAATAAAAAATAAAAAAAAAAAACCTTAAGAAGTCTTCATGATCAAAAGACACCATTACAGTTTTAATGAAAAGGTAAGCCATACAGTGGGGAAATCTATTTGCAATACATTTATCTGGGAAAGGACTTATATCTAGAACATATAATGAAAAGACAAATAACCCAGTTTAAAAAAAATGAGCAAAAGACTTGAAACATCACTTTACAAAACAGTGTGTCCAAAAAGCCAATAAACTTTGAAAAGATGCTTGACACTATTAGTATTATGGAAATGGAAATTAAAGCCAGAAGTTAACCATGCTTCCATCCCCCCAGAAAGGTTAAAACAGAAAAAAATAAAGACAAGGGAAGAAAAAAAAATATTGCAATACCAAGTGTTGAGAGGATATGGAGAAAGAGAAACTCTCATACATTAGAAATACTATTTGAGGGGCGCCTGGGTGGCTCAGTCGTTAAGCGTCTGCCTTTGGCTCTGGTCATGATCCCAGCATCCTGGGATCGAGTCCCGCATTGGGCTCCCTCTCCCAAAGGAGAAGCAGGAAGCCTGCTTCTCCCTCGCCCACTCCCCCTGCTTGTGTTCCTGCTCTCGCTATCTCTGTCTCTGTCAAATAAATAAATAAAATCTTAAAAAAAAAATACTATTTGATAGTATCTTTTAAAAACTGACATATGCATTACTTATGACCCAGCAATTTCACTCCCAACAAAAATGCATGCACATATTAAAATATACACAATGGCATTATTTCTAATAACAAACAGCAACAATAAAAAAATGGAAACAAATATTTGTCAATAGGAGAATGGATAAATAGAAGTATATTCATACAATTTTATGAATGGTATTTTATATTGCATTGAGAATAAACAAACTACATCTACACTCAAGCCACAGGATGAATTTCACCAAGATAACACTAAGCAAAAACTCTAGTCACATGGGAGTTACCTTGAAAGGAGGTGACCATACAAGGCAGTAAGGAAACTTCTGTTGTATTGATAACATGTTATTCTTTATCTGGTTGGTGACTGCATGGATATATTATTCTGTAAAAATGTTTCACTTTGTACATTTGAAATTTATGCATTTTTTATGTATGCTAAAATGCCATCATTGAAAGTGAGAAATAACAGAGGGTAATGGAAATATAGAAGTACTTTTGCTGTGGTGGATAAAATCATCTGGGTGGGAACACTAGCACTGACTCTACCTGGAAACTTGAGAAAATATAGTTGGTCAACTTTTGTAAGGCACCAGCATTCATTTCCATGTTAAACTCTTATTAAGTATCCCAGAATTGAGTAACATTGTAGTGGATAAAATAATGTCTCATAACCTGAATAATTTTTTCACAAATCTTAGTGAAAAGTCAAGGCATACACACCCAAAGTAAAGAATAGTCCTAGTAGGATTGTATTAAAGACATAATTATATAGAAGAGATGGTAATATACAGATACTACGAAAATAGAGTAATCAATATGAGATGAATAAGGGCAGAATTCACAGGGTATTGAGAGGGCCTCTGGATGCAAAATATCATAGGGCTACGATTTTTAGTTTGATCAGTAGGATTTGCATCTGGTCACAAGGATCCCTTAGAGAATATTAGTTTGTCTGATTGTCTGTAATAGGGACGTTCCATTCTATATTGCTTTTTTATGGATTTTTTTTACAGGATATACAGTAGATAAATTGAGCTGCTCTTTAAAAAAATAAAATTCACGATTTAGTCCCCTTGAACTCAGTGAAGAAGGATTTGGGCTGAGTGGCATAAGTGGTGGCTGAAAAAATGTGCCTTGCCATCCTGGTCACTCTGGAACATCACTCTGTCTTCCCCAGGCTCCACAAAATGGCACTGAGAGTTCATTTAAAGCTGGAAAGACCAGAAGGTCAAGCTTTAAAAGGACCCCTCATGGCAGATTTTAAAACCAGGGGTTGTCTTTATTTATTTATTTTCAAACTGCATTGGCTAAAAGAGTTAATTTCCCCTGAACCTTAAGGCACCAGATGGGCCCGCACCTTCCAAGGATTCTTTTTTTCTTTAAAAGCACAATGTTGTTCAGTTTCTCCCATGTGTAGATTCATTAGCTCTTGACTGGCTCTTCTTGTTTGCCGACTACTTGTGGAAAAAGCCATTTACCCTGGTGAATGTCAAGGTTAGTGCAAACTGTCCTTGCCATCAGTCTCTCTGGCAGAAGGTCAGGGATAAGCTTTCCTCAAATGGGCAGCGTCAAACAAAGCAGAGACAGACTTAACTCACCAAAAGAAAGGAGGCCCGCTCTGGGGTTGATAACCATTCCTGTGGGCTTTGAGGACAAAAGATTAACTCATCCTTTGCCACTTCCAATAAATGCTCACTGGAAGATGCTATAATATCTGGATATTTTCGAGCATATGACATATGTTTATAAAGTAGTAACTATCTGTATCCATATGTTTATCTATGTCCATTTGCATATCTGTTTATCTATCCATCACCTTGTTTGTTTAAACAAATATTGTAACTTTCAAAGTGTCCACTTTGGAAGTATATCCCATTATCCTAGCCTAGTTCTAGTTGATCTTTTTTTTTTAATGTAATTTCTCCCCTCAGTTTACTTTCATAGACAAGTTGTAAATCACACACATGAAGAAGAGCTGCCACAGTCTGAAATAGTTCGATTTTAATTCATTTTCATAGGATAATCCAATTTTGAATTTGGAAGGAACCTCAAGACTAACCTAGTGCAACCTTCCATCCAACAAATAAAGCCTCTGCAGAAATTTTGGCAGCTTGTCACCCAGACTCAACTTGGTCATTCCCAGTGACCAAAGCACCCCTGCCTCACAGGAAGGCTGTTCTGAGGTAGGGGGAAGGTTTTATTGTTACAAAGAAAGCTTTGCCTTATATTTACTAAAATCCATTTCCGTGGACCAGTCCTTCTTCAACACAATAGCTCTCCAAATATTTGTTAGAGTAATCATGCAACATGGAGGTATTTTCTTCTCTTGGCTTACTATCCCACTTCTCACATGAAATGACTGTCTGGCAAGGCATTTTTCTATTTGGGCTCCTTTGAATGACCATTAGTTTTTGCGATGTGTCCTTTAAAATGTGAGATCCAGAAATGTGAACCATATTTCAGATGTTGAACCATGAGCTTCATAGGTATTTAGGTATAATACATATTTTGATACATTATGTCATATGTGTGTGTGTGTGTGTGTGTATACATACATACACACTTGCAATTCTTCTCACATTGACTTACTGAGGAATCAGTTAATACCAAAAAGACTTTTTTACATAAGCTATAGCCAGGCAGATCTGTTTTCGTATTTCTGTATTCCAATCACAAATCACACACCAGGTATATGTTTTTAGTCACTGTATCAAATTTTTAACTTAACTGTTTGCTACCCACACTCAGCCACCTGTTGTATTAACATATCAAAAGCTCATTGTTAGTCTTACAGAAAAGTACTGGGAATCCAATATACTATTCTCTTGGGCACACCATTTGCAGTACTCACTCTTACTATTTTTCCCTGAGAGTTTTGGTGGGCAATTTTGCTTCTCTGTATCAGTTATCTTCAGAGATCTTGGTCAAATCACTAAGTTATCATCCTTTGCATAATTTTAATGACCTACACACTTTTCCAACAAAACAAGTCCTGCTCTTTGAAATGGATCATCACTTATCTCACCAAACTTAGTATACTTAGTAAACTTAGAAGTACTCCTGGGTACGTTTGTCCCACATGAATTAGAAATGGGACATCCATGAGGTGCTTCTTACATCCTCTGCATTTTGTCTCTTGTATACGATCTTGGTTTTGCTTTCTTACAACTTTCCCAAATCTTTTAGACTTTAATCCCATAAATTTTTTCAGCCTTTTTAGAATTCCTCCACATCATATAATTATCTGAAGAATTAAAAAGTGTTCCTTCTTTATCTTTTCCTCACTTACCTTTTCCTCTGGCAAGGAGACAAACTATTTCTAGAACACGCAACAGCCGAGTACTTGAGGGAAGAAAACTAACCTAGGGCACCATGGAGTATATATGGATGTTTCCTGCACTTGCCCACACTTTCTGGATGTCCAGAGGAGCTACTGTTTCGTGTGGCTTCTTCCAGAAACTGTATCACAAGTTGTCATGGCAGACTGCCTGCTTATCTTGTGTATTCTCTCCTGAATGACTTGATTTTTGTTTAAGTCAGCCTGGTGACTCTACCCTCCAACCATACTCTTTCCTTCCCCACCTTCCAGGGTCTTGTAGCCATTGACACTTAAATTATACTACTGAATGCCAGTTTCACCTTTTGAAAAAATTTCTAAAAATTCCAAGAACTTCAGAAGGCTTTTGAGTTTTTTCATCTTCTGTAGAAAGACTCCTGTTTTTCTACCTGCATTTACCCCCTGTCCCTGGTCCCCACTGCCACCATATTGTTCAGATACTCAACAACTTAGGCCTAGAAACCTGTAATAACCTTCTAACTAGTCTAGTTGACCCTATACTCAAAATGCCCATCCATCCTATATGCAAGCACAAAATTTACTTTTGTATTTATTTCCTGACTCAAAATCTCTGAGTTTTTCCAGTGTGTATCAAAAAAGTTTCATCTCTTTAGCTAGACTAACCTAGCTGCAAAACAGCTATAAGCACAGTAAGACTTATCTATGTTTGAAAAATATAGGTTGCATTATAATAAACATAATTTAAGCCACATTGATTTCCTTTATAATTATTCTTCTCCTTAAAAGGAATCTTCCCATTACTCAAGTTTAACAAGAATGACCCATTTAGAACTGTACAGACCATAATAAGCCCCACATAATGATCTGTCCATTTAGATAATCCCAGAAAATGCATACAAAGACACTGTACGTGTCCAGGAAGTACCAAGAAGGAAAAGTCCTAAGCTGAGTTTATTATTACCTTTTATTCTAGTGCACCCTCATTGCTGCAAGGTTTCACCAGGCCCTTTGGTACTGTGTGCCGAGGTCCCCAAATGTTCGTCTTCATCCCCTCTCCCATTATTGATGGCATAATCTGCACAGGTCGTAGAGGGGAGAGGCTCACTTGGAGACTGCACCTGCTAAAAGGAGGAAAATCAATTTTCAGCATCCAAAAATACAGAACTGCTGGCACACAAACTAGTTGCCCAAGGTCCCTAGAGTCTAGAAGGGGAGTCCCACTAAGAAAGACATATGCTTGGAACAGAAGTCAATACTCTCTCCATGTAGCTAGAATAATAAGGGAAGTGGGGAATGAAGAGGTGGAGGATAGAATGTTGCCGTGCAGTTCCCTGATTCTGCAATATCAGGTGGAATACAGAGCCAATATTAGGTGGGGATCTTACTAAGAGTAATCTAAACATTTTGATATTCTAAATGTTCTCAGATGCTAAATTCAGCTGACAGGTATAACCTATTGTGATTTATTTTTTACTGTGTTTTTACTATTCTTTACCACTTTTTATTACTATTTTTTTCCTATGAGATTCTTTTTTTATAATTGATATTTTGAGTTGGAATTTTACCATTTGATACCAGAGATGATTTGTTGGGAGACACGAAACATACATTTGCATTACTGAAAAATAACCTCACAGGGGGCTGATAAAACCACAAGCCCATATACCTTGACACACCCAAGTGTTATAGCATATTTGTAATTCATATTTTAATTATGCAAGCAAAGCCCAAACACACATTTGTTTCATAAATTGAAACAATATGGACTGAATGAGAAAAAAATCTCACTTCACATATCCCCAACCTGATTCCTCTCCAAAGAACTAGTTACTATAACTGTTATGATTTAAGTGTATGTTCTTGATTTTGCACTATTTATTTATATAAAATACATATTCACATATGTGTTTAATATATAAATAAATGGTTTACCTTTGCATAAATAAGGCAGTACTCAATTCTGTTCTACAATTTAAGTTTTCCACTTCATAATTTTTTGAAGATCTTTTATTTCAGTATTTGTAAATCCACCTTATTCTTTTAGATTTCTGAATAGTTTTCCATAACATGGATGAAATTATTCATACAAATATTTGATTATTGCTATTTATTAGTATCTTTTACCCCCAATTTTTCTCAATTACCAAAAAAAAAAAAAAAGCCACAATGAACATCCTTTTACTTGTTTCTTTATGTGTTTTGCAAGCATTGCTGAAGAGTAAAAATTGAGAAGTGGAAATTCTATGTCAAAGTCTTGAGAATTTTGATAGAAACTGACAAAACTGTCCCTCTAAAAAGGCTATACACATTTGCATTACTACTGATGGTTTACATTTCCCTACACATGCTCAAATACTATGTAAGTATTTTTAATCCTTTAAAATGTTTTTTTATTTAAATGTTCTTGATTTTTTAAAAAAAAGTTCAGTGTCTATTTAAATTTATCTGTCATTTCCACTTGTTCCAGTATTGAACTGACTATTCTTTTTTTTTTTTTTTTTGGATAACATACTGAGATATATTCTTTTCTTGCTCAGTCTTACGTCTGCTGCTCCCCTGAAACAGATACATAGGTAGGTATAGACAGAAAGATAGATAGATATGATAAAATAGGTAATTCTTGTTCTTTTTTATATATTTCAGTTATTTTCTTTCAGTGTATCATTTGTCTTTTTTTTTTTTAGCCTATGGAATCTTGTCATACAGAAGATTTAATTTTTATGTCATAAAACCTGTCAATCTGTCCTTTGTAGATTCTGAGTTTTTTTCTCTTTTTCCAGCTCCAGAAAGCCTTCTCAACACCAAGGTTTAAAATAACTGTCCTAAATTTTCTCCTTCAAAATCTTCATTGTCCTTTCTATATGCTTAAAAAAAACTCATGCCTTCATCATTTCATTCAAATATTTACTGAAAATGGGTATTGATTTATATAAACGATATTTTTTCTCCATTGAGATGATCATATATTGTTTCTTTTAATCTATTAATTACTTAATTACACCAATATACTTTTCTCACATTGAACCATTCTTGCACTTCTGAGATATATTTTCCTTGTTCAGGATTTACTATTATCCATTAGTGGATAAAATTTGCTTGTATTTGATATACTTATCTTTGATGTATTTGCTTACATTTGCATCTAGTCTTAATATTAAGGTTAACTTTTAGTTTTGTTTGTTTTTTATACTGCTTTTCTCTTGTTTGGGAATTAAATGTACTAATATTATAGAACAGATTCAGAAAGTTCCCTTCATTTTTTTTTTCCCTCGGGTCTGGAATATCTTTGTAAATGCATGGTTTTCTTGAGACTTTGGAGAATATAATAAACTATTTAAGCATTTTTAAGTAATTCATATATTAGAAAAATAGAGAAGTGCACAAAATATACCTTATAGCTCAATTATTACCACAAAGTGAACCTCCAACTAATTTCAATCCAGATCATGAGATAAACTACTACCAGGACCCAAGATGATCTTTCATGCCTTCAAGTTAGGGCACTCTTCTTCCTCCTTACATGCAATCTATATCTTACATTTGAACATTATAGTTAGTTTTCCTTGCTTTTGAACAAAATATATAATCATATAATTTGTGTCCCCTTTAATGTGTAACTTCCTTTGCCCAACATTATGTTTGTGAATCAATTCATGTTTCAATGTGTAGCAAACTATATCCATTTCATTGCTGTATAGTATCTCATTATACAAATACACTGCAATTTACTTATCTAATGTTTCATCTAATGTTGTAAAATGGTTATTTTTTTTGTAAAATGGCTATTTCAAACTATTAATATCCCTTGATGTGTCTTGTTACGTATAAGCATGCATTTCTATTGGGTATCCCAAGGAGTAGAAATGCTTTAGCCGATAATGCCAACAGATATAATTACTGACATTCCCAGCGGCAGTGACCAGCAGTGATCGTCACTCTATTTTTGTTACAGTTTTCCATTATGCCTTTTCAATTTTAATTAGTCTAGAGAATATATACCAATATCTCAGTTATTTCAATTTATATCTTCCTTTCTTTGAGCATCTTTTCAAATGCTTTTTGGTAATTTAGATATTCTCTTTTTGAAGTGTGCAGTCAAGTCCCCAACCCATTTGGAGGTGGGAGGTTGTGTGTTTTCTAGAAACTTTCTTACTTACAACCCAGATGAAGTTGATTTTGTTATTGATGTGAGGTAAGGGTCAAACCCCCTTTCTTCCTTATATGTATATCCAGTTGAGCTAGCAAAGTTTACTGAAAAGATGCTCATTCTTAACTTTCTACAGGGATCTCCATCACAAACCAAGGCTCCTTATATATGTGTATCTGGTCCTGAATCTGTTCTATGTTATAAGCATATTTTTCAATATCACATAGTTTTAATTACTATAGCTTCATTATAAGTTTGATATCTAATAGGACAAGTCCTAGCAGGTATTCTTGGCCCTTTTCCATATAAATTTTATTTTATTTATTTTTTAAAGATATTTATTTATTTATTTATTTGAGAGAGAGAGAGTGAGCGAGAGAGAGCATAAGCAGGGTGAAGGGCAGAGGGAGAAGCAGACTCCCCGCTGAGCAGGGAGCCTGATGCAGGACTCGATCCCGGGACTCCAGGATCATGACCTGAGCCAAAGGCAGATGATTAACTGACTGAGCCACCCAGGTGCCCCCATATAAATTTTGGAAACAGCTTGTCAATTTCCATGATGCCATCTATTAGAAAAATTTGTTTGGGATTGTATTGAATCTAAATATCAACTTGGGGAGAATTGATTTTTATAATCTGGAGTCTTCCAATCAACAAACATGCTATTTCCTCTATTTAGAACTGCTTTATTTTCTCTTACTATTATTTTATCATTTTCTGTGTAGACAGTGTACATATCTTCCATTAGATTTGCTTTAAATAAATTACAACTTTTATGCATTAAAATGGTATCTTCTGATATATTTCATTTTCTTTTAATTTTCTGAGGCTAGTATACAGAAATATAATTAATTTTTTATTTTTGCTCTACCCGTTTAATTCCAACAATTCATCTAAAAATTTTTTTAGATGTTTAGGATTATAATCATATCATCCTTAATAAAGAAGATCTTAATGCTCTCATTTCTTATTTTTTTGGTTTCTTTTTATATCTTATTGCCCTGAAAAGGAATTCCAGTAAAATGTATATTTTAATGTATAAATATATAAATATATGTGTAAATATATTTATATATATAAATATACATTTATAATGTATAAAATGCATATTTTAAATGAACAGTACTGGAAGTCATCTTCAAATCATTCACAATCTTGGATACCTTTCAATATTTCATCATACTTAATGTATGATATTTGCTGCAAGTTTATTTATAGTTATATTTTATCAGATGAAGTAAATTCCTTTCTATTCCGACTTTGCTAAGTTTTGCTTATGCGTTTGTTTTACTCATAAATGGCAAGTTTCTAAAATTGCCTTTTCTGAATTTATCAAAAATATGTTTTTATTTTCCTTTACTGTGTTGATGTGGTAAATTACATTCATTAACTTTCAAATGTTAAACTGCATTTTTGAAATAAAACCAACTTGATCATGAAATATGACCTTTTTATTTATTGCTGCATTCAGTTTGCTCCTTTTTTGTTTAGAAGTTTTTATCTATTTTTATAAGAGAAATTGACCTGTAATAGTCTTTTTCATAATTCTTTATCAGTTTTGGTATAGAGGTATGTACACCACATAAAATGAGTTGGAAGTGTTCCCTAATTTTGTGTTTTCTCTTCTCTGAAAGAGGATGCATAAGATTGTCATGATTTTCTCTTTAAGTAACTGGTAAAATTCACTCAAGAAGCCATCTGGCCATGGAGTGTATTTTATTTTCTGTAGAAGACTTCTAATAAGGAAGTCTTTTTGTTTAACAGTTATGTACACTTAAGTGTTTTATTTCTTTTTATTTTCATTTTTGTAAGAGGAATTTTCCATAAGAATTTGTGCATTGAATGTTCTATTTTTAAATGTCTAGCATAAAGTTGTTCATAACACAAGCATGTATTATTTATAAGATCTTTAGTAATGCCTTTTTTTTCCATTCCTGATTTTGATCTCTCTCTCAGTTTCATTCAAAAACTAAAATTTACTAATTTTATAAACATTTCAAAGAATTAACATTTGGCTTTGTTTGCACGTTTGTTTTCTATTTCTTTAAATTCTGCTGTATTTGTAATTTTCTTCCTTCTCCCTTCTTTGGGCTTTATACTTCTTTTTTGTTCTGTTTTCTTTAGATGGGTGGCCAAATGATTTTTTGATCCATATTACCTTCTTATATATGCATTTAAATCTATAACTATCCCTCTAAATTTACTAAGCCACAATCTGCAAGTTGCATTTTCATTATCTCTCATAAATTTATAATTTCCTCTATAATTTATTTGACTCAAAATCTATTTAGAAGTATACTTCTTAATTTCCAAACATATGGGAATTTACTAGTTATTTTTTTTTGTTTTTGTTTTCCTGCTAAATTTGCTGTGTGGTCAGAGAACATACTCAACATAATTACAATCCTTTGAAATTTATTTAGACTTTCTACATGAATCGATAGATAATCTATTTTGGTTAATGTTCCATATGCACTTCATATGTATTCATATTCTGCATATGTTAGATGCAGTATTCAATATCAGTCACATCATGTTTGTTAACTGTGTTGTTCAAATATTCTATATTCTGTCTTCTTTCTGTTTTATTTTCTGGTTGGTTTTATCAGTTAATTTAGAGAAGTGTGTTAAAATGTATCACAAAGATCATAGGTTTATTAGACTTTTTGGTACAAGTTTGGCAGTTATTTTTGTTTTATATATCTGAGTATGTGTTAGGTAAATATACAAATTTACGATTATTAGGAACTGAACCTTTTGCCACTGTGAAACATCCTTCTTTATCTCTATTAATGATTTTTGCCTTGAAGTTATTGATAATAATATAGTTACACAACCTGCCTTTTGGTTAATGATTGCATGGTATGCATTTTCTATTCTTTTAATTTTCACCTTTCTGTGTCCTTACATTTAAACTCTCTTAATTTGCATTTAGGTGGGTTTTACTTTTTACTTGGCTGACAATTTTGTGTTTTTTAGAGCATTAGGTCTATTTATAGTTAAAGTAATAGCTAACAGTCATTTGTTTTCAAATGTAAAATCTTACTATTTGCTCTAGGTATGTCTCACTTCTTTGAACTTTTTCTCTTTTTTGCCTATTTTTGGATTAACTGAAATTTTTAAAAACTTTATTTCTGCCCTCTATTACCTGGCATTATTTACTTTTGATTTTTTTAGTATGACACTGGAGAGTAGAGCATAAGTTCTTAACATATAAAAAGTTGATATAAAATGGTACTTTTTTTCCCCAGGCATTTCAAGGACACTTTAATTCCATTTCCCAGTTTCATATCTTACAAGCTGCTATTGTCTATTTTGATTGTGTGTGTGTGTGCGCGCGTGTGTGTGTGTGTGTGTGTGTGTGTGTGTGTGTAGAAAACCCTAAAACATATTATGCATTTGATTTTTACAGTTAATATTCATTTAGATGTACCCATGTTTACCTTTTTGTACTTTTCTCTCCTTCTTCATATATTAAATTGTTTCACTTCCTTCTGAAAAATACCCTTTGGAATTTCTTTCAGTGTGTTACTGTTATATATAAACTTTTTAAAAAACTATTTCTCTGAAAATGTGTTTATTTCAGAAGGAAAATTTCACTTGTTATAAAATTCTAGGTTAACCTTTTTGTCTGTCTTTCAGAAGTGCAGATATCATTTCAATGTTTTCTGGCTTCTATTGTTTCTGTTGTAAGGTCTGCTGTCAGTCAAGCTGTGGCTTCTTTGAAAGTAATTTGTCTCTTTGCTCAACTGCTTTTGAGATTTATTCATTGTCCTTAGTTTTCAGTAGTTTTATGATGATAGATGTGATTTTCTCATAATTTGTTTTACTTGGGGCTGATGGGGATTCATTTGTAATTTGTTTTTATATTTCAGGTATTGCTCTTCAAATATTACTAGTCAAACTCTCTTCTTCTGGATATGTCTTAGCATGTACGTTAGAACCTCCCTTTTTATGTCTTTCCTCTCTTACGTTTTCCTTCAGTTTGTTTCTCTGTGCTGCATTTATGACTTTTTTCATCCGACGTACTAGTTTCCTATTTCTGTTTTCAACTGTATCTAGTATGCTACTAAATCTGTACATTGAGCTTTCAATTCTGGTAATTATATTGTTGAATTCTAACATTTTCATAAATGTTTTAAAATAGTTATTTTTATTTTTTTAAATAGTTATTTTTAGCTTCTAGTTATTTGTCATCATTTGTTCTCATCCCAGCTTAGTGAATCAGGTATCAGTAAATGCACCGGAATAAAAGTGGCCCTAGACACTGGGCTTACCTCTTTGTATTTCTGACTTCTCTTATGTTTTTGTCTGATGAGTTCTCAATGTCTTACTAGATCTCCAATGCCTTCAAGCACTTAACAAATATTTTATCTATACTATTCAGGGCTTTTTCCAACAGGATAATTGTTTACACTAGCTATTCATCATTACCAGGACTGGAAATCCAGAATTGACTGACTTTCCATGTCCTTCTATGGTTATTTAGTCAAGAATATATATATATATACATATATATACACACACACACACATTATATATGTATAATATATATATATACATGAAAACACACACACACACACACACATATATATACACACACACATATATACATATATATACATGAAAAAACACACACAATTCATTAAAATACACACACACACATTCATTAAAATATCCATATAAAGAGAATTAATAATTGTTGCCTTAAATATGCTCCAGGTATTCTCTTGCTATTATTTAAATATCCTTCACATCTATAGTTATATCCCCTTTCACAAATCAAATGTTTATATAGTATTTTCTTCTTAATCAGACTTGCCAAATTGTGATATATGGATAACATAGATTTACATATGTATTTTTATGGGAACAGTTATTAATATCATTGACAAATTCTACAGTTACGTTTTTTGGGCGTACTACCTTATCTAATTTGGGTATCAGGCTGAGACTAGCTTTATAAAATGAGCTGAGAAATGTATCCTCCTCTTCTACTTCCCAAAAGATATTGTATAGAATGTTTGCTGATTCTTGTTTAAAGATTTAGTAGTGTCCTTAAATGAAGCCTTCTGGGCCTGAAGAATTCTTTTTCAGAAGATTTTAACTTACAGATTCAATTTCCTCAATAGTTATAGGACTGTTCAAATTATCTGCTGCATGTTGAGTGACTTGTAGTGATTTGTACTCTTTGAGAAATTGATCTTCATCAAATTGTCAAATTTATGTGTATAGAGTTGCCCATATTATTCCCTTATTATCCTTTTAAAGTCTGCAGAGTCTGTTATATCATATTTCATCCTTGATATTGGTAAATTGTGTCTTCATTCTTTTTCCTGTTAGTATTGTTAAAGGATTGTCAATTTTATTGATCTTTTCCAAGAACCCAGTTCTTTTGATTTTGTCCATTGTCTTAGTATTTTCAATTTATCTGATCTCTGTTATTATTTTCTTCTTCTTGCTGTTAATTTATTTTGCTCTTTTTTTTCTGTTTTCTTGAGGTGGAAGCTTAGATTTTTGAGACTTTTTCTATTTTCTTTCTTTTTTTATTTTTTTATTGTTATGTTAATCACCATACATTACATCATTAGTTTTTGATGTAGTGTTCCATGATTCATTGTTTGTGCATAACACCCAGTGCTCCATGCAGAATGTGCCCTCTTTAATACGCATCACCAGGGTAACCCATCCCCCCACCCCCTCCCCTCTAGAACCCTCAGTTTGTTTTTCAGAGTCCATCGTCTCTCATGGTTCGTCTCCCTCTCTGACTTACTCCCCTTCATTCTTCCTCTCCTGCTATCTTCTTCTTTTTCTTTTTTCTTAACATATGTTGCATTATTTGTTTCAGAAGTACAGATCTGTGATTCGACAGTCCTGCACAATTCACAGCGCTCACCATAGCATATACCCTACCCAATGTCTATCACCCAGCCACCCCATCCCTCCTACCCCCCACCACTCCAGCAACACTCAGTTTGTTTCCTGAGATTAAAAATTCCTCATATCAGTGAGGTCATATGATACCTGTCTTTCTCTGATTGACTTATTTCACTCAGCATAACACCCTCCAGTTCCATCCATGTCGTTGCAAATGGCAAGGTCTCATTCCTTTTGATGGCTGCATAATATTCCATTGTGTATATATACCACCTCTTCTTTATCCATTCATCTGTCGATGGACATCTTGGCTCTTTCCACAGTTTGGCTATTGTGGACATTGCTGCTATAAATATTGGGGTGCACATTCCCCTTCAGATCCCTACATTTGTATCTTTGTGGTAAATACCCAGTAGTGTTATTGCTGGATCATATGGTAGCTCTATTTTCAACTGTTTGAGGAACCTCCATACTGTTTTCCAGAGGGGTTGCACCAGCTTGCATTCCCACCAACAGTGTAGGAGGGTTCCCCTTTCTCCACATCCCCGCCAACATCTGTTGTTTCCTGACTTCTTAATTTTAGCCATTCTGACTGGTGTGAGGTGGTATCTCATTGAGGTTTTGATTTGGATTTCTCTGATGCCAAGCGATGTTGAGCACTTTTTCATGGGTCTGTTGGCCATTTGGATGTCTTCTTTGGAAAAATGTCTGTTCATGTCTTCTGCCCATTTCTTGATTGGATTATTTGTTCTTTGGGTGTTGAGTTTGATAAGTTCTTTATAGATTTTGGATACTAGCCCTTTATCTGTCATTTGCAAATAGTTTCTCCCATTCTGTCGGTTGTCTTTTGGTTTTGTGGACTGTTTCTTTTGCTGTGCAAAAGCTTTTTATCTTGATGAAATCCCAAGAGTTCATTTTTGCCCTTGCTTCCCTTGCCTTTGGCAATGTTTCTAGGAAGAAGTTGCTGCGGCTGAGGTCGAAGAGGTTGCTGCCTGTGTTCTCCTTTAGGATTTTGAGGGACTCTTGTCTCACGTTTAGGTCTTTCAACCATTTGGAGTCTATTTTTGTGTGTGGTTTAAGGAAATGGTCCAGTTTCATTCTTCTGCATGTGGCTGTCCAATTTTCCCAACACCATTTGTTGAAGAGACTGTCTTTTTGCCATTGGACATTCTTTCCTGCTTTGTCAAAGATAAGTTGACCATAGAGTTGAGGGTCCATTTCTGGGCTCTCTATTCTGTTCCATTGATCTATGTGTCTGTTTTTGTGCCAGGACCATACTGTCTTGATGATGACAGCTTTGTAATAGAGCTTGAAGTCCAGAATGGTGATGCCACCGGCTTTGCTTTTCTTTTTCAACATTCCTCTGGCTATTCGGGGTCTCTTCTGGTTCCATACAAATTTTAGGATTATTTGTTCCATTTCTTTGAAAAAAGTGGATGGTATTTTGATGGGGATTGCATTGAATGTGTAGATTGCTCTAGGTAGCATTGACATCTTCACAATGTTGGTTCTCCCAATCCATGAGCATGGAACGTTTTTCCATTTCTTTGTGTCTTCTTCAATTTCTTTCATGAGTATTTTATAGTTTTCTGCATACAGATCCTTTGCCTCCTTGGTTAAATTTATTCCTAGGTATCTTATGGTTTTGGGTGCAATTATAAATGGGATCAACTCCTTCATTTGTCTCTCTTCTGTCTTGTTGTTGGTGTATAGGAATGCCACTGATTTCTGTGCATAGATTTTATATCCTGCTACTTTACTGAATTCCTGTATGAGTTCTAGGAGTTTTGGGGTGGAGTCTTTTGGGTTTTCCACATACAGTATCCTACCATCTGCAAAGAGTGAGAGTTTGACTTCCTCTTTGCCGATTTGGATGCCTTTGATTTCTTTTTGTTGTCTGACTGCTGTGGCTAGGACTTCTACTACTATGTTGAATAGCAGTGGTGATAGTGGACATCCCTGCCACGTTGCTGACCTTAGGGGGAAAGCTCTCAGCTTTTCCCCATTGAGAATGATATTGGCTGTAGGTTTTTCATAGATGGCTCTTATGATATTGAGGTAGGTACCCTCTATCCCTATACTCTGAAGAGTTTTGATCAAGAAATGTTGCTGTACTTTGTCAAATGCTTTTTCTGCATCTATTGAGAGGATCATATGATTCTTGTTCTTTCTTTTGTTAATGTATTGTATCACGTTGATTGATTTGCAGATGTTGAACCATCCTTGCAGCCCAGGGATAAATCCCACTTGGTCGTGGTGAATACTCCTTTTAATGTACTGTTGGATCCTATTGGCTAGTATTTTGGTGAGAAACTTTGCATCCATGTTCATCAAGGATATTGGTCTGTAATTCTCCTTTTTGATGGGGTC
The DNA here is from genome assembly GCF_037043125.1 of Eumetopias jubatus. NCBI lineage: Eukaryota > Metazoa > Chordata > Mammalia > Carnivora > Otariidae > Eumetopias > Eumetopias jubatus. The sequence continues at coordinate 61,982,029 of NW_028274815.1, read as the reverse complement.
TTTGTCTGGTTTTGGGATCAAGGTGATGGTGGCCTCATAAAATGAGTTTGGAAGTTTTCCTTCCATTTCTATTTTTTGGAACACTTTCAGGAGAATAGGTATTAATTCTTCTTTAAATGTCTGATAGAATTCCCCCGGGAAGCCATCTGGCCCTGGGCTTTTGTTTCTTGGGAGATTTTTGATGACTGCTTCAATTTCCTTAGTGGCTATAGGTCTGTTCAGGTTTTCTGTTTCTTCGTGGTTCAATTTTGGTAGTTGATACATCTCTAGGAATGCACCCATTTCTTCCAGGTTATCTAATTTGCTGGCATAGAGTTGCTCATAATATGTTCTTATAATTGTTTGTATGTCTTTGGTGTTGGTTGTGATCTCTCCTCTTTCATTCATGATTTTGTTGATTTGGGTCCTTTCTGTTTTCTTTTTGATAAGTCTGGCCAGGGGTTTATCAATCTTGTTAATTCTTTCAAAGAACCAGCTCCTAGTTTCGTTGATCTGTTCTACTGTTCTTTTGGTTTCTAGTTCATTGATTTCTGCTCTGATCTTTATTATTTCTCTTCTGCTGCTGGGTTTAGGCTTTATTTGCTGTTTTGTCTCTAGCTCCTTTAGGTGTAGGGTTAGGTTGTGTATTTGAGACCTTTCTTGTTTCTTGAGAAAGGCTTGGATTGCTATATACTTTCCTCTCAGGACTGCCTTTGCTGTATCCCAAAGGTTTTGAACAGTTGTGTTTTCATTTTCATTGGTTTCCATGAATTTTTTTAATTCTTCTTTAATTTCCTGGTTGACCCATTCATTCTTTAGTAGGATGCTCTTTAGCCTCCATGTATTTGAGTTCTTTCTGACTTTCCTCTTGTGATTGAGTTCTAGTTTCAAAGCATTGTGGTCTGAAAATATGCAGGAAATAATCCCAATCTTTTGGTACCGGTTGAGACCTGATTTGTGACCTAGGATGTGATCAATTCTGGAGAATGTTCCATGGGCACTAGAGAAGAATGTGTATTCCGTTGCTTTGGGATGGAATGTTCTGAATATGTCTGTGAAGTCCATTTGGTCCAGTGTGTCATTTAAAGTCTTTATTTCCTTGTTGATCTTTTGCTTAGATGATCTGTCCATTTCAGTCAGGGGGGTGTTAAAATCCCCCACTATTATTGTATTGTTGTCAAAGTGTTTCTTTGCTTTTGTTATTAATTGCCTTATATAATTGCCTGCTCCCATGTTAGGGGCATAGATATTTACAATTGTTAGATCCTCTTGTTGGATAGACCCTTTAAGTAGGATATAGTGTCCTTCCTCATCTCTTATTACAGTCTTTGGTTTAAAATCTAATTTGTCTGCTATAAGGATTGCCACCCCAGCTTTCTTTTGGTGTCCATTAGCATGGTAAATGGTTTTCCACCCCCTCACTTTCAATTTGGGGGTGTCTTTGGGTCTAAAATGAGTCTCTTGCAGACGGCATATTGATGGGTCTTGTTTTTTAATCCAATCTGATAGCCTGTGTCTTTTGATTGGGGCATTTAGCCCATTTACATTCAGGGTAACTATTGAAAGGTATGAATTTAGTGCCATTGTATTGCCTGTAAGGTAACTGTTACTGTATATTGTCTGTGTTCCTTTCTGATCTATGCTGCTTTTAGGCTCTCTCTTTGCTTAGAGGACCCCTTTCAATATTTCTTGGAGGGCTGGTTTCGTGTTTGCAAATTCCTTTAGTTTTTGTTTATCCTGGAAGATTTTTATCTCTCCTTCTATTTTCAATGACAGCCTAGCTGGATATAGTATTCTTGGCTGCATATTTTTCTTGTTTAGTGCTCTGAAGATATCTTGCCAGTCCTTTCTGGCCTGCTAGGTCTCTGTGGATATGTCTGTTGCCAATCTAATATTTCTACCATTGTAGGTTACATATCTCTTCTCCCGAGCTGCTTTCAGGATTTTCTCTTTGTCTCTGAGACTCATAAGTTTTACTATTAGACGTCGGGGTGTTGACCTATTATTTTTGATTTTGAGAGGGGTTCTCTGTGCCTCCTGGATTTTGATGCCTGTTTCCTTCCTCACATTAGGTAAGTTCTCTGCTATAATCTGCTCCAATATACCTTCTGCCCCTCTCTCTCTTTCTTCTTCTTCTGGGATCCCAATTTTTCTAATGTTGTTTCATCTTATCGTATCACTTATCTCTCGAATTCTGCCCTTGTGATCCTGTAGTTGTTTCTCTCTTCTTCTCAGCCTCTTTATTTTCCATCATTTGGTCTTCTATATCACTGATTCTCTCTTCTGCCTCATTTATCCTAGCAGTTAGTGCCCCCATTTTTGATTGCACCTCATCAATAGCCTTTTTGATTTCGACTCGTTTAGGTATTAGTTCTTTTATTTCTCCAGAAAGGGTTTCTCTAATAACTTCCATGCTTTTTTCAAGCCCAGCTAGTATCTTTAAAGTCATGATTCTGAACTCCAGGCCCAACATCCTACTAATGTCCGTATTGAGTAGGTCCCTGGCTGACGTTACTACCTCTTGTTCTTTTTGCTGAGGTGATTTTTTTTTGTCTTGTCATTTTGTCCAGAGGAGAATAGATGAATGAGAGAACAAAATGGCTACCAGGTTAACAACATCCCCAGCAAATATACTGTATACAAATCAGAAAAGACCTGAAACCAGGGGAAAACAAAGGGAAAGAAAGTAAAAAGAAAGAAAAAAAAAGATAAAAACAAAAACAGAACAATACAAAAAAAGCAGAATATGATCAAATATGATCAGGCTAGTGCATAGATCAGTGCCACACCCTAGATTTTGGGCATATTTTCGTGTTAGAAAAAAGTGCCTCCTAAAATTTTAAAGGAAGAAAGACATATATGTACAAAATAAGGGTTGATACAATGAAGCTATGGAAGATGACTGTAAAGATGAAAATTATAAAAGATTTATAAAAGGAATTGATAAGTTGTTTGAAAAAAGAAAGAAGAAGATTAAAAAAAAAAAGAAAAAAGGGAGAGAATGTGATCAGGCAGGAGACTAGAACAAAGCCATACACTAGTGATTTAGGGTATATTTTGATCTGTTAGAAGAAACTGTATCTCAAAATTTTAAAGAGGGAACAACTTATATATATATATATACCAAAAATAAGGGTAACTACTATGAAGGGATAAAATATGACTCTAAAAATGAAAAAGAAAAAATGTTTTTTTTAAAAAAGGGATTGATAAGATGTTGGTTGAAAAAGGGAAAAGAAAAATAAAAAAAAACAGTTAAAAAAACTAACTTTGATGAACTAATGAATCATGGTTAAAAAGAAAAAAGCCATGAATTCTATGTGCAGTATTCCCCTAGCGCTGGAGTTCTCCCGTTCTCCTTGATCGGTAAACTTGGTCTTGGCTTGCTGGCTGTGCTGATCTCCTGAGGGAGGGGCCTGTTGCCATGGTTTCCAAACGTCTTTGCTGGAGGCTGAATTGCCCCGGCCTTGTCGGTCTGGGCTAAGCAAGCTGCTCAGGTTTGCTCTCAGGAGCAAGCTCTCGGTACAGCTTTGGAGGGCCAGGGCGAAAATGGTGGCCTCCCAATCTCCACCCAGAGGAGCTGAGAACTCAGGGCCCCGCTCCTCAGTGCGCCCCCAGAGAAAAGCAGTCACTCCCGTCTCCCTGGTCTCCGGCCGCACTCCGTGCTCACCCAGCCTGTGACCAAGCGTTTGTATCTCTGGCACCCGACCCCGTGTGGAGTCTCCAAACCCAGCAGATCCCTGCGGTGCGTTCCCGCGCCGCTCCTCCCGGGGGAGGGAGGTGAGTCTTCCCGGCTCTGCCGCTTGTTGGGTCCCTGCTGGAGGAGCAGTGGCCCGACTTCCAGTAAGTGGTCGCTTCTCTGTTCAGAGAGTTGTTGCTACTCTCCTCTTCGATCTCCTGTTGAGTTCATAGGTGTTCAGAATGGTTTGATCCCTATTCAGCTGAATTCCTGAGACCAGACGAAATCTAGGTCTCCTACTCCTCCGTCATCTTGCTCCGCCCCCCCAGACTTTTTTTTATTTTCTAATGTAATCATTTTCTGCTATTGCTGTAAGGGATCATCTGACAGAAAGAGGAAAGGATGGATCCACTGTCTCCCATCCCTCATTGGTAAGGGTACTCAGTAGTCCCAAGATGTGTTAACTCTCGTTATGCACCACCATTAACAGTTCTGGGTTTGTACTTCCTTCAGTGTCAGAGAAGTTCCTCCTAGTATCCCATGTGAAAGCAATAATTAGAGATGCTATGGATTAGGGAGAGGTACTTGAGTGAAGCTTGTCACCTTAGCAGTGGTTGGAACAATAGGTGTGCGTGTTCAGCATAATCTCAGTATCTCAGATTCCTTCCATCCTTCTTTCCTCTTCCCTGAGCACATAGCTTCATTCCATACAGCTCTGTGTGGTCAGAAAGTCACCATATTTTGGAGCGCCTAGGTGGTTCCGTCAGTTAAGTAGCCAACTTTTAATTTTGGCTCAGGTCATGACCTTAAGGTCCTGGGATTGAGCCCCACATTAGGTTCTGTGCTCAGCAGGGAATCTGCTTGAGAGTCTCTCTCTCCCTCTTCCTCTGCCCCTCCCCCCACTTGTACTCTCTCTCAAATACATAAATCTTAAAAAAAAAAAAGAGAGAGTTACTATATTGCAAAAACTGTAGGCTGACAGAAACAAGGAGGAGAAAGGGAGGCTGCAGTTTTTTAGCTGGGCACATTGCCACATCCAACAATGCAGGGCATGTGTCTATAGGGAGAAAAAATGAGAATGGAGACCAGAAATTTCTGTCGTAACACTTAAGGAATGTAAAGTGGGAACAGGGTATCTTTGTGCCTTTAGCCTTCCTTTTTGAATGTTAAAATATTTAATCCATGGTCATATCCCCCAAAATAATTTTCTTTCTTACCTCCCACTCTCTTATTTCCTCTTTTTTGCCCCAGACCCTCAAATTCCTTTTTCTAAGAATACCTCAAAATTGATAACTTCCCAATTAATTACCTCATCCTAGATCATTTTGCCTTTTTGCCAAAAATAAGATTTTTAAGGGTGCATGAAGCTCTCAAGGTGGAAAATCAGGGCTTCATCAATGTTTAAATAAAGACAAAGAAAGAATAGACAAGGTGATTCAACACTAGGTATTGTCTATTCTTTCTGTGTTAAGACTAGAGCAGCATTTTGACGGGGCACAATGCTATTAGCGCATCCTAAACGCTGCTTTGGGTTTCTGTTCACCCTTGCATAAAATATCTCCAAATCTTTATGTCAGCTACTAAGAAGAGGCCAACTATGCTCATTTGGATCCCAATTTCAATTTTTAAAAGATTTATTTATTTATTTGAATGAGAGAGAGAGTGGTGGGGAAGCGGCAGAGGGAGACATTCTTCAAGCACACTCCCCTCTAAGCAGGGAGCCCAGTTCAAGGTTGTATCCCAGGACCCATGAGATCATGACCTGAGCCGAAGCCAAGAGTTGGACGTTTAACCAACTGAGCCATCCAGTTGTCCGTCGATATTTTTTTGTACAAAATATCTGCAAATAAAAAGATAAAGATATTTTTTGTACTCTTAGAAGGTACAGAGCAACCCTTTTATTCCCACTTTCTCTGTTCTGAGTCATCCTCTGTGCTAACTGAAAATGGAGACATGCAAAAGACAGGCAGTGTACAAATAAAGGAGAAGAATCAAGAGGCCTGAATAAAGACACATGGATCCCTGCCTCTTACAAATTAGGAATGGTCAACATCTACCTCAAGACTATCGACCAGTGTGGCTCCTCCCTCAATCTTATCCAAGTGACATTTATTTTAATAACAAGTTAAACTCATTATGTGAATTGCACAATTCTATTAGAATATTGTTATCCCATGTAAATGTCATTAGTTCCACAAATGAACCACTCTATGTGAAACTGCTTAGAAAACTATAAAGCTCTTTACAAATGGAAGAAAAATTCTAATGTCCAAGACAGAAAAACATTATACTAAACTGAAACCATAAAATGTTAAAGTACTCACTGATGCAGCTCCAATTCACAACTTCACCCTTTTTGTATAAAAGGTAAAGGGAAGTGAAGTGTTTTCTTTATAAGACCCATTTCTATGACTAAGATTCTTCTACAACTAATACGGAGTTTTATTTTTTGATTTGTTTTCCCATCTTATTCAACATATTTTATATCCCTTCTGTCTTCTTAGAAGTGCCACTTTGTTGAAAGCGGAGGTGGGTTTTTTTAGGAAGTTCTAAAATATGCTGTTAATGAATGAATGGACAACTAATTACTTGCTAAATGCATTAACTCAAATCTGGGTCTGAAATTATTTCAGAATTAATTTGGGACATATGTGCACATCCTTGCTTATATTTTGCAGGGGGCATGATACATGGATTTCCATTTGTATATGAAAAAGTTTTTCCTTTTTTTACACAAACCTGTCTACACACACACACACACACACACACACACACACACCTCACTGCAGGCTTATCTTACTTTTCAAATTATATTATTAAAAAAAGATGAATTTCTTAATTATGCTACTCATATATTGATTTCATTCTTTCATTTGTTCTCTCTCTCTCTCCCTCCCCCCTCCCCCCCTCACACACACACACACTCCAAATGTGATCTATGTACATAGCTGGGGGATTATAAATGAACTACACACCAAATGAACAAACACACAGCTTCCATTCAATGGATCACAATAGTAATTATTCCCCAGACCTAGTTGATGTCTTAAAAATGCTTTTACTTCTGTTTTCCCAAACTTCATTTCTTCCTACTAAATAGGAGGCCTACTAGAGTATTTTTCACTCGGGATAGAGATTGGATTTTCACTTTAGTTCAAACAAGAACTCTTATATAAACTGCCTTTTAATAGCAATGATAAGTTTAGGGGTCCATCCATAGATATTTTGAATACGTAACAATTTCCTCTGATGGAAGTTAGCCAGCATTAGGGTTCCACTAACATTTATATTCACAGATAAGTATTACATTTTCCTAGACATTTTTAAAAAACTTAGCTCTCAGATGATGGCACTGCCAAAAATATGACCTCTCTCACTAGGGCTCTCCTCTTTGGGGAGACCTTCCAAGAAATTAACATCAGTCTTTCTGTTAGGCAGAATTCCCAGCTTATACTAGTCCAATGTCTTTTACCTTTTTGCTACATCTGGTCTTCAGTGGCCTTATCAGTCATAACCACATCTTAATTGTCCTTAACCATTACACTGCAAATATTCCATATACGTGTTTCAAGTAGGTTTATCCTTCCTGATTTATTCTAAGATTTAAGGGAAAAGATTGAACTCAAACGCCATTCTTCAGCTGGGCCCATTTCCTTAGTTAAACCTAGATTAGACCATGTTATAGACTGAACTATGTCCCCTCAAAATCCTTATGGTGAAGCTCTAACCCCAAATGTGACTGTATTTGGAGACAGGGCACCTAAGGGAGTAATTAAGGTTAAATGAAGTTGTAAGGGTGAGACTTGCATCCAATATGGCTTGTTCCTAAAAAGGAGTGTGTCTCTCCTTTTTAGGGGTGAATGTGCACAGTGGAAAGACCTTGGGAAGACTCAGTGAGAAGTAGGACATTTGTAAGCCAAGGAGAGGGGCCTCAGGAGAAACCAACCCTGACAGCACCTTGATCTTGGACTTCCAACCTCCAGAGCTATGAGAGAGTAAATTTCTATATTTCAGCCACCCACTCTGTGGTGTTTTGTTTTGGCAGGCTTAGCAGACTACTACAGTCCATTTCAAACTTAAAAAAAAAAAAAAATTTAAAAACCTTTTTAAAGATTTTATTTATTTGTCAGAGAAAGAGAGAGGGAGCGCATTACAAGCAAGGGGAGCTGCAGGCAGAGGGAGAAGCAGGCTCCCTGCTAAGCAAGGAGCCTGATGTGGGACTTGATCCCAGGACCCTGAGATCATGACCTGAGCCGAAGACAGATGCTTAACCGACTGAGCCACCCAGGCATCCCATTTTCAAAATTTTGTAGGTAGGCTGCAAGTTGCAAAAAACCCCCCAAGATCTTCACGCTCATTAGGAGTGCAGGGACGCTGCTGTCTAATGACTTCCCCACTCGTCCTTCCAGAGGATTCTTAATTTGTTTGTCCAACATCCTTCTCTGCTACTGTGATAACAGATATCAGCTGCCTGTCCATGGGAATAACATGGAATCCAGAATAAGCGAATTACAGCACCCTTCACTTTGGCTGGCGATCATTCTGGGAATAAGCACATGACCCACACTGAACAAATCAGAGCCCCTCTCTGTTTTATATTTTTCCTAAAACTGAACTAAAACACAAAAAAAGAAAAACAAAAAAAGAACTGTTTCTCATATGGTCAAGAGGGTGTGAAGATGTAAGCCTACAATATGGAGAAAAAGCCCCTCGGTGGTAGGAAAGAATAAACCCAGTAGGCAGAAATAAACACACAGAAGAAATAGGGGGATGGAGGAGAGAGAGAGAAAGAGATGCCAGCACTAGAGTCTCAGGATCAAGGCATCCCTGAGATTACCCTCCCCTTCCCATTCTTTGTTAATGGAAATAAATACATTCTTATTTTGTGCCAAATCTATTTTGTTTCTCTGTCATCAGAAGTCAAAGAGTCCTTCTAGTTTATAATTATAAAGAATATGAAAATTATTCTTCCTTATCTTTCTTTCCCATTTATGATATGCTTTCTGACCTCCCTTCCATTTGCTAATTCACCACTCTTTTGGGGCTTGGCCAGGATAAAATGGGGGGAAATCAAAGAGAATAAAATAAAAAGAGAAAAAAGCAGAGAACTAAATGGTATTTCCCCTTACAGTTTACAGCTCTGAAGTCATTTAAGTCCATTCAGAAGTGGGAAACGATAATTAAAAATCAAAGAACTAGGGCATCATGCCTACCCAGCCAATTCATAGTTCCTGAGCTCAAACTCTATAGATATTTCCTCAGGGCCTCCCTCCATAGCGTTTCAACCTAAGAGATTTATTAAAATTCCTTTTTAGCATCCTCCCTGTATTCAACCAGCTCCCGGTACCCACACGGCTGCATACCCAATAGGCCTCCATAAAGGTGCCCCACTTGTTTCAAGCAGCTTACTGCCCACCAAATCTTTATCCCTGCCCCTCCTATTCATCCCCTTGCACCACAAGTTCTTGAAACTTTGTCTTTTTATATCCTTCTTTATTATCCCCCAATTAAAACATATCAGCTTTGTAGCCTATTCCCTTAGGGGTCCACTCAGTGACCAGCTGGTACTAATTTGGTCAAGTAGAGCTAAGATGTTACTGGTTGATAATGGATTAGTATTTCATTCTCCCAGAGAATATTAACATTTTTATGGTAGCCTCAAGTAAAAGGTGTTAACCACATGGGGATGCCTGGTGTAAATGGGCCACAAATATATGGGAACTGATGGTATTTTAGCAGCCCTCAATTCACATCATGTACACACCAGCATGTCTACACAATGTGGTCAGCCTTGCCCTTTGGGGCGATTCCATATCTACCACCAAAGAGCTTTCTTTTTTGTAGGAACTATTTGCCTTCCTCTCCCCCAAGTGACCTTCTCTTTCCTCCCTCTGGCTGATACCATTGTTCACCTTCCTTTGCTCTATTATTGCCTTTACCAGTGTCTATAGTTTTATTAACTCAGTAAATTTAGATTCTCTTAAAGAGCACATCAAAAGTTCAAGCCATGCCACACAGCCCTAGAAACAGTTCTTGAAACAGAAATGATGACTCCAAAGTTATTTCAGGTAAGAACAAGCAAATGTCATCAGAATGTTCCTGGTCATTTTATTGGCTTTAATTGAATAGTTCCCCCAGAATCTACGGTTTACTGGGACCAAAGATAATATGAATGTTAAATGGCAAGAACAGGGCTCACAAGAATTGTAATCTGGGCAGTTACATTAAAATTTTGGTGCCACAATTTAAGCAGAGCCTTGAAAAATGAAAGGGTGTCTTTGGAAGGTGCTGAGAAGACATAAGAAAACCATGCTCCATGAGCACTGGAGGAACGGCAGCAAAGAAGGAGGATGGGGACATGGAAGCTGCTCTCCAAGTTCTGGAGGTACATTATCGAAGAGGCAGAGCAGAGTTATTCTGTATTGCTTCACAGGACAAAAGTACAATCCATGGTGAGTTAAGTCACAAAGAGGAAGATTTTTGTCTCATTTGAAGGGAGACCCTCCAACAAGCAGTGTTGTCCAGCAGTGGAACGTGCTGCCTTCCAAAGTCGTTACCGATACTATTTGGCACGGGTCCCAGGGGCATTGTTGAACAGCTTCCAGCACCTTTAGGCTAGACAACTTCTGAGAGTCCTTAACCACTTGATGCCCCCATTTCCATAAAACCATCAGCACAAGATTGGCTGGCTGACCTCCCCAGGCAGCATCAGGTTTCTGTGTGAGTTCTGTGAAGAGGGAGGGGCAGTGAGAAACAGCTCAAGGGTCAGAGGAGGCAGCACTTCCAACCTGTCACCTGTTGGCTGTTTTAATATTTTGATTGGCTTCAGCCTGTTGGCTACTCACCTGCCCATCTAGTCTCTAAATGAAGTACTAAGGCAATTGAGTTCAATTCAACAAGCACGGATGCTGTGCTGCTATAAATCATCAGTCCCTTCCTCCCTGAGCCCTTCAGTATAAGGAGTAATTGGTTAATTGCCAGAGTTGTTAACAAGAATTAAGAATTCAAGGGAATTGGCTAGGAATGCAGATCCGTTGCAATATGGTTAGAACAAATTGGTTGGTAAGGGGGCAGAAATTTAGAAATATGGACACCTAAGTCAAAACCAATGAGTCTTAAAGTCCTTTATAAAAATGCCTGAGACTCACTGGGTCAGTGTTCCCTTCTTTGAGGGGCGAGCACTCTAAAAACTGCTTCCTCCTTCACTCCTTTCCCTGTACCTTCCAGCTGCAGAATCCGAAGCACTTTCCATGGACTCTCCCTCTGTACTCTCTTCTGACAGAGGCATCTCCCCTTGCTTCACCCACTCTGCACACCCCACTTCTCTTTGGAGACAATCATCCCATCTCACATACTTCGATTTTCTCTATGAAATGAATGGATGAAGAATTTTCATAAAGTGGTTTCAAAACGTAACATACCACTGCCCATTAGGTCCACATGCATGGATATGTGCCTCCTAGGGGTATGCGTCTGCCTTAGCAAGTGCACGTATTATAGCAGTTCCCTGCTGAGTGGGACTCCTAGGCACTGCTGGGTATCCTGCAGGTAATCTAGATATTCTAAGCAGCAATAAATCTAACACCGCCCATCCTTATGCTTGCACACCATTTTATGTTTTATAAAGTGCTTCCTTTGTTTTATTTGCTTTGATAACAGTATAAAATGCATAGAACAAGTGTTATGAATCCTGTTTCCAAGATGAGTAAGTGGAGACAGAGAGTTGGTTAAGTTATAAAACCAGAACTTAATCTCTAGATTTCCTATCTCCCACATCCTGCTATTATACCTTCCATATCCTATCTTCCCTAATAGTGCAACCTCTCTGCTCCAAAAAAAACATGAAGTGCCCATTGTTTTGTAATCATGAACTCTCCGTAGAATGGTGCCTAGAGTGGGGAGTGTGTGTGTGTGTGTGTGTGTGTGTGTGTGTGTGTGTGTGTGTTGGAGGAATTGTGGAGCATAGGGTTGGGGGCAAACTGAAGCTAGTCCAGTGTACACTCCTAGAGCAGATATGGAAACAAATCCAAGAGAAGCAAAGGTAAACACATGTTAGTGTATTTATAGAGTGGTAGTTTCCATCTTCCAAATGGTCAGAGGTGGGAGGCATATGTTTAAGTCATCATAAAACCAAGGCATCTTATCTAGAAAGGATTTTTGAAGAAAATTTGATAAAAGTGAATAATGTATCACCAAAGCTTTTGAAATGCAAATGAGTTGAAGCATATACAAGAGTTGTAACGGTGAAAACTGAGATGCCATGGCCCATTCAAGAAGCAGGCCAGGAATAGAACATAGTCAAGGGAGAGATTATCATTACATAATATAATTAAGTTGCAGGGTTCTCATAAATTGCCATATAGATCCCATATGCTATATAACATACAGGAGCAAAACTCTGACAGAATGAACTGATTAATAGGAGAATTCCAAGTAGAGGTGACTAAGTACAATGTTTTTTTCAGCTGCTGAAGATCATTACTACTGTTCTTACTGAAGCAGACATAATCATATGTGCAGATTTTCTAAGACCGTCCTGGTTTGGTGTCATTTGTAAAAAGTTATTTGCTAAATAGAAAACCAATTGTGAATCATTTTATAACCATGTGTATTAGTCTGTTCTGTCTGCTGTAACAAAATACCATACACTGGGTGGCTTAAACAACAGAAATGCATTTCTCACAGTTCTGGAGGCCTTGAGGGTGCCAGCTTGGTTGGGTTCTCTTCCTGCTTTGCAGATGGCCATCCTCGTGCCGTTTCCTCACATGGCCAAGCAAGAGAAAGAGGAAGCAAACTCTCTAGTGTCTCTTCTTCTAAGGGTGTTAATCCCATCATGACGGCTCCACCCTCATGACCTAATTATCTTTCTAAGGCCCCATCTCCAAATGTCATCATCACTTTGGGGACTGGGGTTTCACCATATGAATTCTGGGGAAACACACATATTTAGTCCACACCATGTAAGTCTTCTCAAATAATAAGTTTTCAAATTAGAAAGAAAAAGACGTTAGCAGACCTCATATCCTAATTTTAGCAGATAATATTTTAATCCGAATAAGGACACCGTGTATCTCTTTTAAAGGCATTCTAGGCTGTCCCAGCCTAGCCTCCATGATAGTGGTCTCTTAGTTTTGTGGAGAGCTCAGAGGATATAAGTTATTACTGTAGAAGCCCTTTAAAAGCTACTCTCTAAGTCTTTGAACATAGACAATACTGCTTGACGTCCCTCTAATAGCAGATAGCACCAATGGAGAGGAAGGCCTTTTTGGCTGATTCTCCACAGACCAGCTGCTCAGCCCGCAGGCTCTCTGGGCTCCACGGTCTTACTCACTTCAGAGAAAAGCAGAGCTCAAAGACACAGCAATACCCAGGCAAAGCCCAGGTTGCAGTGAGAGATGTAGGCAGTAGGAACTTCCAGTAGAAATGGACTTCTTGATGGAAACTCCTACCAACACTGGTGGAACATGGGCTGGTATGCTTCCTAGGAGGCAGAGAGCCTGTGTACTGGAGCCAGAGAAGTTGTGATGTTAGACAGAGACTAATGAGAAAGGGGGAAATTTAGGTTATAACATGCAAACTCAATGAAAGTTAGTGATTTAACTGATTCACTGATAGACTGCTTCATATCATCTCAGTGCTAAATATTGAATAAAGCCAGTAGGAGGAAGGAAATAATAAAGAATATGCACCCTTATGTTTGTCGCAGCATTATTCACAATGGCCGAGATATGGAAGCAACCCAAGTGTCCATCCATAGATGAATGGATAAAGAAGATATGATATATATACTCAATGGAATATTACTCAACCATAAAAAAGAATGAAATCTTGCCATTTGCAACAACATGGATGGATCTATGGGGTATTATGCTAAGTGAAATAAGTCAGAGAAAGACAAATGCCATCTGATTTCACTCATATGTGGAATTTAAGGAATAAGAGACAAACAAACAAACAAACAAAAAACCAGACTCATAAATACAGGGAAGAAAACTGGTGGTTGCCAGAGGAGAGGTGTGTGGGGAGAGGGGTAAAATAGATAAAGTTTTGAGTGCAGTTATCATGATGAGCACTGAAAAATGTATAGAATTGTTGAATTGTTATCTTGTACACGTGAAACTAATATAACACTGTATGTCAAATATACTTAGATTAAAAAAAGATATTGTTCTTCATATCAGTTTATCTAAAAACAAACTGAGAAATAGATCCCATGGCTAGAAATCTACTTCTGGCATATTGATCGGTACTGTTCTATATCAACAAAATACTCAAATGTCTGCTGGAAGGGAAGCAGAGGCATGAACAATAAAACATTCAAATGTGAGAAACAACAGAGAAGAAAATATTCAGAACCTCTCACTTTACTGGTTAGTGATGAGTGGCCTGTTTTTGAAGAAACTTTATGCATCAATCTGAGTTTTGTGTTTCTAAGAACCCCAATCAGTGCTTGTCATTTCTTTGCAGCCTCTGTCTGCTGGAAGACTGTGTTTTCATTGAAGGATGCTTAGGGACGGCTTGTATGTTACGTGCTGGGCCACCCTATTTACCATCTTCTCCCCCATAGTTATCCTGTTCCATCAAAACACAGAATAAGATCACAGATCCCAGTCCCAACAGGGTTTATACCTGCTCTCTCTGTGTTCCTGAGTTTGTAATCTCTTTGATGCCTTGGAGTTTCTTTCTCCCTTTTTTTGTAAGCCTTGAAGTTTCTAAAGGAATACTGTTTTAGCTTCTCATTCCCATGCCAGGTAGAAGTAGTTGGACTGGAAGCTATCTGGAGATGTTGGGAGTGAAGACTTCACCAAATTGGCACTAGTCCAGGTATTTCATCACGTCCAAGGATTTGCTCGGTCAGTGCAGTTAGTAAGTTGCCACTGCACCATGGAAGTGAAAAATATGCACTGTCGCTATAGGAAGTGCTATGCTAGCAAAGCACAGTTTCTCTGGGCTAGACCCAGGGCCAGCATCAATGCAAGAGAATCTTAGACTAAGGACTGGTTGCAGAAAGAGAGTTTCCATCACACTTTGTTGAGTTTCCATTCTCGCTCTGTAAGTAAAGAACCAAGTTTGCTCCCAGTGCTCAGATTCTTGGCCTCCCACATGGAAACGGAATCACAAAGACATGTGTGTGTGTATGCATATAGACGTATGCTTGTATTCCAAACTCAAGAGAAAGAAAAAACTTCCCCAGATTTTTCAATTCCTGTAAGGATTGTAGTTTACTATTTCTGGATTTGGATCATTGAGTTCCCTGGATTATTAAACATAGCAAAAAGCCATCTGCAATGAATCGGGCTTGCTCCTCTAATTGAGTCATGCTGTGAAGCCCTTTACTGTTTCCCCTCACTTCGTTGCTGAATTTTTTTTTCAAGAATGATAGGAAATACATTTTTTACTACTAATGCCACCTGCAGGTTAAAGAGAAACTGTTGCAAGATTCTTGAAATCCTCACAGCACACTGTAATATGCACCTCCAAAATATCCCCCAACCTTGCCAATCAGCAGGAACGCAGTCTCATTTCATTGACGACATTCTTTATCAAAAATATGCCTTTGCAATCACCATTGCAGCCAGCCTTCTCTCCTCACTCAACACTCAGGCCAGCTGATGCTTACAGCCAGAAATACGTATAGAGTCACTGCCTAGGAAATAATTGCTTTGGGCTACTTCATGCAACAGCATCCCAGCGCCGTTGCAAAGTGCCTCATGTCACAGGTAAAGGTGGTATGAGAGTTATCCTCAATCAATTAGTTTCCATGTGAATTATTTCCTGGGTCAATCAATCATTCCACGCAAGTGCTGTTACTTGGGTTCACTGTGCTAAATGAATTAGCACACACTGTGCCATCTACATGTCTTATTTTCTCAGCTAGGTAAGGTTTCTTAAGGAGAGATATTGTTTTCCACTCTAATTAATTCTTCCTTATTATGACTGACATTACCGTTACTACATTATGATTATTAGTCATAGTAGATAAACTTTGCTATCAGTTCATTATAAATTATGCTTCAGCTTCTAGCCACAGTGATGGTATATTCCCAATTATCTGAGGAGCACAAATCTAAGAGGAAGTGAAGGATATATCCATCGATATTTTTACAGATATTCTAGGCTATTCAATGTTGCCACACAGGACAGTAGCCCCCCATTTTGTCACCACCAGATGGAGGCAACTTTCAATGTGTGCACCACTTGTGACATGACATCACATGGAATATGATGATGACATAATGTGGTGACGGGGACAGTGGGACTAAGGTGGGGAAATACCTCTTGACCCAAACAGGCAGCTGGTGAGAGCTTCAATATCTACTCTGC
This sequence comes from Eumetopias jubatus, assembly GCF_037043125.1. Lineage (NCBI taxonomy): Eukaryota > Metazoa > Chordata > Mammalia > Carnivora > Otariidae > Eumetopias > Eumetopias jubatus. Next base: position 61,966,047 of record NW_028274815.1, on the reverse strand, counting down.
TTCTTAATGAAATTATTATACCTGAGCACAAAGATGAAGAAATAGAGCCAATTACCTTAGTGCATCTGACAAGCCACCCTCAATGGACACTGAGCTCCCTAATATGGAGCCATTTTTATCCCAAGGAATAATAATATGAGGACATAGAAGAGATGGCTGAGAAAATTCCATCCTTTCTAGAAGGGCTTGCATAATATTAACAGGAAAGTCTCCCCACAGCTGAGAAAGAATGTGGGACAGATACGTGGGTTTTTCTGCTTTCCTTTTCCTTGGCTGAATTTACAGAAGAGCTCCTACCCCTAATCTCATGTGCTGTTGAGAAACTACAAGGGGTTTCCCAAAACTTGAAGCATCATCCGTGGCTGCAAAAAGCTTTTGAGAGTTTAGTCCCAAAGTTTAAGCTACATGCCATGGAAGTCTCGTTCAGCCCCTGGGTGCCACCAGGTGACAACACACCAAAGTGTTCAGACATCACTGGGAATAGGAACAAGGTGCAAGATATACCAGAGAGTTCAATGTTTACTGAAAGTTTCATCTTGCTCCCTCCTAGGAAATAATCATTTCTCTAGATCTATTGACACTACTGAGATTTTGGACTAGACAAGTCTTCGTTGTGTGTGTGTGGTGGGGGGGGGGGCTGTCCTGTCTTCTACCCCCTAGATGCCAGTAGCATTCCCCCAGTTGGGACAACTGAAAATTTCTCCAGACATTGCCGTCTAGGGGTGAAGTCAAAATTGCCCCCCAACTTGAGAAACTCTACTATACACTCTTTGAGCTCTTTGAACATAGGGAACATATCTGATTCATCTTTATAACCCTGTGTCTAACACAGGGGAAATGCTGGACAGAGAGTAAATGTTCAATGAAGTTTGACTGCAATTATGTCAGGGTAGAGAAGCAAACATGACTTAAGGTTGGAAGTGACTTCTTTTACTCTTCATCTGAAAGAAGCAAAGGATGCATTTCTCTTCAACCATTCTGGCCACTTTCATAGAAAGACCGACATGAAAGATCTCTCCTGTTTATTTAAATTAAAACACCACTGTCCCTGTCCCTGAGAAGTCAGCTCAATAAAGACAGAGCAGGGGGTGTTGGGACATAAGGAAGGGGAAAAAGCACACAGACAATTTAATTGTGAGGAAGTTAAAAAAAATCTTTGCCAAGTAATGAAATTATTAATTGCAATTCCTGTCAGTTTTTGTGACAGCAATGTGAATCGATGGACAGTCTGTTCAGCAGTATTTCTGGAAGGAATTGTACATTTTAAAAATGAGGCATTGCTGGAGGAATACTGTGTGTGTGAGGATTTGCAGAAGTGTACACCCCTGTAACTTCACGGGGCTGTAACAGGGAAGCTGCCGTACCTTGAGACCAGATGTAGCTTATGGATCAAAAGGGCATCACGTTCATCCATGTCATTGTCCTCTGAAAGATCAAACTCTCATTATATGCCTGATGCAGTATCTTCTATGTGAGGCAGTTTACATATTTCTCTATTTAAAAATATAGGCAGCTACTTCCTTCTTCCTACAAATGCTCTTATCAGGTTTGAATTGCAGAGATCTATTTTGAGATGAACACATTGAACAAAACCTTCATCTGTGTGTGCGTGTGTCTGTGTGTGTGTGTGTTTATTTCCCAACATGGCGGTAGGAGCTTATGCCCGCTATCTGCATAAGTCTTTTGTGTATTGCTAATGGAGTGCTGGAATTGTAGCAGCCCTGAGCAGGGAATACATGTGAGCAACAATATGCTGAGAGACCCCTCGGTGGAATCTAATCTGTTCCAGCTCATGCACTCCTCAGAAACTATTTAACTTTCATTAAACTGTGTTTGATATCAGCTAAATAGGATGCATACGGCTCCAATATAGCTCATATGGTCGCATTCATTCGATCACAGCAGTGCTTTTTTCTTATATTTCCCCCCACTTGTGTCAGTACCCAGTATAGCTGGGTAAATAGGAGACCTTTGAAGATGTAGTTAGTACTCAGATTTCTTTATTCTTTTGTGCTGGTTTCTTAGTGTTGAAACAGTGATTCATGTATGTCGCAGACAGCCTCCATTAATTTCATGTAATGTGGCTTTTATCTCGTAGCTGGGACAACTATCTTCAGCATTCTGTCGCTCTAGCATCCCCAGCTCGGTCCCATCTTTGCATTTCCCATCTGCCTCCAGGTCCCCAACACTCTCCATAGCTCCTCTTTCCTCATGGAAAATCATGTTCATTTCCAGCCACTTTTTCTTTCTGGTTGTTTAGCATAAGGACAAGTGAATAAACAGGTTAAAATAAGTAGGAAAAAGGAATGAGGGGTGAGATTTTCAGTCTGGGTAACCTTTCTGTCTGAAGGGAAGAAAGAAAAGCTACCAGGATGAAAATACCCATCCAAGCAGGAGAACAGTTTATGCCTCATCCCCCCTACACACACACACACACACACACACACACACACACACACACACACACATTTTCTCTCCCTCTCTCTCTCTCTCTCTCTCTCTCTCTCTATTCAAAGGACGCTAATTTGTTTATGAATACAGCACAGTAGGAATACGCAGTTTCCCAGTTTCCGGGGAGGAAAGGGCCAGTGGATTTACAAACTGGAGCTGTTGAAAGTTTTAATGATCAAGTATACATAACACACACACACACACACACACACACACACACACACACACAGGGTGGGGGGACTGGGCATTTTACCAATATGCTATCAGCCAAGTAAACATCATTATTTATTTGCAAAACATCTTTTCTCTTTAAGAATGAGAAAGTGTTAAGAATTTCACCTTTAAAAATATTAAGGGGACATGGATATCTCTATGTTATCCTCACTGATATTTTTTCAATTATGTTTTATTAAGTCCAAAGGAATAATCACAATTTTTTTTAGATCACTTAAGAGAAACTACATGGGGTCTTTGGTACAGGGAACCCAATTATTTAGGATATTATTTTGTGAACCTTTTTCATTTTATTAGTATACCAGAGGGTTTTCACATTCTCAAGGAGAATCCAGCTATTATTGCTTTTTTGGAAGAAATGTCTCACTGGGGCAATTAATTCTATACATTAACACCAGTCACAGTTGTGCTGTATATTATTAAAATTATAAAGGCAAAACCCCACATTTTATCATTCAGTTCAGAAAGCGGTCATTTATATGTGTGTATATTAGAGAATAAGCTGCTCCATGTGTAGCCCTCACTGTATAAGAACTTTGCAAAGCTCAGTACTGATCTGGGTATGTTCTTTCTACAAACACTGACCCTTTGCAGCCAAGTAAAATGGGGCTGAGAAAGGTGAACGTGCAGGCAGCTCCGGAGCCTGCCTCTGTCTGGTCTGTCTCTGCCACAGTTGAGGGATGTTACCCATTTAACTTTGTTGATGAGCACATGTAATTAAGACGCTGTGCCTTAATGTTTGATGCTGGGACTTGAAAGGGTGATTTAAAAAATTTATTTAGATAAGCATATTGACATTTTTAGTATATATTATTAATCTTATTAATAGTATTAACAAAGGCTAATTGAAAATGCATCATCTATAATTATATTAGTCTGCATTTTCGTACATTTTTGTCAGAGTAAACTAGAAAGGAGTAATTAATGTGCCACTGTTATTTACCCCTGTTTGTATTAAAGCTGGTGTTACACAATGTTAGAGATGAATATAGCCTGATTTCACTGAATACCACGGAGCACAGCATTCAGAAGCAGTAAAATAAGCAGCTGTGTTTTCCTGTACTCGAACCTAAAAATAAAATCAACTTCAGGACTGCAGGATAGGTGCGCAGGAGAGGAAGACAGGAGACTACGCTCGCCCGTGCTGCTGCTCTAGGCTGCCCTTTTCCTCTCCGCAGTGGTAGGCTCAGGGATCCATGACCGCTGAGAATGTAGAGTCCTTGCATCTTATCAGTTGAAGAAATAAATATAGAAAAGCATGCCTCAACGCTTTTGATCCTGGAGGTCATCGATGCTGGTTCCATTGGGACAGGGCAGGGAAGATGATTTTACATTCATCAAGGATAAATCCAGGACTAATGTTGAACCATCGTAACACGTTGGCTCAGTCTTTACCGGTGAAAAGAGAAAACTATAACAGTGGTCTAAAGGATATCAGTCTCAAAAAAATCAAATTCCCAGAGTTAGACCTTTGACCCTTGCAAGGCCCATACCCTGCTCCTGTTCCCCCTACACACCTTCGTACAACACGAACACACACAGGTGTTTCCAAGCTACACGAGAAAACAGCCCCTTCTAGCTACCATGTACAAAAAGCAACCAAACAAAAAACCCTAAAAGCAAGCAAGCAGGGAAGACTTAAGTTAATGTGCAATTAACCACTTTAAAGTTTTCTCCCACCCTGGCTTTTATGCTTGGCTTTCTGAGGTCAGCCATTTCCTGAGGCAGGCAGGGCGGGCACAGAACGGGGGTGTGAGATGGTGGTGTGTGGGGATGGCGATGAATGGCACATCTTTTAATCAGGTAGAGCCAAGACTGTGATGGCTGGGATTCCAAATCTGGGCTCTGGGCTTTCTCCTGAGCTCTAATAAGAAGCGTGGCATATTGGTTGCACTGGCTGCCAAGTGCTATGTCCGTGCCCTCTCCGCAGTGGCCAACCACAAACATGCTAGCTAGAAGCTCTCAGGGGGCCCCGTGTGTGCTGTTCCTACACGGCTAACATATGTATCGACACCTGAAAGCTACAGCCTGCCACGTCGCCAGGACCCCACTCGCCTACCTTTGCTCCTTGGTCACCAAGGGTTAATTTTCTAATGGCTGCCTTGCTGCTGAAGCTGGCCAAGTTTCTCATCGCCTGCAGAGCACCACAAGCTGTGATTTGGAGCCAGAAAACACCATTAATTTTCTAAATAGGAAGGATCACATATGTAAACTGTCTGGTTCTGTAACGAGTCGGGCAGGTAGAAGATGAAGGAGGAGGAAGTGAATTTTTCCAGACACAGAGGCCACACAGCCCAGGCCAACGGGCAGCACAGCGTGCAGGGCTTTGGGGGCTGTGAGGGGGCCAGGGGGAACAAGGAATTTCCCTCCCGTCTTTAAATCGGTTTCACCACCAACCTTCAGTGTTTCTACAAAAGGTCAGGTTGGTGATTTATTGGGCAGCGTCGGGAATTTTTACATTAGACTTCACAAGAAACTTATTTGTAAATGGAAGGAAAGATTAAGCAAAGTGCACCAGCAAAGAGACCACATAGGGGCTCATGAGTACAAGCTAGTATGGTTAACAGGTCCCAGGTCTTCAGAGGACCGAGAATCAAAAATTCCCCCTATGGAAATTATTTAGGTAGCAACTTACCTGGATGTTGCAGACACTTGAAAAAATGCATTTTTGCAGATTTTGCAAATCTACCTCCCACCCCAAAAAAGACACAAAATCCTCCATTTGGGATTTACATGTATGCCTCTGTGTGTGTGTGTGGGTGGGTGGGTGGGTGTTTACGTGCGGGGGGGTGGGTGGCGGGAGAGAAAAGAGGGAGGGAGAGAAAGGGGATAAGCATAAAAAAGGAGTGATAAAAATGCCTTCTTGAGTTTTAAGATTCATTTTATCTGCCATCTATATATATCCCTTTCCAAAGTAATTATCACTGTTACCTGAGATACCAGAATAGTTCCAGACCTCCAACTACGTGGTGGGCCTGAACAGAACACGAGAACGTTTTTCTGTCTTATGCTCTCCAGAATACCAGCACAGAACTGCCCTCTTTCTGGGACCTTCTATCTAAACGTCTGGTTAAAGAAGAACCTTCTAACTTCTAACATTCTGGTTCCATTCTACAACTCTTAAAAAAAAAAAAAAAAACACACAAAAAACCTCTAGCTAATGTTAATTTCTTCGTTCCCTCTTACCGCTCTTTCGGCAAAAAATGAAAATTGGGGGCAGTAAATAAATCTGGGACAGCTTTTTTGCTGCCTCATAGACGTAGAGCTGGATGTTGCTCCTTAATTCATGTCCCAGGAGAACTCCTCGCACAGCAGTGACTCAGCAGACTAGGGTATTCCTGAAGAAAATAAAAGGGAGGCAAAGAAATTCAGGTAGGTTCCTGGAGTCCCAAAGTGTAAGTGAAGGAGAAATGGCATAAATGGCTGTGTGATCTCATTTATGTTTGTCTGAAAGACAGGTAAGATACTTCCAAGTTTTCAGAACAAAATGACCCTAAGGAGGACATGTTCAACTCCAGGGTTTTGCCATGCCAAAGTACCACAAACTGGGTGGCTTAGCCAACAGAAATTTACTGTCCTACACGGTTCTGGCGGCTACAGGTCTGATAGGAAGGTGTCGGCAAGGTTGGTTCTTTCGGAGGTCTCTGAGGGAAGAGTCTGCTCCAGACCTCTCTCCTTGGCTTGGAGATGAAAATCTCCTCCCTGTCTCTCCACATGCTCTTCCCTCTATGCATATCTGTCTCCATGCCCAAATTTCCCTGTTGTATAAGGACACCAGTCATAACTGGATTAGAAACACCCCCTTCCGATAACTTCATCTTAACTAATCACATCTGCAAGTAAGGTCATATTGTGAGGTTCTGGGGGTAGGACTTCAAATCTGAATTGGAGAGGGGATATTTAACCTGAAACAGAAGGTAAGAGAGAGAACTTCCTCTAGACTCAACCAAAATTCTCATATTGTTTATCTAAGGCATATCCAAAGCAATGTTAATTTGTATTTGCTCACCCCTTTACAGACACCTGAGTATTTTTGTTTCCAATAATTTACTCCAGTTAATTCTATCTTGATCTTGCTCATGTTCTGCATCATTCCCCCCTCTCCTGGTGGGGAAACTAAGACTTTGAGAAGTTAAGTCGTCACTAAACTCGTATCAAGTTACACTGTCACACAGTCGCAGAGCTGAGGCTTTAATTCAAGGTCTGCGTTTCCTACCCCCATGCCTGCCCACTGGTCTACACTGCCTGCTTTGTATTAACACCCTTCACCACCAACCATGTAGATGGAGTCCTCCCACTAAATCACCAAAGAAAGTGCTCGGCTTAACTCTACAGTTTCTCTACCTTATTTCCTCCAAGCGCTTGGGGGAGGGGAGACTTAGTTCCCATATTATTTTTTGTTCAAATAAATCTTACACTGTTCCATTCTGTGCGGGACCAAAATAGGCCTGAATCCACAAAACTCCATCTTACAGTTTTACTTACAGATACACATGTCCCACTTTGGGAGCCTCACAGACACCAGGGCCAAGCAAATGACTCTAGAATTGGCCCAAAGTAGGCCCAAGCTGGGCGTTGATGTTGGCAATAGCCAAGCTGCGTGTACAACAGCCATCATTTTCCAGCTAATTTTCTCTTTTTGCCTCCTCCCTTGCTCCAGGTAGAACATTGTTCATTACGAGTGCTGCAGAGCCCAGTAGAGCTCATTCTCGCCGAGATCATCTCTCTGATCTTCTGAAGCCTTTAAAAGGGAATGAGCCTTGGCCTCCTTTTTATGGGCTACATTATGACCTGGCTTCAAAGTGTGAAAAGAGGTTCCAAGATTCCCTTTGTGCGGTGGAGTCTCTTAATTGCACTTTTAAACACAGTGTAATTTTTGTAATTAACATTATGGTTTCAGAGGGCAGAGAAGCCTGCACCATGCTAATTACAAACCCGCGTCTTCAGAGTGGGGGAATTTCCAAGGCCTCTGATATTGGGGTGGAATACAGTTTTTATGAAGGATTTCAAAGATCCTCTGTGGGCTGCGTTCTGAGTCATCATTAGCATTTGATAACATAAAGAAATTTTACAACATGTGACAGATTTCCTATGTGAAGATTTTACCTGGTAACTGGAAAATTTGCATGAAGAGCTTCATTAGGTCTCCTCTCACATTACTGAAAGAGTAAGAAGTATGGAGCACTCTTTCCCGAAGATTGTTCTTAGGAGCCAAGGAATTGGTGCTTTATAATAAAATTTACAGTATATTATGAAGGGAAGTTGTAATAATCTTCAATGATGTTGAAAATCAGAGCATACGTGCCTTTTAAGGAGAGGGAGAGAATATGTATCAGAATTACCATGTAACTGAAAACCTTGCAGTAAAGGTATATCGTACTGTTCTTGGCCATATAAAAGATCTAGTCCTGCTAGGCTGTCGAGTCAAGGCAAGAGCTTCACATATATAACACCCAGCGACAATAAGGTGTAATTTCTTCACTCTGTGAAGTCTGTTCACTGAGAAAAATGATCGTCCTCTTATTGCAGGGGCAAGTTTATCTTACCTTTATTTTTCAACCCCAAGCTAGCAACCAAATTGCGTGTGTGCATGTTTGTGTAAAGATACACACACACACATACACACACACACACTTCCAGAGAAGCGGTGTGCATTCTATGCAGGGCAATCCTAGCTTCTGCAAAGAGTAACTGGCCCTTCTGAGGCTGATACTGTCAGAAATTGTACTGTGGAGTAGGGACTGAGTCCCAAAGCTATCCATTTGTTGAAATCCTTTCACTGAGCATGGATCAATTAAGCCAGTAATAGTGATAATTTCAGGAAAGCTTTCTGTCATGATGGGAACAAGAATTCATCATTATTCCATGCTGTCTTATTATTTCAACACCATACATATGCCGTTGGATGTATAGCAGTAGCTCGCAGCATTATCTCAGTGGGACGCATTTTCCTTCATGAGAGTCTTTTCCTTGGCGATTATGCAGATAATGCATAGCTTTGTAATGACATCATAAATAGAACTCAAAGTCCTAAGAAACAATTAGGGAAGTATATCAATACTTCCCTTGTAATCATAACATCATCTGACTTCCAGTGGGATGCCACGCTAGCTCCCCAAGTTCCGTAATCACGTATGAGCATTAACGCCTGCCTCACCATCTATCTTGGAGTCACAAATCCTGGCACTAGAGACAAATTAATATGCATTTTAGCCCACTGTCAAGAAGGGGAATCACACTGGGGCTTTGATCACAGAGCCCAGGGTGAGATCCAGGCAAATAAAATCCAAGCTGGTACAAGCTGAACCCTCTGTATACTGACCTCGGGCAAAACCAAGAATAGACTAAAAAATAGAAAAGCCAATATCCGCTAAAAGTGACGGACCAAAGAATCCTGGCAGCAAATTGTTACACTTTCCTCCTAATAACACTGTTTTTGCAGGTAGATTTTTATGTCAATTTTTTTCGTGGGGTTATTTTTCCCATCCAAGGTCCCCCTCCTCCCTCAGCCTAGCTGAATTCCCCTTAAAAGTAAACATGTCTTTTTCATGGGAGGGAAGGGCCACTTTCTCTAATTGGTTTGAGGCCTGTCAGTCACTTCAGCCTGCAAGGGGTGCAAACCCATGCTGCAAGCGGACCTTTAAAACCACATGGTGGATTTTACAAGTTCTGTTCACTCCTGCAGAGGGGACTGGGGCATGAGGAAGGTTCAATTATCATTCGGAATTCTTTTCCCAATTTTAGGAAGGGGACAAATCTTCTTCTCTCTTAACTCTTGTAGCTCCCAACACACAGAAATGGAAATTTTAGATAAATGATCAAACTTACGTAGTATATAGCTTTTATTTTTACAAAATATTTGCTTCCAGCAGAGTGTATCCTAATTCACAAATGCAGAACTCTGTCATTAAGATCTGACCCAGCTGCATGGCATTGTCAAATGCAATAACGTATCTTTTAATAGTTTTATATCAAGTAAAGATATAACATATCATTAGTTTAAATGTATTTGCAAGCAATTACCCCCACCAGGATATTTGAGAATGCTCATGCAAAATTGATGAAATTCTGACATGCTTAAACATTGCTCATTTAGCTCAATTCTTTATGTATAGAAAAAATAGAATAAATAATTCTGCTGCCATTTGCAAACTACTGTTAGGCATTTTTATTCCATTCAGGGCTGCAGTGCTGCCTTTAAACTCTAGCCTTTGGTGATCATTTGAAAAAAAAAAAAAAAACAGTTTCATATATGTTTAATTTTAAATAATGGACTAGATTTTTCATTCTCCTTATTATTGTTCAATGTAGTAATTTAAATATGGAGTAGATTTACTGCATGTCAGCTGCCTTTCTTTTACAAAAGGGGATAAATTATTAAATGAGCAGAGATTGTTTGACAACCAGTTTTCCCGTACTACACAAAAGAAAGGCCTATGACATTCAGCTGTCTTTTGAAAAGAATAAAGTATAAATCAATTAAGCCACTACACTGTGGATCAGAAATGCCATTCTATGGCCTGGTTTTGCTTTGCCTCTCAGGTGACTTTCAGGCAGCTCCACCACCATATGGGGAACAGAACGACAGCCAGGCCGAGGTTCTCCAGGGTCCTTTGTGGGTTTCGAAAACCGTCTTTGGCTGAAGCACACCCCACAGAAACATCAGACGGACACCAGAGCTAACAGGTTCCTTTCTGATTCTTTTTGACTATGCTAGTGAATACTATTTGCTAATGACTGATTAAGAATATTTTTTCCTGCTTTTGGATCTTTCCTGCAATTTTTAACATGTTCATTGTGCCAGAGTAGAAAAATCGTGTGGTGAACATCTCATCACTGTCGACGCAAGCCAGGTGAGAAATTGCATTTCAATGCTTTCCTAAGCTATCCCTCAATACCATATTAGCATCTGTGTAATTAATAACACTTTGAGCTCTGTCAAAATGAAATCACTTTTATTCTTCCCCCAAAGAGAATCATCTATTAACTATGTGTGATCCCCAAATACATTTTTCTTTACTAATGTCACTAGGAACTATACTTTCTGAAGTATTTGTCTATCCAAGCCATAAAAATTGGTCAAATTATTACTTTTTTAAAATCTATCTAATCATGGCGAAAAGCAGTCAGCTGGTTACATGGAGGGTCATGTAATAGGTAGTTTTAGAGTCCTGTTTCTGAGCAAAGCACTGTTATGGGAAAGATTGAAACAAAGGAAGGAGGGTAAAACAAACAGATAAAAGGGATGGTATGGTCTCCCCTCTGAAGAAAATTAGAGTCTAACTGAAGACAGAAGACCAGTTGGTTCACACAGAACAATTAGCTAGGCACACAAACCATCCATAATTGGGCTAACTGACAGAATATAATCGTAGTGGGAGGTTAGAGAAAGGAGATATCAGTAAGGACTGGAAATCTACATTTAGAAAAGCTTCATGGATGATGGGTCTCATACAATGGGAAGATTTAAATGGCTGGAAAGGGGAGGAGATTCTAGGTGAGGTGGTAAAAATTCTTTGAATATGCAAAATGTACTTTAAAAATTCTGAAACAAAAGGGTTCCTGGAGAGTGATAGGAAACTAATATAAATACATTGGATGATATCTACTTTGGGAGCAACCCAGAAGTCAGTACAAAAGAAGCATTTAGATGGGTTAGGTATGTTAAGCAATATTGAGCCACTAACTCTTCTTGAGCAAGGGGCTGCCATGAATAAAGTATCCACCTTGGGTGTTGGCAGGATGGTCAAGAGGTGTGAAAAGAGGCAAGCAGGCCAGTTATCGGGCTGTTGGAGTAATCTAAGACTGGGTCAATAAATTCCTAGGATGTGATAGGAAAGTGAGAACAGAGATACTTTCCAAGATGACTGGTGAGCCAACAGAATATAGGGGATGGGGGTGAGGGAGGCACCAAAATGTACCGGCATATAGTGGATCAGAGTAAGCGAGAAATTAATTGATGAGGCTCCCCACAGTGGATCAATAAAAGGGCTGTTTCCTAAAGCAAATATAGGGAAAGGGAAGGAAAAAATACAACTTTTTACTATTTTGATCCTTTCAACCATTTATTTGGGCACCACACAACTTGGCAATAATGCCGCCATACCTGCACTCATTTCAGCATTAACTGCTAAACTACACAGAATCTCAGAATCCTTCTCACCACTGAATTCTGGGCAGCTACTGCAAATAAATCAGAATTAGTTTACACATACACACGCACACGTGCACACACACACACACACATGCGCACACGTGCGCACGCACACACACACAAATATTCCATGCCTAATTTAGAAGGAAATGTGGCTTGAAACCACATTTAAAACAGAAGTACACATTTTATCGTGATACAATATTTAGGAAAAGAATGAAAAACAAAGAAAAACACACCTTCTTGTACATGCACACATTCACACACACATACACACACACACACACACACACACACAATTTTACTAGCAAGTCCTCTGTAGACACAGAAATTCTTAAGGCCTGCGGGACTGCTTCAGTTAATTCAAGCCGATGAATGAAATTCTAGTATACTTAAAGACCGAGCCCACCAGAAAATGATGGCCGAAAGAGAAACAAAAATCCCCACCATCATATTCTGATAGCACCACTATTAGGAAAACATTCAGTAAGAATTCCAGGTGGCTTCAAGAAGCAAGCAGCTGGAGAGAAGGACCTAAAGGAAGAAAGAAAAAGGTGAGTGGAGGAAATAAGTGGGAGAAAGCTCCAGTATCTGTCTGGAGAAGAGGGGACTCTGAGGGAACTTAATAATAGCTTTCAAGTGTCTGAAGAGTTACTCTGCAGGGACTGCTGACCAGCTGTTCTCCATCTTTATTCAGGGCAGAACAAAAGGAGATGCACTAAACTGCAGGATGAAGGATTTAATTTAGACATAGAAAGAGTGCCTTGATAATAAGTGTTATTAGGCATTGCAATCAGTGCTGAGGCAGCCCTGTTCTCTGGAGGGCTTGCAAACAGGGAGACCCTTGCACAGGGCCTCGGACCCAATGGAGGTGGGCACTGCTGGAAGGTGGTAGTTTAGGCCCACTGAGCTCCCCTGTGCTCCTCCAGCCCCAGCATCTAAGACTGCACCCCATCCACCCAGGTCCCAGATCACTCAGAGCCATTCCCAGGAACAAAGAGAAAGTGGGCTGCTCCCCAGCATGTAAACTTTCAACCATGTTTAACAAGGTGCCAGGAAAAACAAGCAGCCTGAGCATGGATTCCCAAGTCTCCTGCCTTGTTAAATGCAGTTTATGGTTTGCACAAAAGTGCTCTGTCTTAATTTGCTTCTTTCCTATAAATGAAATGGGGTACATTTAGTATTCCTACGGGGCTGGTACATTGGCCAAGTTCATGTGGCCTATAGATTTAAAAAATGCCACTGCCAAGCAGGGATACCCACGTTGAGAATCCTTGGATAGGGAGAGTGAGGAGCCATAGGCCCTGGTAACTCAAGTGTGCTCCTGGCATATGCCCAGTCCTTTGTCTTCTCCCTGTCTCTGTTTCTTTGGTTGCCTTTCCTTGTAAGATTAGGGATAGCCCTGCATTAATTGAACAAGAAATGTGCAAATCTGCATTAATTTTTAGACTGTCTTTTCCCCATGTAGTCCAAACTGAAGTTTTCTGTTTTTTACATTTAAAAGTGACAAACTACTAGTATGTTCTAGTATTTCTTAATATCATACCTTGCACTTACTGATGTTAAATGAATGACTAGGGGTTGTATTTTTCACTCCCCACAACCCATATGAAAGGTCTCCTAATGGACAAGTATTTCAACAATTTTGCTCACCTTTAAAATGAGTCATCATTCCTCCCAACATCTGAGCTGTTCTCTCATCAATGAAGAACCAGATGTGTTCGAGAGCAGAAAGAACACCCCGATATGTTGTGCAGAGCTGGACCTGTTCTTCACTCCCCTTGAATGCTAAGGTCAATAACAGGGTCTCCCTCTTCTCTGTATTCCCCAAATTGCTTTACATAATGCTTTGGGCATAAGGCATTTCATAAATAATTGTTAAACAAAAAGAAATAAAATATACAGGACACAAGGGATGAGCCATGGTGGTTGAAGGCATGGTCTCTAGAATTAGGTTTGCTTTGATTCACATCCCAACTATGCCATTTACTGACTCTGTGGCCTGAGGCAAAAATCCTTATAACTTCTTTGTGACTCAGTTTCCTCATCTATTAAATGGGGTACCTACCTCATGGAATTGTTAGGAGGATTAACTCTGTTGATATCTATAAAGCACTTGGAATAGTATCTGACAAGCATTAAGCACCAAAGAAATGTCACATAAATAAAAGGAGGTTGGGGCTCAGGGATACACTCCCTGGCTTTGTAGCCTAGATCTACCAGCCAGTTAAAGCATTTGGCAGCTCTGCTTGATGTCATCTGTCTGTCCTTTCCCCCAAACCACTAGAAAGACAATGCATGTGGTGATGGTAAATCCCATGCAAGGTTATAAATGGTGGAAATGCTTTGAAAGCTCATATTGGAAGCAAGGACAGGAAGAGAAACAGTGATTTGGTTGAGTATACGTGAAAAGATAAACCAAAATGATCAACTTTGTCATTGCTGAATATCTACAGACCTATTTGAAATTAGAATCAGTGTCTTTCATTTCCCCAGTGAGAAGGAAATGCTGTTCCTGTTGATTAGCACTGATTTCAGTGGTAGACCTAAGAGGCGGATCCAAAAGGAACACCAACAGCAACCTGAGCCTCAGCTCTCAGACCTGGTTTTGAGATACACATTGCAGCATTGGCAAGTAAAAGGCACACGCGCTTGCATCTACTCTCTCTGTGCAGACATGGTCCTCTTTCTCATTGGGCTTAAAACCTCTCCTTGTGCAACTCAAAGCTGAAGGCAGACCCTGCCCCTCAAATGGACTTGAAACAGAGAGGAAATAAAGCAAAGGGTTCAAAGCTTTGTTTCCAGACCCACAAAGTAATGTGGCAGTCCTTCTCAGATACCAAACAGGCCCATGTCTAAGGAATAATAACCATGTAAACCTTCCAGACATCCAAGGCAGGAAATTCTGCCCCAATCTCATTGCCTGCTTATTAGGGAATATTTTCTTCAGATGTAAATACTTCCATTTCTTAAGATACCATGCCAAAATGTGTTCATTTAACCCATGGTATATTCCTACTACTGTGCTAGGTGTAGTGTTAGGTTCATATGGAGTTTCAGAAGCACAGCATGCAACTGGAATCTTCGGAACACTTACAAGCAAGTTGGGAAAGCAACATTTAGATGAATCAAAATTTTTAAAAAATATTCCAAAATAGTATATGGTAATAAAATGTTAAACTTCATGGTCCAGGCAGGAACAGATTTTTAGGGAACAGAGTTTCATGAGGGCCAGAACAGAAAGGGAAGTCATAAAAGTTACCAGGCAAGAAGTGACCCTTATGTAATGGCCAATATGTGGACTGGAAAAAGGAGAAAAGCATAAGTGAAATGCTCAGGGACGGAAGTGACAGGGGTATAGACGAGGGACAGATCCAATCACTTCTACCAATGACCAGTCTGAGTTTCCTATTATAAAATTTCTGACAACCCAAAAACTTCCAAGGACCAAGAGGCCCCACAAGAATGCATTCAGACAGAAGGGTAAGTCTCTTCAAGGTTACAGAAAACTTCTACTGACCACAAACATCCATGCCAAAGAGTTCTCAAGAATACAAGCACAAAAAAGGTCAACCAACCAGTCTTGGTTATACAAACTCTTTCAACTCTGTTTTAAAGTATTGCTTCAAGAGAAAAGGTTAAATGAGGTTTGAGTGCAGTGTAATAAACCTTCACTGTTCATAAAGCGCTGAGTGATAAATGTATGTATGGTTACTGTATAAAAATATTGGGGTCAAATGCCAAAGATCTCTGAGGTTAAGGTTTTTTTGCATGGATAGGTGAAGGGCCCCAAATTGTCAAATCTCAAGAAAATGGCAGCTTGTCAGTCAAAGACACAATCTGCTCCAGCTCACGAGAGAAGCCCATTCCCAAACTCCACTCAGCCAGACGTTATAAACATTCCAGCTGTGATATACAGCACATGATGGCATGTAATTTGTTTGGTTCCAAGAGACTAAGACAAGGGTTTGGAAGGTTCACTGCATTGTAAAAGAGATATGCCTGGCTGCAGGTTTTCACATTTGTAAATAAAAAATACCCTATTCCTCAATAGTACAACATCCAATGTAGAGGCATGAGTTGGTATCCATGGAATAGCTAAAAAGGAAAGATTTCAGCAGCTGCAGTGCGTACCAGTGTCCACAGGTAAAACAAGGAAGCCCTGCAACAAAGTCCTATAAAGAAAGGCAGGGTTCTGCTTAGGAGTAACTTTGGCCTATGGCATAATTTGTGCCATATGTTTTTAAACAGTAAAACTTGGACTCCCGCAGCAGTAAGGGAGTCGTGCAAAAGTATCATGGGACTCATCACTTCTGCACAACGGGGAACCCACTTTTACTTTAGATCCAACATAGGCCTTGTCATTCTCAGTAAAAACAAAAACACAAACAAAAATCCAAAAAACACCTTGGGTCACACATAAGCCCTCTTCTTTGCACCATGGAGCTGGCACAATAGAGGGGGTGGGAAAACCCAAAACCTACGCATACCAAGGGAAAGGGAAAGAAAGTACCTTCAAGTAACTGACAGCACAAAATGTGCAGAACATATATATAAAACCAAAGGTCTCTTTAGAAATCCATGGATAAGGAATCTAAATTTTGAATCCTTACTGTTTCAAAGACTAAGAAGCCCTTGCAGTTAGCAATAAAGTGTCTTGCTAACAAGTGAAGGATCACCATCTCTGCATTCAGTCCTCCTAACGCCTTTATGAGGATCTCCCCTTGTTCCAGGAGCAAAGAGATGTAATGTACTGCCCATGTTTAGACAGTTGGTAAGCCCACAGTGGGATTCCAGAGGAAGCTGTTTGACCCCACAGCCCAGGTTCCCATCATGCTTTCTATCACTTCGGCAGAGTGGTTGTAGTGGTAAGCGATACCAATTCCTCCAGCCCTGGCATGGCATCCAGTATCTAACTGATGAAAGAGGAGCAATCTGAACCACAGTGGAAAAGACCGAACAGTCCTTAGCTTCAGCTGGCTACAGTTTTCATTAAAGCCTTGGAGATAGGTTTGGAGATAAATATCATAACCCTGGATGTTGTTTATAGTTTGTTGTATGGATTTATTCTTACATTTACTATATAGTAAAGCAAATATCGTTCGGGGTTTCCACAGTCATTCTCAATTTTTCCTTTTACTGTCTTTATAAAGTCCCTCAAATATCTTAGATATTGTTATAGAGAGACACTGCAGAGTCTCTACTATTACAGAGTCTACTATAAAAGTGGACTCCCACTGACTATTTAAAATCAAGATGCAGGGGCCTAAAGTGAGATGATCAGGTATCACACTTTATAGCTGGTTTCACACTTTTGAATTTGTTTCTGGCTGTGTAAAGCTGAGCCCAAAATACTTTTAATTAATTTCTGCCTACCCAACACAAGGTCATGAAGAAATTCCCCTATGTTAGCTTTACCTTTCACATTTAAGTCCACAAGACACCTGGAATTGATTTTTGTATATGGTATGCTGTAGGAATCAAGATTCTTCTTCTTTTTTTTTTTTTTTCTTTTTTTACTTACGGATATCCAAGTGACTCAGTACCACTTACTGAAAAGACAGTTATGTTCCCCATTGTATTGCCGCGACATCCTTGTTTTACAATAAGTATAATAGTAAGCACACTAACTTTTGATACCTGATAGCATAAACCTTCCAACTTTATGATTTTCTTAGCTATTCTTTCCATGTGCATTTCCATGTAAACTTTAGAATCAGCTTATCAATTTCCATTATAAAATCTATTGAGATTTTTACTGAAATGGCACTCAATCCATAGGTTAATTTGGGAAGAATTCATGCCTTTCCAATGTTGAGTCTGCTAATCTAAGAACATGATAGGTTTTAATTTCTCAATATTATTTTAGAGTATTCCTCATAGAGGTCTTGCAAATATTTAATCAGATTTACTGCTAAGTAATTGATCATTTGATGATGCTATGTTAAGTGGCATCACTCTTTACATTTTAATTTCTAATGGTTTGTTGCCATCTGCTTGGGATTTGACAATTTAAGGTCCTTCACAAATACATGCAAAAAAACCTTAACCTAGGAGATCACTGGCATCTGATTCCAACATTTTTGTACAGTAACCGTATATACATTTATCATTCAGAACTTTATGAACTGTGGTTTATTATATTGCATGTAAAACTCAATTGATTTTTGTGATATTTACTTATTAATTCTAATAAGTTGTCTTTGGTTCTTTTAGATTTTCTGCACACAAAATCATGCTACCTGTGAATAATGGCAGTTTTACTTCTTACTTTTTAATTATTATGACTTTTATTTCTTTCTTGCCTTGTCGCACGGACTAGGTCCTCTAGCAGAATGTTGAATAGAATTAGTGAGAGCAGACCTCTTTGTTTCATTCCCAATCTTGGTGGCAATCTTGCATTATTTCACCCATTACATATGAAGATTTATGTAGATGTTTTATAAATACTCTTTACTAGAATAAGGAAGTGTATTTTATTATCATGAAAGGCTGTTGGATTTTTTCTAATGCTATCTCTGCATCTATTAAAGTGATCATATGATTTTTCTCATTTGTTCTTTTAAAGCAGTGACTTACACTGATTGATTTTCAATTGTTAAACCAACATTGCTTTCTTGAGATAAACCAAGTTAGTTGTGATGTATTTTCCTTTTTATATATTAATCAATTCAACTTGCTAATAGTTTTTTTAGTTTTGCATCAACATCCAAGATACAAAACGGTCTGTAAAACATCTCAGAATGCACTGAAAAATGTTCCATTTTTTTTCTCTTGCACCAAAGAATTGATGTAAGATTGATTTTATTTCTTCTTTAAACAATTGGTAGACTTCACCCAGAAGCCATGTAAATCTGGATCTCTGGACAAGACTATTTTCAACAACATATTCGATTTCTACAATGGATCTAGTATTACTCAGATTTTTTATTTCTTCTCATGTCAGTTTTGGTAATTTGGTAATTGTGTTCTTCCAGGACACTACCCATTTCATCTAACTTTTAAAATTCCATGGCATAAAGCTACTCTCTGCTCAACTTGGACACATGGAGTTCAGAGGACCTAGCCAACCCCCATTCTGCAGCTTGACAGAGATTACCCCGAGAAACTGCAACCCAAAGCAGAGTTGCCTTAGATGAGCTATAGGCCAATGAACAAAATGAAGGTCTTATGTGATTCCATGCTTGCTTTTTATGCAATAAATAACCAAGATGTAATTTATTTTCTACTTAATTAATCCTCTCTTTGATTTGTGAATCTTCCGTTAAACCTAACTAATTTTAGAAATTGTATTTATCTGTTTTTAGATTTCTATTTGGCACTTTTTAATATATTCCATTTATCTGATGAAAATCTCCATCATGTCATCTATTTTCTTGAATACATTAATCAGATTTTCAAAATGTCTTTGTCTAGTCACTACAATACCTAGGTAGGTATGCTTCTATTTTTATAATCTTTTTATTGTAAGATATAATTGATACAAAATAAACTACACACCTTTAAAGTGTACAACTTGATAAGTTTTGACACCTATATACTTCTGAAAAACCATAGCCATGATCAAAATAATGAACATATCCATTACTATGAAAAGTTTCCTCTTGCCCTTTTATAATCCTTTCCTGCTGTCCCTACCCACACCCACCCCAAGCCCCAGAAACCACTCATCTGATTTTTATTAGTACAGATCAGTTTACATTTTAAAAAATCATATAGTATATACTCTTTGTCTGGCTTCTTTAACTTCGCATAATTATTTTGAGATTCATCCATGTTGTAGCATGTATCAATAGTTCATTCCTTTTTAAAAAAAATATTTTATTTATGTATTTGAGAGAGACAGTGAGAGAGAGAGAGAGAGCACAGGAGCTGGGGGGAGGGGCAGAAGGAGAAGCAGACTCCCCAATGAGCAGGGAGCCCGATATGGGGCTCCATCCCAGGACCCTGGGATCATGACCTGAGCCCAAGGCAGACGTTTAACCAACTGAGCCACCCAGGTGCCCCTAGTTCATTCCTTTTTATCGATCCATTGTATGGATATACTACAATTTTTTATTTTCATCTACTCATATATATTCAATCTTAATAATAGTGTCTTCTAGAGAACAGGAGTCTTTTTTGTTGTTTTGCTAAAATCCAATTTATCAATATTTTTATGTACCATACTTTTGGTATTCTGTCAAGAAACCCTTTTCTAGGGGCGCCTGGGGGGCTCAGTCAGTTGGGCATCTACCTTCGGCTCAGGTCATGGTCCCAGGGTCCTGGGATCAAGCCCCATGTCAGGCTTCTGGCTCAGCAGGGAGCCTGCTTCTCCCTCTCCCTCTGCCTCTCCCCCTTCTCATGCTCTCTGCTCTCTCTATCTCTGTGTCTCAAAGGAATTAAAAAACATAAAATCTTAAAAAAGAAAAAGAAATCCTTTTCTAAACCAAGGTCACAAAGATTTTCTTCTATAGGTTTTAACGTTTTAGGTTTTACATTACTTATTTGGGGTTAATATTTGTATATGTATGGGGATATGGATCAAAGTTCTTTATGCATATGGATATTGCATCACCATTTGACCGCTTTCCCACAGAATCCCTGTGTATCTTTGTCAAAAATTAGTTGCCCAATATATACATAGGTCTTTCCTGACTATTTATTCCGTTCCATTGATTTTTTTGGTCTATCTTTATACTCGGGGTCAGTAAACAATGGCCCACAGGTTAGGGCTAGTCCATTGTCTATTTGTGTCTATCTGCAAGCTAACAATGGTTCTTGTATTTTAAAATGGTTGAAAAAAATCAAATAGTTTTTCATACCATGTAAAAATTATATAAATTTAAATTTCAGGGTCGTTAAATAAAGGTTTGTTGAAACAGCCACACTGATTCTTTATGTATTATGTACGGCTATATCCATACTACAATAGCAAAGCTGAACAGCTGTGACAGGAATAGTATAGCCCACAGAGCCTAAAATATTTACTATTTGACGTTTTACATAAAAAGTTTTCTTATTCCTGCTTTACACCAATATCATATTGCTTTAATTACTGTATATGTTTTGAAATCAAATAGTGTTACAACAGTCCTATAACTTGGTTCTTTTTTTCTTTTAAGATTTTATTTTATTTTTTATTTTAGAGAGAGAAAGAGCAGGGGGAAGAGGGAGAGAATCTAAAGCAGACACCACGCTGAGAGTATGGAGCCTGACGTGGGGCTCGATCTCACAACCCTGAGATCATGACCTGAGCTGAAACTTAAGAGTCAGATGTTTAACTGACTGAGCCACCCAGGCGCACAGCTCTTTTTTTTCAAAGTTGTCTTGGATGCTCTGGAACCTTTAAATTTCAATATCAAATCTAGAATCCACACTTCAAATTCCATAAAAAAAAAAAACACTGTGATTTTAATTGTGGTTGAATTAGATCTATGGATCAATCTGGGGAGAACTGGCATCTGAACAACATTGAATTTTCTCAATCATTGTGACCTATGAACACAGTATATTTCCCCTCTCACTGGGTCTTCTGTTCCTTTTCTCACCAATGTATGTAGATTGTACTGCACAGGTGATTATTAGCAGGAATACCCCTATTTTTCCAAGTATTCTGGAACTCATGAAAATCAGCAGCAGATTTTCCCTGACCTATGCTCCTACATGTATCTCCCTCTTTCTGAAAGTTAAAAAAAAAAAAAAGTCAGAAAGAAAAATGGATTCTTTCACACAGTTCGTTTGCAAAGTTTTAATGTTTTTTTCTTTTCTTTGAGTCTAAGCACAAAAGCCAAAATGCACAAGAACTATAAAGTTCCTAGAATTAGATATAAAATTTCAAGGCATGAAATATAAGCATACTATATCAAATGTAGTCATCCTTTCCTAATGTGTCAAATTATTATTTTTGTATGGCAAATTATGAACATTACTCAGTGTACATCATAGGGGCCACCCATATCCTGGTTAATAAAGACATTCCACCAGTCAGCCAGCCACTGTTTAGAATGAAGCTGTTATGACTCATATCAATAAATTATGATTATAATGTAAATAATTTCTTCAAAATAGGTTGTTGTTATGATAAAGGGTTTGTTCCTGGGGGTGATCACTGGCCACCTTCTGTTTCACCTCTACTGTCAAGCAGCAAGAGAGGTATGCAAGGTGTCCTCACATTTCTGGGTGCCCTATGTAATCCCTCTAGATCTCTTCTGAAATTCATGTCACATCTAATCATGGCTGGTGAACAAAAATAGCCTTGCAGGCAAAGGACCTCTTCCCTGTGTGGGCCAAGGACTGGCAAGGTCGAGATCGGGCTGTCTTATAGAATGTGATGACCTGTTTGGAGAGACTCCAAGGTTTGGTCTTTCACCATTAGGGGACTCTTACTGAAGGAAATTTTCTTTGATATTCAGCTCAAAATTTCCCCTCACTACATTTCCTCTACCATTCCTAATCAGATCTCTTCAAATAATTCATCTTCCTTATGTAGGGTTTTCATTTTTCAAACCTTCTTGAAAATTCTATATACCTCTTAGCCGTGGCTAGATCAGGTTATATAGATTTATCCTCAGGTTAGTAATAAAAGAGTTGATAATATTTGTTTTACAATCATCAGGAAACTCCTTTTAAAAGCATCTCCTGGTGGCTCAGATTTGCAACATTCACATCAGATTTTAGTTTGTGGACTCCAGGCTCTTCGCTTTTTTTTTTTTTTAAGATTTTATTTTTAAGTTATCTCTACAGCCATCACAGGGCTCAAACTCACAACTCTGAGATCAAGAGTCACATGCTCTACCAACTGAGCCAACCAGGCACCCCCAGGCTCTTAGCTTCTTGAGATAAGAGCCACCTGAAATAGAGAGCCGTGCAACTTGACCTGGATGCCTGCTGCAATCTTAGCAAATAAAAAAGTAATATAAGAAAAGAAAAAGACATACAAAAGTGTTAATATATTGTTAACCTGCATTATGTAGACACTCCATCTAATTAACATATAGCTATCATCCATGACCAGGACTATGAAAACCACACTGAAATAAAAAAAAAAAAAAAGTGTAGTACTACACACTCATTTTGGCACTTAATATCTTAGGTGACATTAGATGACCAATTTGATAACTTATGGGCTTCCCTTATTTTCCTAGAAAGGGGCATTCTGTCTGTATGATAATACAGAACACACCGCAATGAAATGAGATGACCTGCACCTTGTTTGCAGCATCCCATTTGCAGTGGTTTGCACTGCTTACTGGACCAGAATCTGCCTACCTCTCTCCATCCCTGGGGCCACACCCTTGTCCAAATCCCCTTTATGTCTCCTATCTCTCCTGCACAACTGTAATAGCCCCCTTGTTAGTCTCCCTGCTGTCACTCTTGCCACCTTCCAATACAGAGTCCAATCAGAAGTCAGAGTGTTTTCATGATTTAAAAAAGTCATGTCACTTTCCTATTTAAAATGCTTAACAGCTGCTGCATTGGACCTCTCTGTCAGTGGTGGCTACATCACTGAAAATCCTCATTACATTTAGGTAACTTTCTGCAAAAGAAGACCTACCTTTCCAAGACAGAATTGAAAAACAAACAAACAAACAAAAAACCCAAAAAACAAAATGAAACAAAACTCGTATTCCCAGACTCTCTTGCAGCTGCGGGAGTAACTTGGATTCTACCCATCAAAACACACCTGTTGGAGACATGGTCTGAGGGCTGAGCAATATAAGAAAGAGCTCCATGCAGAGACGGATCCCCTGACAAGCATAGCAGTGCAAGTGCCTGGCTCTCTGACAGGGAATGTGGCAGGACTTCTGGCATTTAAATCAAGCATTGTTGGTGCCAAGGGGAAAAGAAGTTTTTACTGGAGCAGTAAAAACTGCTCGTCTGTTTGGGTGTGGATCCTCATGGCATGGCTTCAGAGCCTGGCTCCCTAGCCTTCCCAAAGTTATAGAAGCAGTGCAGCCTTTAGACCTGGGCAAATGAGGCCTCCGTGCCAAGCCATGAATTTCAGGGACATCCATGTTCTAGAAGACAGCTTTCATCCTGACCACAAAAAATGTAAGATTAAATAAAATATGAACCACACACACACAGAAAATAAATGAGTGACATCACAATCAAGCATATGTTACCTCATTAGGACAAGATAAGGAAACATGTGAATACACCTAAATAAGCCAGCCAGTTGTCCTGGATTAGACAGGATAGTTACCCATTTCAATAGCCCCAGATCCTTATATATAGTTAAAAATCACAGAAAAAAATATCTTCATACATCTAACATGTTCCACTTGTCCTGCATTGTCATCTAATTGACTAAGTGTTCATAGATTAGATTTATCACTTACTGTTAACTGTCATGCATCACTTGAAACAAAGAGCTACCTACTATCTTTTTAATACATTCCTTTTCTGCCTAAACTAGCATGAATGGACCCTGCTGTCGGCAACACAGAATCTAAATAGATACCATACACTATAATAAAATCCAAACTCCTTAACGTAGCCCCCTAAGACCACAGAATCTAGTACACGCTTTCCTTGATTCCTTTTATCTCATCCATTCATTCCACTGTTCATTCATTCATCAAACAAGAATGTATTAAACGCCTACCATGTGCCAGGTCATGATTTAGAAACAGGCAATACCAAGTGATCAAAACAGACATTTATACTCTCACAAACTTTACACTGTTGGAAGAAAGAAAGTGAATAAATGAAAGACTGGATGAAGCAATAAGATAATCATAGACAGAGATAACTTCTGGGAAAATGATAAAAACAAGACTCATCGTGGGGAGTACTGTAGATAGCATGGTAAGATAGGAGAAAGTTTCATTGAAGCAGAGAACTAACTGATGGGCAGGAACTAGTCATGTGAAGAGCATGAGGAAGAGTATTCTAGGCAGAGGAACAGAACACACAATGGCCCAGAGGCAAGAGCAAGGCTGATCTGTCCAAAGAACAGAAAGACAGTTGTGCTGCTGGAGTCTAGAGAATGAAGGAAAGAGAGGCAGGACATCAGATCAGAGAAAGAAGCAAGGACACTCCTTTCACTTATTTGCTCCCTCAACTAAATGGATCAATTCACTGTTTTATTATAATTAGAGCCATCCTTTAGAAGCAACTTCATTCTTTGTGCTCTAGAGGACAGTACCCTCCGAACATCTGAAAAATTCCAAGATTCAAATGATAATGATACATTCTTGATTTCATGTTGCCTGCCCTTCCTTGTGTCAAAAGCTGTTATGCTCAGTTTTCTGAAGGTCTTTTTCTTCTCTCAGCTTATTCTCAGGAGGCAAGTCTGGACCCTAGAATTTTTCACTTCTACCAAACTCCCTGGAGGAACTTGGGCCTCAGACCTACTCAAGCCAAGCCAGCTCCACTGTAAAGTCAGAGGAGTCTATTCTGGATCCAGAATTGGGATGTTGCCAGGGAAGCACATAGTGGGATACCCAGTATCAAGGTACAGGAAGTAGGGGCATGAATAAAAGGACCCTTGTTCCTTTTCCCCACCATTCTTCCTCTTTTCTCTCCATATCCGCATTAAAGAACAAAGGGGGAATCTTCAAGATAACTCTGGTTCGTACCAAATACAAAGGCTCTGCTCTATCCTTTGTTTTAAGTTAATTCACTTATTTATTTATTTTTAAAAATCAAATGTGACTGGAGCTCCTGCTATGTGCGAGGGACTGTATTAAATACAGGTACAGAATGGGGGACAAAACGGAGCTGGTTCCTTCCTTCATGGAGCTTATGGTCTCTAGTTAGGGGAAAATATTAAACCAGTGATCACAAAAATAACTATTCAATAGTGAAGGGGAATAAGGTAATGAAGCAAAAATAGACAGACTATATGGAGAGTATCTTGGGGGCAGTGGTTGTAGAGGAATAGTTCTTTACTCGGCCTTCCCAAGCAAGACCAGGCTTCAGATTCCAGTCACCAGCTCTGCTATGTGACCTTGACAGCCCCACTTAATCCCGGAGCCTTGAGGTGGTTTCATTCATACCATTCTGAATATCACTCAGTTTCCCTTCAGTGGGGGTTTTAGTGAGAATTCATGCGGAGCTCTATGGAGAGAGCAAGTCCCCTGCCTTGTCAGAGGTGGTCCTCTCTGGAGAAGTCTATCTATTCCAGATACCGCTCAATTTTTTCCAAATGATTTATTAGGTTCATCCAAACACATTCCCACTGGCCAATTTCCCATCCACAAGCCTGTAGATAATATTAGCCATACAAGTGGGCTGAGATACAGATAATTCGAACATTTCTGGTTACCACGAAAGGAATAAAGTAAGAAAATAGGCAACCCTGTCAAGGTACAATAAAGTCTTGCAGACTTGCAAAGGAAAAATCTTAAAAGGGTCACCATTGTTTGAAATGACAGAGTCCCACCCAACATATTTTCGGAGGTAACCCCTGGATGTTCAGTCAGCACTACGTGGCACAGGTTATTTTGACCTCACTACTTAGAGCCAATTGTTTTGACTCCTCAATTTTGAAAATGAGATTGTTTTGACTTCCTCTCCCACAACTCCTGTTTGCTTTCTCCTGTTTTCCTCCTCTTCCAATATCCTTTCCAGGTACCCTTCTCCTCCCCAGTATCTTTCACTTTGTCTGGTTTTTTATTACCATCCCCAGTCCCCTCATGGCCTGAGTTATTCTCCTGCCCTTTCCATCCCAACATTTCAAAATATATGTTCATATCTTTTTTGGGGGTGAGCTAGGAAATAAATACAAAATGTCATCACTTATAATGAATAATATGAGAAAAAATAATCAGCATAAAATAAAGCACAACAGTCAAAAACACACACATAAATCTTTAAAAAAAACACATTTTGATAGAAAAATCAATACTTCATGAAATATGAAAAGTCAGACTTTGGAAAAATGAACTTAACAGAAATAATGCTCATAAAAGAAGATCCACTAATGTCTGGTAAAATTGTTATGGATACAAATCTGATCAATAAATCAAATCTTCATTGTAAAATTTAAATGGAAAAAAGAATTGATTTTGATAAAAATAATTTTAATAACATGAACATTAGAATGGAAAGAATGGAAAATGGTTTAGCTGGGTCTTACAGAAAACTGATCAACAAATTAAATTTGCTGGATGGAATGGATTCCCTAAAACTTCCTCAACAAAATTTAATCAATGCTGACAAAATTCCAATTTGAATATGCTTACTCAAAATGGTAGTATCTCTATGTCCTTAGGCTCAAAGTGGTAGAGTCAACACGGCACTGTGAAATGTCCTGTATTAATCCCAACAATTGACCTGGAGGTGCCTTAACAAGTTTAGTCCATAGTAGCAAGGCTTTTTTTTTTTAAGATTTTATTTATTTATTTGACAGAGAGAGACACAGCGAGAGCAGGAACACAAGCAGGGGGAGTGGGAGAGGGAGAGCAGGCTTCCCGCAGAGCAGGGAGCCCGATGCGGGGCTTGATCCCAGGACCCTAGGATCATGACCTGAGCCGAAGGCAAACGCTTAACGACTGAGCCACCCAGGCACCCCATCCATAGTAGCAAGACTTTTAACCTTAACCCAAAGAGTCTAACAGAGAATGAATTGTTACATGGGAGAAAGTTAAATTCTGGTCACTTGATAGAAGAACTTCAGTTTTCTTGAGATAGAGATACACTGGCTGTAGAAGCAACTGAACAGTTCTGCCTGCCATCCTTCTCACACGAGACTATTTCTATTTTCTATCCACATACAAGACCATCTGCCTTGTTCACCATTGTCTCTCCAATACCAACACTGTGCCTGGCACATAGTAAGTGCTGGACAAATTATGACTGAATGAATGAATGATGAGTCTTCTGCTCAACAGTATTTTAAAGACATAAGTCAACCCGTCTCTGAAAAATTCATAATAAATTATCCGAGTTCAATTCCTGGTGCTATTGCTTGCTAGGTCTATGACCCCATCATTTAACTTCTCTATGTCTAGTTTCCTTAACCATAAAATGAGAATAAGAGACATAATAACTCTATAGGGTTAATTGAAAGAATTAAATGGGAACCCTATATAAAGTACCAGGCAAAGAGCCTGACACGTAGTAAGAGCTTACCAACTGTTATCTATTAATATTATTATCACTACCATCATCTTTGAATAAAACTGACAATAAAAGTCAAATTGCTAGCCTTTTAAACACTTTATATTTACAAGAAAGAGATAATAACAAGTCTCATTTAGCAGAACAAATAATTATTTATTCAGCGGCAAGTGGCGATATGCTGAGAATATTGAGGGGTCAGTACAGATTCTGCCCAATTTCTTTACACTTTTGAAAGCAACCTCTACATGACTGAATAGTGATCACTGGTTTTTAATAGTAACAAGTGCTATTCTAATGATAATCATGAAGAACTATAAAATTCTGAAGTGCCTTTGAAAACGCCAGTATAGCAGTACAGTTAATAAGCTTTAATGTGTCCTAATTATTTGAGACATTATCATCATTTTCATGTGATTGAAGACACAGGGAGCGGAGTACTCTCTGTAAGCCCAGAAGTTCTTGGTTCAAATCCTAACCTCTCTACTTACCTGAAGTGACCCTGGGCAAACCCTGTAACTTCTTCAAATATTTTAGCTAATGTGTAAAATGAGGGAAGCAATCCCTAACGTAAGAAACTCACTGGGATTTTACGAAGCTCAAGTGAGTTACGCATATGGGTGGGAGCTGAGAGGATCTCGTGCGTTATCTCATAAATGAAGAAAATGAGGTCCCACAGAGACATGACTCACTGGATGCCACACTGCTAGATTTGGGGAGGCTGGATTCCTAAAGAAAACATCTACAAGTCAAGCTCTTTTGAGTAACTCAACTAAATTAAGTATCAAATAAAGCAAAACATGATTTCTCTTGCCTATTTGAAAAAAAGAAAAGTTTTAGTTTGAAAGAGGAAGTGCATTATTATTCTTGGTTTGCAACTATGCCAATCTGTAACATACAGGGTCTTCTCAGTGATGTTTAATTATAATAATAATGTTTTAAGACCATGTGCCTACAGAACAAAATGAGTAATTATAATGATGAGGATAATGTAATAAGAAGGATGGTGACAGTGCCAAGGACTAAGCGAGGCACTTAAACACACATTATCTTTTTGATTCTCACAATACTCCCAGGTATCTGCATTTTACAGATGAGAACACAGAGGTTCAGAAAGGTTCAGCAACTTGTCCAAGGTGATACAGCTAGAAAGTGACAGAGCCAATGGTTGAAACTCCAGTTTTGGTCTGACGTCCAAGCAGCTGTTTCCTTTACACAAGACTGCTTGTGGAAGGCCTGTGCAGACCTGATTATCTGAAGCCTGCCTTAGCCATTCCTCCTGGAGGTACATTTTCTCATCTGATGTAGGCCAGGCAAGACTATGAGCTGCTAGCTGTTACATCTCTCTCTCACTCTTTTGATTCTTTCCAGGTTCTCGAGTTCCATAAACCAGTATATATTTCACTGACCACCAATTCAGGCAGAGGCTACCTGGTCAGGGCTGTGCAGCCGGTCTACAGAAGAGCCAGCTGCCCTAGCTGCTCGACCTTCCCTCTGTGTGCACAAGACAGCCAAGGTGGAGGCAACTTGCTCATAAAGCAAAATAAAATGTATGTCACATCCTGCCTCCTCCAAGCCATTCCCTGCCCTACAGCCTGGTACCCACATATACATGAAAGGACATCAAATTCCACTTTTGGGGCTTGCCAGATGTAACTGTTTCAGAAGCCAGCAGATTCTACTGTTGCGGCAAGGGCTGCATGTGTATTGTGGGTCTGTCCCCATGATGCCTTGGAGAACGTGAGTTTCCCTAAAGAACACAGGCTGGTATGGGGCCCCCCATAGCACTCTTCTCACTGGAGGATTACCAAGCAGGGCTTCCCTTCTGATATCCCCAAGTGGACTTGTTGGACTTTATTGGTGTCTGCTACACAGTCCAGTCAGTGAAGCAATGGCAAATGTCTGCACTCCCTAGTTCTCTTTCTCTCTCCTTTATTGTACAGGTGTTCTGTTTTGGCAAAGAAATGTTAACCAGCCCTTAACAAAAGCAAATTCTGAGGTTTTTTTAAAAAAGGCAAGAAGAAAATCAACAAGGGTCCCCATTTCGATGGCCAAATGGCTGGATTGGAAAAGGTGGAAAAGGCCATCGTGAGAGCCTTGCCCACTGCAATATTTTGGTGTTTCACTGGCCAGGGTAAAAGTAAAGTCCAGAGGACGGTGCTTTGTTTCCTGCTTTTTCACACAGAGACTGCTTTTCCAAGTAAAGAAATGTTGACCAAAGAAAATAAAAGGAAAGACTGCCTCATTCTTTACCAACACAAAATGTGTAGCATTGTTCTAATTGAAGCAATATGCTTCCGAAGGTGAAGCAGTGTGGAAATAAAGTAACCTTTTTTGTGACTTGGCTTTAACTCTGGGCCTTCTCACATAACCTAGATGGACAGTTGCAACACAGCAAAGAATACTATAGCCTCATTGTTATGCACCCCCCCTTTTACACTCTGACTTTAACCCACACAATGACACTGTGTCTTTCAGGCCACAGTATGATTATTGTTTGGTGGACATAAAGGTTGGTAAAGAGAAGAAAACTATGGCTAGGAAAGTAAGGTTTAATATTGACTGAATATCGGCAGATATTTTAAGATTTATCCCAGAAAATAAAGAAATGGAAGAAATCTGGTCAGATGTTATTAATTAAAAAGAACTCAGGCTGAGGGAGTCGGAGGACCTCAGGGCATAAAGTAAGAGGACTGATCAGCTGTCCTGCGTGGCAGGAAGGGGATAAAGATTCACAGCTATTACTGTTTGCCTCCCAAGATCTCAGGACTGCAATGATGACCGCAGAAGTGACACAGAGTTTTCCTCCAAGGCCTCTAAGCCCACAACAGCCTCTCAGTTCTGAGCAATTAGTGTTTGCCCAGCGCTCTGCGGTGCCCACCGCTCCCCTCAAGATAGGTGTTGGAAGAGGTGCCGGAGAGCACATCAGGTACTTGGGAGAACATTTCTCTTCCAGAGAGCTTTGTTCAAGATGATCAACAAGTCACGGATTGTTTCCCTTTTCTTTTTTACAGACAGGTAAGGAAGATTTAATGAGTATCTACTATTTGCCGGCACTGCTGACTAGGAAGACAAATAAGAAAGCAACCTATTCTCTTCTGAATTCCTCACTTGCTTACAGCCTCCCCTAAATGCTGTCTTAGTCTAAAGTACAGTACAGCTGAAATGGTTTTGTTCCTCCTGGTCCCCTTTATGAGGAACCTGGGAGAAATTACTGTACGGTATGAGAACTAAGAACAACCGTACTTCTAAACAATTGGTTTACATTCATATTACGGCCACCTTGAACCATGTAACTGACCAGTTTCCCCTTTCCTGTGATGCTTAGGGACAAATGTTGGCCCACCAGGAGCCAGAAAGAAAGTCATTATGGTTTGAGTTTTCTGAACCTTATGCCAGAACCATTTTCTTGTTCTTTATTTTCCTTCTTTTGCTTCCTTCTTTCTCCACCTTTTAAAATTTATCTTTTTATTATATTTCATGTATCTGTATAAACTGGTTTTAATTTCTAGGACACGGTGGGGTCTGAGAAAACAAGCAAATAGTTGTTTTCCCCAAACTCTATTTCCAGAGGCTCTCATTACAAAGGAATTATTTATCTTTGGAGGGTAAAAGCAAAAATAACCAAGTGACAAAGAGAATAAACAGATCAGACTTTCAGCAGCTGTCCGTGAAGACATGGAGCAACAGATGTCAGGAAACCATGAAGTAGCCACATCGTCACTCACACACAATGGAGCTGGGGCCCATTTGGGGAAAACATTCTGATGTTTCCCAGATTTTAAAATAGAAGTGATTAAGTAATCTTTAAATTTAAACCCTAAACTTTTCAATGTGCATTCTATCTACTCAATCCAGCTTATTTTGGTCATTGACCATTTCCAGCCTCTATGGCCAGGAAAATCATCAGTAGAGAAGTCTTAAAAACACAAAAAGAACCAGATTTTGCATTTGCAGATTAAATGAAATTTTTGGAGCTTTTTTCACCTATTATTTTAATTGATTATCTTAGTGAATCATAGAAGCCCAAATAAACACCGTAAAAATAATTTTTAAACATTTATAATAAAGCAATAATTAGTATAAAAATTGAGCAGTATAAACTTTTCAAAATATTTATTCATTTGCTAAATATTGCTTGGGCACCTATATGGGCTAGACCCTGAGAATAAGGCATAAAACAAATCAAGTTTTGTTTTTACTTTCTTAAAACGTGCTCTTTTGGGGAATAGAAATATCAAACAAATATTCATACTAATAAATAGGTAATTTCCCAGTATGATCTAAGTATTACAAAAGGAAAATGCTATTATTCCAGCTATCTATTAAGTTGTAACAATCTACCTCAAATTTAGTTGTGTAAAACAACAATCATTCTGTTATGCCCATGATTTTATGGATCAGGAAGGTGAGCAGAGCACAGTATGGACAGCTCAACCCTGCTCCACAGTGACCTAGCCCTCAGCCAAGATGTCTGCAGCAGCTAGAGAAGACTGGGAAAATGTGAATAGGGGCTTATGTCTGTGGCCATGGATCTACTCTATCTCACATTGACAGGGAATTATAAATGTCCAAGATGAATTTTTCACTTCCATGTTTGTCCCCTGGTCTGAGATGACTGGTTCTCTGTAGCTTTTCTAAGTGATCCAGATGGGCTTCCTCATACCATGATAATACCAGAGTAAACAAACTTTTTAAATGGAAGCTGGATTCCCTGAGAATGAGACTTCCAAGAGGAAAGACACGGGAACTGCCAATCTTTCAAGGCCGGGGCCCACAAATTGGCATGGTGTCACTTCCACCATATTCTATTGATCAAACATTCAGAGTAATGACTAAGATTCAAGGGGAGGGGACATAGACCACCTCTTACTGGACAGCGTGTCAAAGATTTCTCCAGGACAAAAAAGCTTGAAATAATGGAATAGTAATTTCAAAGTGCTGAAAGAAAAAAGTTATCAAGTTATAATTCTATACCCAATTAAACTATCATTCTAGCATAGGGTCAAAATAAATTCATTTCAGGAAGATACTGAGGGCATGCAGAGAGAATTACTAAAGAATATTTGTCAAGAAGGAATTGAACACAGAATTAAGGTATAAGGTACTAAAAACATTAAGAGAAAGAAAATATGAGTAATCAATAAGCATTGACCATACAAATCAATATTTATAAAAATTACTAATTGGAATGCTATAAAAACAAGGTTTTTAGACAAGTTATATCTAACTAAAGTTAAGATATAATATGTAAGATAAAAGGGCATGATCAGATCTTCAAAAGGCTTAGATCTTTGTATTTTTTAGGAGGAGAAAAATACTGATTAACTTCAAAGTTAGTTAAATAAAAAGTACCTTTGTTGAAGTTTAAAAGTAACTGCCAAAAATGGGCGCCTGGGTGGCTCAGTCGTTAAGCGTCTGCCTTCGGCTCAGGTCATGGTCCCAGGGTCATGGGATCGAGTTCCGCATCGGGCTCCCTGCTCAGTGGGAAGCCTGCTTCTCCCTCTCCCACTGTCCCCTGCTTGTGTTCCCTCTCTCGCTATGTCTCTCTCTGTCAAATAAATAAATAAAATCTTAAAAAAAAAGTAAGTGCCAAAAGAATGAAAATTTAATGTATAACTCTTTAATAAAGATAAAAAATGGGAGAAAGGGGGCTACTTGATCAAAGCCATATGAGGCAGGAAAGCTTTTTTTAAAAAATAAGAAAGCATGATAAATAAGATGATAGAAAAAAAATCAAAGTAAATCAATAATCACAGCGAATGTAACAAGTAAGACTCACCATTTACATTTAAACAGTCTTAAAGTAGATCTAATTAAATCCAGCTATATGCTGTTTACTAAAGACCATTCTAAAAACATAAAACAAGTTTGAAAATAACAGGATTAAAAAAAAGACATACCAGGAAATAGTATGCAAAAGATATATGGTGTGTTTATAATATAAGACAAAATAAGTTTGCAAGAAACATAACTAGTAATTTTAAAAAGTCATTACATAACAATAAAAGAAAAATTCATTAAGAATAAGTATCTGTTTTGAATTTACATAGACCAACTATCACAGCCTCAAATTAGAAAAAAGTAAAAATTGGGCAGAATTACTAGCAGAAATTAACAAGCATAATCACAGTTGTAATATCTTGACAAACCTTTCTTAATAATTGATAAATTAAATACAAAAATATAGGATAATTGTTTTCTCGCTGTGTAACAAACAGATTGCAATAAAGTTAGTCACCTAAAATAGCAACCATTTATTATCTCACCATTTCTGTAGGTGAGAAGTCTGTATTCTCTGCTCTGGGCCTCACAAAACTGAAATCAAAGTGTCAGCTGAGCTGCATTCTCACGTGGAGCTTAGAGTCCTCTCAAGCTCATTCAACTAGTTGGCAGAATTCAGACCCTCATGGCTACAGGGCTGAAGTCCCCATTTTCTTGCCATCTGTTAGGAAGGGCTCTTAGAAATCACTCTTGGGTACTAGCCACCTTCCTTTGATTACTCAGAGTTAACTTATTAGTAACCTAATCAAGGGAGTAAAATCTCCTGACAGTCACAAGTTCTGCACACACCCAAGGGGAAATTTGATTTAATGGACATTAATAGAACAATGTGTACAACAGTTACAGATATGCCAAAACTTACCATGTATAAAAAGCACAAAGCAAGTCCCAATAAATACCAAAGAATCTTGGCGTGTAACTGATTTGAGCACCTGCACTGTGTCTTATGTATGCTACTGTAACAAATACTAATTACAAAGTGCTCACACACAATACCTAAAGAATCTAATGATTATAAAAGAACGATATATAGCCATATTTAATAAAACAAGATATCAAAATCAGTAAGATAAAAAATATTTAAAATAATACAAGCAAACGTTTTGAGGTAACTAATAGTTCAAAGAGAAAATCATGCTTGAAGTTAAAAAAATACTTGAGATAATACAAATCAAAATACTATATAATAAAAGTGGTGAAATGCAGCTAAAAGTGGATTAAAGGAAAATTTATAGCCTTTATGTGTTTATGATAGGAACAAACAAACCAAGACTTCAACTTAAATAAAAGAGAAGGAAAGAACAACAAAACAATCTCAAAGAAAGTAAAAATAAAATAATGATAAGTGAAAGTAATGAAAGAGAAAAAAAAACTATCAAGAAGATCAACAAATCAAATACAAATTAGAAGGTAAACATGGTGCACCTGGCTGGCTCAGTTGGTGGAATGGGCGACTCTTGATCTCAAGGTCATGAGCTCAAGCCTCATGTTGGGCATGGAGCCTACTTAAAAATAAAATGCTATTAAGAAAAAGTAAATAATAATAGATTATGTTCCTAATCATAGATTAAACTAATAATTATAGAAAATATAAATACTATGAGAATAATTTGAACAACTTTAATATATTTGAAAATTCAGATAAAATAAATTTTTTTTAGAAAAGTAAAACTCATCAAAACTGGCTCAAGAAATAAAAACTTTAATATACTCATTTAAAAAAATTGACTCAGTAATTTAAAATATGTATCTTCAAAAAAATAAAATAAAAACAAAAACCCCCCCAGGCCCAGATATTTTACAGTCATTATACCTATTCTTTGAGAAGTAGATACCACCAAATGTACACACAGAAAACAGATAAAGACACATTGCTCTGCAATTCACTTTATGAGGTTACTTTATGAAAATCTTGATTTAAAAATAATAACAATAGAACTAAGGCAATATGAGTAAAGAAAATAAAGAACAATGTAAAATATGAACATAGAACTTATAAACTGACATAAACATGATAAAATATTAGCAAACTGAAGCCAGCAAAGTAAAAAAAAAAAAAAAATCACATCACTATAAACATGGATAAGTGAGTATTTTTAACATCAGTAAATCTATATATCAGAAATATAGTTTTTATATACCAGAAATATTAGGAAATACAAATTTCAAAAGCTATCACTAAATCTAACAAGAGATATGCAAGACACTCAAGAAGAATATTACTTAACTATACTGGAAAGAGTGTATTAATTAAAAGAAAATAGATACTATTTTCATAAATGAATAGACTCAATAACATAAAATGCCATTTTTTCACAAATTAATCCAAAAACTCAATATAGTTGCAACTAAAATCCTAGTAGGTTACTTTCTGGAACATGATAAGTTGACCCTACAATTTATATGCAAGGGCAAATAATAGAGAATAATTAAGACAATTTTTGAGGAAAAAGAACAAGTATTAAAACAAGACTTATTTTAATGTAGTATTAGTGGTAAAACAATTACACAATTTTGAGTGCTTTTATGTATCAGATACTGTCCCAAGGATTTTATAAGCATATGCCAACTTAATTGCCATAACAACCGTCGGGTAGTTACCAGTACTTACTTCATTTTACAGAAGAAGAAACTGAGGCACGGAGAGGCTAAATAGCATGCACATGGTCAAAGACCATAATATAGTGGAGGTAGGGTTCAAACACAGATGTCAGACCTGTACACATCCTGTGCCACACTCCACAAACCAATCTAATAACTGACAGTGTGGTTTTGGTGCATAGATGCACAAAAACAGAGAACCAAGTTGAGAGATCAGAAATGGAATAAAACAGTTTAGATAATTGGCAAATTGACAGAGGACAGAGGTGTCATTATAAATCAATGGGGAGAGAATGAGTTATTCAACAGATGGTAGGAAAAATTATATAGATGCATGGGAACAAAGAAAATGAGACCCCAGCTTAATATCTTATGTGAACATGGAGTGAGAAAAGACCCCGAATGGCCAGAGGAATGTTGAAAAAAAGCAAAGCTGGTGGCATCACAATTCCGGACTTCAAGCTCTATTACAAAGCTGTCATCATCAAGACAGTATGGTCCTGGCACAAAAACAGACACATAGATCAATGGAACAGAATAGAGAGCCCAGAAATGGACCCTCAACTCTATGGTCAACTAATCTTCGACAAAGCAGGAAAGAATGAATGTCCAATGGAAAAAAGACAGTCTCTTCAACAAATGGTGTTGGGAAAATTGGACAACCACATGCAGAACAATGAAACTGCACCATTTCCTTACACCACACACAAAAATAGACTCCAAATGGTTGAAAGACCTACATGTGAGACAGGAGTCCATCAAAATCCTAGAGGAGAACACAGGCAGCAACCTCTTTGACCTCAGCCGCAGCAACTTCTTCCTAGAAACATTGCCAAAGGCAAAGGAAGCAAGGGCAAAAATGAACTACTGGGACTTCATCAAGATAAAAAGCTTTTGCATAGCAAAAGAAACAGTCCACAAAACCAAAAGACAACCGACAGAATGGGAGAAGATATTTGCAAATGACATATCAGATAAAGGGCTAGTATCCAAAATCTATAAAGAACTTATCAAACTCAACACCCAAAGAACAAATAATTCAATCAAGAAATGGGCAGAAGACATGAACAGACATTTTTCCAAAGAAGACAACCAAATGGCCAACAGACACATGAAAAAGTGCTCAACATCGCTCGGCATCAGGGAAATCCAAATCAAAACCTCAATGAGATACCACCTCACACCAGTCAGAATGGCTAAAATTAACAAGTCAGGAAATGACAGATGTTGGCGGGGATGTGGAGAAAAGGGAACCTTCCTATGCTGTTGGTGGGAATGCAAGCTGGTGCAACCACTCTGGAAAACAGTATGGAGGTTCCTCAAAAAGTTGAAAATAGAGCTACCATACGATCCAGCAACTGCACTACTGGGTATTTACCCCAAAGATACAAATGTAGGGATCCAAAGGGGTACGTGCACCCCGATGTTTATAGCAGCAATGTCCACAATAGCCAAACTGTGGAAAGAGCCAAGATGTCCATCGACAGATGAATGGATAAAGATATATATATATATATATATATATATATATATATATACACACACACACACACACACACACACATACACAATGGAATATTATGCAGCCATCAAAAGGAATGAAATCTTGCCATTTGCAACGACGTGGATGGAACTGGAGGGTGTTATGCTGAGCGAAATAAGACAATCAGAGAAAGACAGGTATCACATGACCTCACTGATATGAGGAATTCTTAATCCCAGGAAACAAACTGAGGGTTGCTGGAGTGGTGGGGGTGGGAGGGATGGGGTGGCTGGGTGATAGACATTGGGGAGGGTATGTGCTATGGTGAGCACTGTGAATTGTGCAATACTGTTGATTCACAGATCTGTACCTCTGAAACAAATAATACAATATATGTTTTAAAAAAAAAGAAGAAGATAGCAGGAGGGGAAGAATGAAGGGGGTGGAAATCGGAGGGGGAGATGAACCATGAGAGATGATGGACTCTGAAAAACAAACTGAGGGTTCTAGAGGGGAGGAGGATGGGGGGATGGGTTAGCCTGGTGAAGGGTATTAAAGAGGGCACGTTCTGCATGGAGCACTGGGTGTTAACGCAAACAATGAATCATGGAACACTACATCAAAAACTAATGATGTAATGTATGGTGATTAACATAACATAATAAAAAAATATCTTATGTGAATATACAGCCACATGTATTAAAAGTTTTAATGTGTAAATTAAAATATTAAAACTTTAGAAGAACACATAAGATAAAATCTTTATGGTTTCAGGGTAAGGAATATTTCTTAAACAAGACATATTATAAAGAACTGGAATTTAATTACTAAATTAAAATGAAATACTTCTGTGTGGCACAAATCATAAAGAAGGAAAACTATAAACCACAGAATGGATACTGATTATTTGTAACTCAAGTAACCAATAATTTGTGGAAGTCAGAGTTCAAAGAGCTTTTATGAATCCATTTTAAAAGTTAACCTAAGAGAAATGGGCAAAGGATAGGAACAAGTAATTGACTAGAATCTAAGTTAGATTGAGACAACTTTTTTGTTTATTTGTTTAAATTTTATTATGTTATGTTAATCACCATACATTACATCATTAGTTTTTGATGTAGTGTTCCATGATTCACTGTTTGCATATAACACCCAGTGCTCCATTCAATACGTACCCTCTTTAATACCCATCACCAGGCTAACCCATTCCCCCACCCCCTTTCCCCTCTAGAACCCTCAGTTGGTTTCTCAGAGTCCATAGTGTCTCATGGTTCGTCTCCCCGTCCGATTTCCCCCCCTTCATTTTACCCTTCCTATTATCTTCTTCTTTTTTTAAAACATGTAATGTATTGTTTGTTTCACAGGTACAGGTCTGTGATTCAACAGTCTTACACAATTCACAGCGCTATGAATTGGGACAACTTTTTAAGGGTAAAGTGGTTGGAAAGACTTTTCTCTCTGCCTTGTGTATGGTTGGACATAGCTAACTAAGCCTTGGCAGTCTTCTTTCATTCAACAAATATGTTTTAAGAACTTACTATATGCCAGGGCCAGAACAAACAAGCTCCCCACTTTCTTGGGGCTTTCTTTTTAGTAGGGAAGATGGCAATTATCAGGCAGATAAATAAATATCAATTAGTAGTAAGTATTATGAAAAAGAGTTAAGTGAAACAAGGTAATGTGGTGGGGGGCGGTGATTTAGATGGGTGGTCAGGGCAGACATCCCTTAGGAACTGAGGTCAGAAAGATAAGGAATAAAACATGCAAAAATCTGGCCAGAAAAACCTCCAGGTACTGCCCCCAGAGGCTGGGATATGTACTTAGACTTTCATAAATTCCCTAACATCTTCATGTCATTGAATTATACCCTCTCCTTTAAGACTATGTTTTGTAAAGAAATAAGGATTTTATCACTTGATTAGAATTTCTGCCCATTTGAAGAGCATTCCAGAGCAACACAGCAGCCTTGAGATTGTAGGTGTGGGGCCTCAGAGGCTAGGAGTTAGGCAAGGGTCTCAAAGCTCATGAGATCCAAATTTTTGAGACTTTGGGTAATTTACAAAAAATAATCTAAACCACCATCCCTTCCCCAATCCCTAAACACACACACTCTAACACTCCTTTTCTGTTTTATTGGTGCTGGTGCTCTCCTTAATATTTATGACTCACATACTATTGTTTACTGTCTGTCTTCTCCACTAGAATAAGCTCCCTCAGGGCAAAGGTTTTTGTCTCTCTTGTTCACTACCAGTATAGTACTGATACGGAGTAGGCAACCAATAAATACTTATTGACTGAATGAATCAGGGTTAAAACACTGAACACCAAGGGTCTAACTCTACTGACCTGGATTGTGCCCCAATTGTAAGTCACCTAGTTTTATTTCTCTTTAATCATATTATAAGCAATTCTAGGACAGTTCTGTATTTTATGACACTTCTGTATTCCCCCATTATACCTAAACCAACACTGGGTATATAGCCAGATTCCACCTAAATAGTAATTGTTCAAATGACTGTTTTCTAGGGCTGTGCTGACTAAAGGCAGGGCAACAGAGAAAATGACACATTAACCTGAGGGCTTAGTCCTTACAAATCTATAAAAGCTGTTAAAGACATGTTCATGAGTTAGAGAAGGAACCATTTCACTGAATTCTTGCAGTCAATGCGCAGAGATGGAACTCTCCAACAAGAAACTAATTTATTAGACTTTTTATAAAAAGTTACCCCACAGGTAACCTAACTAATGCTGCTATAACTACAAATCAATGTTCACACTGACAGGGAGTCTGTATTTTGCCCAAAGAGGTTTTGGAAGCTGTCAGTGTTGATAAATAGAAGTTAATGAATGGAATGAAAGAAAATACGAACCACGGAGACTAAGATGAATATGAACTACTCCTGACCAATGAAGAGTTCCCTTATGTATCTACCCACTGCTTGGTTTTGTTTGCTTAGCAACTAGGATATCTCCTAAATTTATATAGTGCCTATCAAATAGTCACTGTTCAACCGAGCGGGTCCAAGTACAGAAGACCTAAAGACTCACTTATTGAAACTTCTCCTACACTGACACGCTACTGATTTGCGATTTTCAGAACCACCACTACTGCCGGTTAAGTTTCTATCTCCTGGAAGGCCTAATGGAATGGAAGCACACTCCTTAGAGACTACCTGAGAACCTTCTAACTCCTAATGGACTTTTTAATTCCTAGCCAAGATCAAAGCCCTAAGTAGAGTTAGAAGGGGGAGCAGGTAATAAGTTTGGTAGAGCAGGTGGGAAGAAGGGAGAAGGCCTAAGGCAATCCTTACAAAATGAGGTTGCATAAGCAACCTACATCAGAATCACCAAGGGATGCTTGGTTAAAATACAGCTCCAAGGCCCCTTCCCAGACCCACTGACTCAGAATCTGTTGGGGCACATATTAAGGCACACTGAAGTTTGATAAGTGTTCTAGATAAAAGAGAAGGCAGGTTCTGGTATCTTCCCTAGATTACCACTGTTAGGAGCATAGTCTGGGAGCCACAAACCTCAGGAAAGTGGGGAAAAATGGGTGATGAAATGAGGCATCACTCTGAAGTAGGTATGTAATATAGATGAGCTGGGTCAAACCAGACCACAACTAAGACACAGCATATAAGTGCAGACCACCAGATAAATTAATAATGCAATCACTGAGATGACTTTGCTAACCACATTAGCAACAAGGCACCTGGTTGTCAGAGCAAGATGTGTGGCAAAAGTAATTCAGGGTCAACAGGCCTTTTTCTGTAAAAGGCCAACAGTACATATTTTTAGGCTCTGCAGGCCATATGGCCTCTACTACAACTATTCAGAGCCACCCACCATTGTACCATGAATGCAGCCATAGAAAATACATAAACATAGGGGCATGGCTGTGTTCCAATAAAACTTTATTCACAATTACAGGCAGAATATGGCCTGCAAGCTGTAGTTTGCTAACCCACGCTGTAGTTTACCTTGGGAAAAAAAAAATGTAACCAGTCATTTGCTTATATTCCAATCTGAAACTGTGTGGTTCTGTGTCATGGGTTTGTGCTTCACGCATTCTCTTTATTTACATATAAACTGGAAGAAAGTACATCAAAAACACATGAAGAACAACTGATTACGAATATTTTTTGGTTTTCCCTAAATTTTCCACTACTTTCTGGATGTAATTATTTATAATTTCCTTCTGGAATTCTTCTATAATCAGAAAAAATACTATTTTAAGAAGAAAGAAGGAAATCAGCTAGTTTGTCTGTTCCTTGAGCTTCAGCAGATAAGCTCTGCTTGGAGTTTACAAATCTTTTGTGTTGAAAACAATCCAGCCCCCACCCTGCTTGCAGATAATGTAAAAACTCAAGTCCTGCTCATTGGTACAAGCAAAAGAGGAGCAGAGAGGACAAGGGCAATTCAGCAGTTAACTGCACAAGCTTTGCCCAATGATCCTAATTTCCATGATTTTAATAATAATGAGTGAAACCCAAAGTGTTAAGTTGCACTTTCTACCTCAGCAAAACGGAGTGATAATTGTGTGGAGAATAATTTTATGGGTGAAGTGTGCCCTGTATTGTAAAAGATTAGAATAAAGTGCTCTAATACACAATGTCTTAGCAGGTGCAGGCACTTACCTGAGCAATTAAAATCTTCTTAATATACAAATCACAGCCAATGAGACTGCTGGCATGACAGAATAGATCTTTCAGGACACAATGTGTTTGTCTCGAACAGGTCCCCCCCACCCCCTGGCTTTATTTATTTATTTTTGCTAGCAATCGTTTGTAGATCTTTTATTTGAAAAAGAAAATTGACCAAACATAGATAATTTGCTCCAAATATACCCAAGCACATTCATTCTCTTACAAATCCATTCAGACCACAAAAAAGCTATTAAGTACTTACTATGTATGAGGCACTGTGCTGGGTGCCGAATAGGCTATTTTGGGACCAATTATAATCATCTTCCCCACAAACAGAGGAAAGCACTTCTGGATGATGGCTACAAGTTACCAGGCTGGTGAAAACTGGCCCTCTGAGTCCTCTGCAAGACATTGGCATTCTATCCAATTGGTTAAATTCGTGGTCTAGGTGCCAGACTAGCATTTAACAGAAGGGCAATCCTCTGGAGGTAATGGTGCGGGTGAGAGGTTCAAGAGGAACCAAGTTAACGCAGGCACCAGTTCCTCTCCTCCCTCATCTCTTCAGCTCATCCCAAACTGGCCTTTGCCTCTCTCTTCCACAGAAAAAATGACCCTTAGAAAGATCACCAATGACTAAATTTCCAAATCATTTATCAGCAGACCTTGACAGGAATTTGACATGGCCACTCTTTCTTGCCTCAAAATCCATCATTTCCTCGACATTCAAGATATCACACACCTCACTCTTCCTTCCCAGTCAACGTGGCTGATTCTTCTTCCTCTTCCTGGCCCATATTAAGTGCCCCAGGGTTTAGTCCTTGTTCCCCTTCTCAAATCTACAACTCACTCTCTCAGTGAGTTATAGTCCCATAGCTTTAAATTTGAATTATATGCTGATGACTACCGAACTTATATCTTCAGTCCAGACTTGTTTCCCAAAGTCCAGACTAATGTATCTGAAAATTCACCTGACACCTCCACCTGGATGCCAAGAATGGCTGTTTCAAATATATATGTCCCAAAATGATCTAACTCACAAAACCTGCACCATCCACAGCCTTCTCCATCTCAATGTATTGCAACTTCATCATTCTAGGGGCTCAAGGAGAAAACTTGGGAGTCATCCTTCACCCCTCTCTTTCTCTTCTATCTCACACTCGCTCCATCAGGAAATCCTGTTGGCTCTACTTCCAAAATATATACAGAATTGAATTCCTTTTGACCACCCCCACTGCCACATCAATGTCTAAACTCCTATCATCTTTCAATTGGACAACTGCCATGGCCTCTGGCAATAATCCTGGAAATCAAGGGAGGACTAGGAGTATCTCATCTCTGGTTCATTTTGATGGTGCAGCAATCGGTTCAGGCTGCCCCAAAAGGTTTTAGAGAACATGTTAACTACAGTACAGTTTTGATAGGCAGAGAAAAATAAAATGGAATAGTTTGGCCTCTTAAAACACTAGAAGATTTACAGGAAGTGTTTAAAACTAGCTTAAGTGACCCTTGATCAATGCCACAATAAGTCATTCTTTATATTGTAGGCATGCTGTTGGGATTCATTTGTTAGTTTTTTAAAGAGAGAGAGAAAAAAAAAGAAAGTAGTAGAAGATTATCCAGATTGCATGAATCAGCCTGT
Source organism: Eumetopias jubatus (assembly GCF_037043125.1). Taxonomy (NCBI): domain Eukaryota; kingdom Metazoa; phylum Chordata; class Mammalia; order Carnivora; family Otariidae; genus Eumetopias; species Eumetopias jubatus. The sequence goes on along the minus strand of NW_028274815.1, from coordinate 61,922,005 downwards.
CTGTATGTCTGGGGGTAAATCTGTTTTGCTTAAAGATATCATTGGCAAGGAAAGGATGACCACAAATATGTTCTTTCTCCTGGAACAATTTTGGCTTCTTCACATTGACACAATGATGACCACTATGGGTGGGCACAAAAACATTCTGCTGTGAAAAGCAGGGCTGTCTGGTTATGTGAATACACTGCCTTAGCATGGTGGCCTGCATGCCCCTCAACCATCTCCACAGGTGGTGAGAATATCATGAGCATCATGACATACAAGTGTCAAAACATTTCCATCAAAAATCTTGCACCTTTGCATATGGGTATACAGGCCATTTTATCAGATGCCTATCCTCTGAGGTAAGGCCCAGCACTTGGAAATTTAAAAAGTAAACCCTTTGGAGTGCCTGGGTGGCTTAGTCTGTTAGGCGTCCAACTCTTGATTGCAGCTCAGGTCATGATCTCAAGGTTGTGAGATAGAGTCCCACATCAGACTCGGCACTGAGTGTGGAACCTGCTTCAGATTCTCTCTCTCCCTCTCCCTTTGCCCCTCCCCCTGACTTGTACATTCCCTCTCACTCTCTTTCTCTCTAAAAAAATAAAATAAAATAAAAACTAAAAAAAATAAAAAGTAAAGCCAGCAATTTTGATGCAGATTGTCTGTAGACCATGTATTTACAAATTCTGATATAGCTGACCAAGCATAGGATTGGGTTTTAGCAGCCCAGGGCCCAAGTTCAACCACTTCACTGCGGCAACTTTTTTGCCATTCTGAGCCTTTGTTTTTACATCTATGAAAGGGAATAATGAGGTTCTAGCAAACATTATTTTCTTGTTAGGCAGTTCTGGTGAAATAACATGAAAATGCTTTGAAAACCCAAAGCACTAGACAAATCTAAGTGACTATTTTTAACTCTTTTGAACACATTGTCTTGTTCTTATTGTTTCCAGTCTGATTTTTGGTAAAATTTTTATTTATGGGCCAATTTTATATCCATGACCCTACTAAAGCTTTTTTAGAGTGCAAAATGCGTCTTTTTAAATATAGGAACCACTTCAACAATGAATTATGCAACACTACATCAAAAACTAATGATGTAATGTATGGTGATTAACATAACATAAAAAAAAGGAACCACTTCAAAATTAAGAGTTTTATTTTTATATATTTCACAAGAAAGTAGTGAGAAAATTGATTTTCTCCCCACTTTATCAAAAGTATGTGATGAGCCTTGTTATCACATACAAAGTAATTAAAAAAACAAGAAAGGATAAATGTGACCCCAACCATCACATAGCAAGTTGGACAATTTTGGTGAAGTGCAATGCTGTGTACCAACATCTGTAGGAAAAGTCTTCTCAGTTATAAATCAACCCCACAGTGGAGAGTTAAAAACAGTTGCTTTTCCCAGCTCATGAGAGGGAGAAACCAGTGTGGAGACTTCTCCTGCGTCAGCAGAGAAGGCAGTACAGCTGGAGTTGGGTGGGCACTGATGCCACCCCCCATATGTCTGCCCACCTCCATGCTCCCTGCAGCTGCAGTAGATATTCTCAAGGGCCAACATATCTCTTCTTCTCTGGCCTGGGAGAACTTGGTCAGTGCTATGCAGAGAAGCCCAAAGGCCAACCAATGAGGAATGGGAGTCAGAGGATGAACACCCCTAGGTTCCCCATAACTAGGTGAGATAATTCTAAGGCACCAACCCTCAGAGGAGCCCCAGAAAGATGCAGCCCCAATTCCCCATAATGGATATCTGCTCATCAATATACCCTGTATTGACTCCTATAACCTTATCCGACTCTCCCCATAACCTCATGTGTGCTTCCTGGGATCAACTCCCAAATAAACTACCTGCACCTAAGTCCCTTATCTCATGGTCTGCTTTTGAGGAAACCCAAACTAAAGCAACAGGCTTTGGAATCATTCTTATACATTCTAATCCTTGTTTAATCACTTGCTAGCTGTCTCGCCTTAAGCCAGTTATTTAATCTTTCTAAACTTCAATTGCCTTATCTGTAAAATACAGGTGATAGTAACTATGCCAACTTTGTATGACTATTGTAAAGATTACATAAGATGTAAAACAAACAGTACAGAACCATGCACTTGATAAAGGCTCAATAAATGCTGGCCATTGCAACTGTGGTTGTAAAGAAGACACTCCCAACAACCGTAAGACACTATTCACTTCCATCCAACTAGGAGAACTTTACAAATCTGAACAATATTAAGTATTGGTAAGATTATGGAAAAATAGGAATGTTCACGTTCTGCTGCTGGGGGAGAAGTGGATATAACTATTTAGGCAAGCAACTGACAACAGATAGTTAAGTTGGAAAAAATTATATCTATATCTATAACTATATGCTATGATCCAGTTAATTCCTATCCTGGAAATATGACCTAGAGAACTCTCATGCTGTTCTCCAGAAAACACATGTAAGAATGTTCATGGAGGCACTGTTCATTATCATAAAAAAACAGAGATAATCCAGATTCCTTCAGTAGGGGAAAGGATAAATGAATGGTAGTATATTTATATACAGGAGTACTATATAGCAGTTAAAATAAATTATTTCTATATTGATCAAAACATGTTAAAATTATAATGCAAAGCAAGATAAAGAAGGTTATAGAACATCAGAGCAAGATGAAACTTTTTTGTGTGTGAACTTTTCAAAATGTACAATTTAATTCTACATGGTACTTATGGACCCCTAACTTACAAGTAAAATTCAAAAACAGGGAAGCAGAGAATGCCCTCATTTCATTAAAATGCTGATCACTGGGGACATATGCTTGAGGGTATATGCTGGAGGGTGGGTGCCTTAAACAATACAAATTTATTTTCTCACAATTCTGGAGGCTGGAAGTCTGAGATGAAGGTGTCAGCAAGGCTGGTTTCTTCTGAGGCCTCTCTCCTTGACTTGTAGACGCCATCTTCTCCCTATGTCTTCATATGGCCTTCAGTCTATACCTGTCTGGATCCTAATTTCCTTTTCTCACAAGAAGACCTGTCATATTGGACTAGGGCCCACCCAAAGGACCTCATTTTATCTTAATTACCTCTTTAAGGACCCTGTCTTCAAATGCAGTCATATTCTGAGGGACTAGGCGTCAAGACTTTAACATATGAATGTGGGTAGAGGCACAATTCAGCCCATAACATTTACCAAAAAGAAAGAATAATACCTACATGTAAATAACTGGTAAAGACCAGTAAGAAAAACAAAACCAAAACAATGAAAATAGAATTGTGCAATTAACAAAGTAATGGAGGCTGCCTAGAATAAAATACCATAGTTCAGGCCAGCTTAATCTTCAGTTAGACAAGAACTTCTGCTTTGGCCCTCTACAGGAAACAAAGATGGGAGAGCATTACCACGTTCTGTGATGGAACCACAGAAGTATAAAGGTTAGTCCTCTCTGCTAAGCGGCTTCTAGTCAAACAGTCACCTGTACATTCAGACTACAATTATGCATTTAATTGTGGGTTGGTTGGATTTGTTTGTTTATATTCGAGTACAGACTCCTTCACAAAGGATTTGAGTCAGTTCTTAAAACACATGGTGGCAATTTGAGACTACGGCCCACCACCGAAGTTGTACAGGGAGAAGCCATAGAGAATGGGAGCCATTGCCTTTTTCATTCCTGCCTGCCTTGTCTCTGACCATGTCGATGTTGTTTTGATGTTCTGCCAACTGAGGCCAAGCACCCCAAAAGGCTGATCAATTCCCTGGTGAAGGCTGATGAAATTCAAATATATGTATTTATCAACTGATTTATCACATTTCCTCCTCGAAAATGGTCCACAGTTATGCCATCAGCTGTGCAAGAGCTGCTGTAAACTGGCTCACTATGCTCCCCCAAACCACACTGAAACAGGCACCCAGAAGCTCTCAACTCTGGCTTCACTTCATGTCTATCCTTTGCCTGACTATGACCTGCCTCAAAGGAGGCACCCAGCAGCATCAGGGCAATGTGTGCACCTCCTACTCTGGCTGTGCCGAAGCCCCCTCTCGCTGATGCCAAAGACCTGTCAACTCGTATCCCTTCTTATCCATTCAAACGGAGTGCGTGATCCCCTCGAGGATCAGAAGGCAGCCTGTGCCCATCAAGGCACTTAGAAACTGCAAAACAAAACAAAACAAACAAACAAACAAAAAACCAGCCTCCAGAAGCCAGACAATCATGTCAGCCAGCCTGGTCAGACTTGCACATGCTTCTGAACATGGCTAACTGAAGGGTCCTGTTAATGCAACTTGCCTTCGATATGCACCTGCAGGAAGCTTTCCTTTCCTGGCGCTTCCCTGTCCAAACTCATGGAGATGTCTTTACTTTCCTTGGAGATTTTCGCCTGGCTTCCAAACCAAGGCAGGAGAGTGGCAGGGCCAGGGGGACTTGCATCATTTTAGCTGCAGGGTCCGGCTCCTACCACCCTCTCTGCTCTATGACCCAGCCAGCACTCATGATGCATTGTCCCATCACCTTCACCATTTATAGCACAAAAGCTATTTAGCCAGTGCCTGCAACCCTTCAGCTTGCAGTGCCTTGACAGCAGAGGTTATAGGAAAAAAGAGAGAGAGGGGGACAAGGGAAGAGAGAGAGAAAGAGAGAACAATGTGCAATTGGCACTGCATTAGAGATGGAAAAAGTACTTAAAGCCTGCAACATTCATCAAGACTGAATACATAAATGCCACATTTTGAATAAGCGAAGCAAAAGACAATGACAAAGGAAAGGCGCATTGCTTCAGGAATCTCTATCATTTTCATTTGCTGCTGTCAGGAACCTGTTTTTTGCCTCTCACTCTATCAGCCATTATAGCATTAATGAAGTAACCTCACATAGTTATTGACTGGCTTGTCAAAGGCCCTGCCTGATCCCTTAATAGAAACCATTGGTCTTCAGTTAAAAATGGGGTGAGCTGGGAGGTGCTGTGGGCATGTGCTGAATTTCAAGTGCACTCCTGAGGTTATCAAAAGCCATGAAATGCAAATTATTATATTTTTTAAACACACAGATTTCATGCAACTGAGCATATAAAATTGACTAATATTGTACTTTATGCATGCCTTATAATGTTTTCAAATATGCTCTGCATATGTTCTTTTCCCAGAAAGTTGTGGGTGGTATTTGAATAAGCAGAGGTAGGCCTAGTTTTATTTTGTTCCTGAGTCCTCTCCTGCTTGCTGTAAGTTGGCACTTCTCTCTAATATAGAGCCATGCTGATGCACTGTCTACTCAAACACCACCACCAGTCCTTTGTCTGAATTTCAGTTTCAGATCAAAATAATTTTCTTTCATGGTTTCCCCACACACACCTAAAGTATCCAGATCTTCAAGCCAGTATATCATTTACAAGCAACTGCAGATTGGCAGGAGGTCTAAAGAATAAATCCCTGTCCCAGAAGGCAGTAAATTGGAAGAATAATCCTAGATGTAGAGTGTTTAATTCCAGTACCACAATACCACAGAGCAGATATGTTAAAACGTAAGTACCGTCAGACAGAAAAGGGTAAAATATGAAAAGTCAAGGACAAAACACTTGGAAAGTTGGTTGTATTTCTGAGTCAGGAGGAGCAAATACAATAATTATAGGGTCAAGCTTGAGGGGGTCTACAAAGAGGCTGATGAGAATGCACACCTCACTTCGTTTTTTGGGCACATAGCATGCTGGCTTCGTATTGGTATTTAATTGGATCATTCTCCTGGTATAAAGCTCTGACCTTTTCTCAGCTTCTCTGGGGAGGAAACGTGGTGTCTATGTCTGTTGATTTGCATTATGGCTCCCCCAAACTGGCTCTCTTTGACAGTAGATTATGTGCATTTCTTACCTTTGAGGTCATCCAAAAACTAAGAACAAGAAGCTCAAAAATTTCTTCTCTGCATATTTTACACTCAAATACCTTATTGCTTCTCTTTGCCATCAGCACTAGCTCAATTCAGCTGCTTCCTCACGTGGATCATCTAGACTCACTGACATACAGTATATTTTCTCATTCAGGAATGAAATTAAAGACCTAAGACTTGGCCACCATATAAATATCGATGGTTCAACTTCCAAAAGTTTAACTTAGTTGAGAGAAATATTGACTAGCTCCCATCTTTAGTCCATTACATTCAAGCAACTATTTCATTAACCTAGAGAAAGAACGAAAATGCATTTCCTTCTAAGCCATTGCTCTCTTTTAGACTGGACCTAAATTCTTAAAGAAAAACATTATTTCTTGCAGTTTCTTTCATACGTCCAGAAAGCCCTCCCCAAAACACGAAGTTGTTAGGGTACACACTCTCCTCGATCTCTGGCCTTGATGGTGGCCAATATTGCCTGCATTAGGAAGATGTTTATCACAAGGTAGATAGTACAGACCTAGGTGTGAACAAGGATTACAGACTTCTTGAATGTATAAGCTCAAATCAAAAACAGAAATGTATCACTCATCGCTATTTTGAAATTTCTAGTACATTTCTCGTATGTGAATAAACATACCATTATAAATCCATATAACTTTAGAACCAGAAGCCACTTTCATGCAATTTTTTTTAAAGATTTTATTTACTTATTTGACAAAGAGAGCACAAGTAGGCAGAGCAGCAGGCAGAGGGAGAGGAAGAAACAGGCTCCGTGCAGAGCAGGGAGTCTGACTCCGGGCTCGTTCCCAGGGCCCCGGGATCATGACCTGAGCCGAAGGCAGACGCTTAACTGACTGAGCCACCCAGGTGCCCCCTTTCATGCAATTTTAGTTCAATGTTCTCATGCTAGTCGCAAAGAAAACAGTGTCCCAAATAAGGTAAGTGACTTGTTCAAGATCACAAATAAGTCACTGACATTTATGCATTCACTTATTCAACATACATTTATTTGAGCACCTCATACTTATGGGGCACTGGAATAAAACCCAGATATATTATATATATATATATAATATATATATATATATATATATAATATTTGGTCCCTAACCTCATGGAGCTTATGGCGGTGGGACTGCAGCCTGTTTCATGGTTTGTGATAACTGCTCTAACAGAATGCTGAGAGGGGAGCAATCAGAGGAGGCTTCCAAACAAAGGGGGGATGTCTACACAGAGACTTGAAAGATAAAATGGATTTAAGCACATGAAGATAACAGAGTTGGAAGAAAGAGCTAATTATTAGGTATTTGGCCAAGGACACAGTATGTGTGAAAGGTCAAAGGTGAGAGGTAAGGTGGTGCACTGAAGAAATGAGCTAAGATCACGAAGACTGGGATGTGGGCTGCGTGGGAAGAGGAGACTAGAAAGTTGGCAGAGGCCAGGTCATGAAAGGCCTGGGGCCAGAGGTAACAACTGTGAACTTCCTCCGCAGAGCATTCTGATATCATTAAGGGTATTAAACGGGGGAGTGAGCTGACCAAATGTGTAATTTATAGCATCAATCCAGCTAGTACTTGAAGGAGCAAGGGGGCAAGACTGGAGAAAGGGAGGCCAATTAGAATCACAACAAGGTGAGAGACAAAGATGTGGACAATTGCAGTGATGATAGTTGAAGAGATGTTTAGGAGTAGATCTGACAGACCCTGGTGATGATGGGGGAGGAAGCCTCCTACATTTCTTGTTGGAGCAACTGGACACTTGGTGCCACATACTGCAATAGGTGGGACTCACTTTTGGATGAAAGAAAATTATGAGTCTCACTTAGCTTAAATAATTAGCGGTTATTTAGGGCACCAAATGAATAAACATGGCAAAATCTCAAGCAAGAATGGAATCTGGGCCTGCAGACCCCCCGGTCCAGTCCTCTTTCTCTATGCATACATGAATGATCCCTTCTCGAAGGGCTGAATGTTCAAAGCAGCTTTCTAGAAACTCAGTACTAAAGAATTTTGAGACACAGTAGAGGGCTTCTTTGGAATATGCACTTAAAGACTTTTCAGTTTTCACTAGGTTTTATAGTTTCAGAAGTTATGTTACACCTTTCACCTAGTATATGAGTAATTACAAAAGAAAAAAAAGAGAATCATCTTACATTACATGCAAGTTCCATGCTGTAGCTCACACAGCACTTCCACAAATATAAGTTTCCACATTTAATCTCCTAGAGGAAATGCTCTCTCCACTGTTCCTAGTCACTGCCATGACACAGATTGCCACAACTTCTAGTGAAATGTCCATGTCAACCCTAGGACATTTTGGGGGTACTTAGATCCTCAGCTAGCTGCCCCTTGGAATCTGCTCTCAACATGTTCATCTGTAAATAAAGGAACTGAATTAGAATGCCCTCAAGATCCCATTCAGCTTTAAGTTTCTATGATGCCAAGCCTGAGGTCTGGGGTTCTACAATATTGAATTTTTAGTACATTTTTTTGGTAAAGTAGAGACATAACATAATGAGGGAAAAGAACTATGAACCATGTCAGAAAGCTCCAAGAGGAAAATGGTAGCAGGAGGAAGACCTTCAATGGAGAAAGAATCACTAGAATGGTGAGACCTTGAAGCTGGCAGGAGAATGAGGAAGTCACAGTAAATAGGGGGACTTGGGCACGTTATTTAAACATCACGTCCACTCAGATCCACTCAACAAATGCTCACCCTCTTTCTCCAACTTAACGTACA